>NC_140982.1:1735632-1780632 GCF_056783735.1 Eptatretus burgeri | reverse complement strand
CAAGTCTTCATCTTTCAATGCTGTGGCCATATCTCTGAGTGTCATATCCAGTCCTAAAGTAGAACAGTCGTGCAGCTTGCCTTGAGTTTTTCTCCAGAAGATGCAGTCTTTCATAGTTGAAGATGACTCATTTGTTTGGCGTTTAGACTTTCTTTCATCCTGTTCAGTACTTTTTCGCTTATGTCTATCTCTTGCTCTTTCAAGCTGAGAGCTTGCAAACTTCAGTTTACATGCTTTATGCCATTTTGCACGATTTTCAAGAAGTTCAGCAGCAGTGTCACATCCGCTGTTGGCTAACTGAACTGGAAGTGCTTGGAGTTCACGAAATCCCTCCACATTCTGTAGGAAATCATCATATGAAGCTGGTCCTTCTCCATCTGACCTTTCAGCAGGACACTTTAAATCACCATCTTTCAAACCACATATTATGCACTTTTCCCAATCCATTCTGCTTGGGACCTATATTCGTCTTCCTGAAAAGAGACCAAGACAAGCACATATATTATGTTTAAGCAATTTCAGACAGAGTGGTAAAAATAAAAAGCTAGGGTGAGGCAAACTTGTTAATTGCTCCTCAATTATAAACCTGCGATCAGATATACTCGGGGCAAATTTGGCCTCATGGCAAAAAACATTGACCTTTGTGGAAAATTTGACCATTTGGAGAGAAAAGTGACATTTTTGGGGGGCGTGGGAACGTAACAAGAATAAAAACATGCTTGACTGATTCTAATCCCACATTTAACAACTGCTGCACTACTGGGGCAAGGTGAAAACCTTCCAGATTAACAAAAACCTATGTTATATGTGGTATTAAGACAGTATTACAACATGTGACCTTTGACCTCGGCCTGACCTTGACCTAGGCACCCCAGACCAGGCACCCCCGTCAAGAATGTTTCTATGGGACCTGTATAGTGAGTGTGCAAAATGTGGCGCTTTAATCCAGCGTGTCATGATCTTGCCCAAAATTGGCGCTAAGCAACCGGACGATGACATATAGCGTTGTGCATGATCCAGCGGTCCACCACCACCTTTCTCTTTCCCGAGCAGCCCCGCCCTGCACTCACCCTCACAGCCCCCCCCCCGCGCGCTCTCTGACGTCACCAAGCCGCACTGTAAAGAGTCCGCCCCTCCCCCCCGCACGCTCTCTGACTTCACCAACGTTCACGAAGGAGTGTGACACATCACTCAGAGACAGCAACGACCTTTTAGAGCCTTTCCCTATCATCAACGGTGTCAAGCAGGGCTGTGTTCTTGCACCTCCCCTTTTCTCCATCTTCTTCAGCAGCAGGCCATAGAAGATCTTGATGATGAAGACGGCGTCTACATCCGATATATCACACTGACGACACGATATATCTACATCCGTCAGATATCACACTGACGGCAGCTTGTTCAACCTGAGGCGACTTCAGACCCACACAAAGACCATGGAGCAACTGATCCGAGAGCTTTTGTTTACCGATGATGCTGCCCTTGTTGCTCACACTGAGACAGCCCTGCAGCGTTTAACATCCTGCTTCGCAGAGGCTGCGCAGCTCTTCGGACTTGAAGTCAGCCTGAAGAACACACAAGTCTTGCATCAACCCTCACTCCAGGAAGAGTACCACCCTCCTCACATCTCCATTGGCCAGTCGGAGCTGAAGACAGTCCACCAGTTCTGCTACCTGGGGTGCACCATATCTTCAGATGCCAAGATCGACAAGGAAATCGACAACAGACTGGCGAAAGCAAGCAGTGCATTTGGAAGACTCTACAAGCGAGTGTGGAACAATCGGCATCTGAAGAAGGGCACAAAGATCAACGTGTACCATGTAATCCGTACTGACCACACTCCTGTACGGTGCCGAGTCATGGGTTACCTACCGTCGTCACCTACGACTCCTCGAGCGTTTCCACCAGCGCTGTCTTCGCTCCATCCTCAACATTCACTGGAGTGACTTCGTCACCAACATTGTAGTTCTTGAACAAGCGGAGGTTTACAGCATGGAGGTCATGTTGCTGAAAACTCAGCAATGCTGGGCAGGGCGCGTTTCCAGAATGGAGGATCACCGCCTGCCCAAGGTCGTGCTGTATGGAGAGCTGCCCTCTGGCCACCGTGACGTAGACGCTCCAAAGAAAGGGTGCAAAGACTCCCTGAAGAAGTCCCTGAGCGTCTGCCAAATTGACCACCGCCAGTGGTCAACCCTCGCTGCCGATCAAGATGAATGGAGACGCTCAGTCTGCCAGGCAGTCTCCTCCTTCGAGTGCTGCCGCAGAGCCAGCCTTGAAGAGATAAGAAGGAGGAGAAAGAACCGGGATGCCTCGGCAACCATTCCTGACCAAACCTTTGTCTGCAGCCGCTGTGGTCGGATTTGTCTGTCCCGTATCGGACTCACCAGCCACCAGCGAGCCTGCAGCCAACGTGGATCCCATCCTTCTTGATCTTCGCCCACGAAGCAAAGCCAGAAGAGAAGACACATCGATGTGAAATTCATTTTGAGGGATCTTTTTTCACACACTGATGAGACTTGTCCCTCGAAGGAGTTTGTTTTGTTGTCTCGAGGAATTTTAAACAATCTCCATTCGAGATGTAACGAGTTCTTCACATGATGAGGCCTGAGCAGTCTTCGCGGTTTCATGACTCTCGCCTCTTGGTATGTTTATTTATCTTGTCATGAAACGGTGCAGGGATTGTCGGTTTGTCAATTCCTTCTGTCCCAATTTAGGGTATTCCGGGGTTGAAAGGTGACCAGGGTCCTCCAGGTGCACCAGGTCCAGCTGTAAGCACCAACACTGTGAACACATTCCTTGTAAACTGTTTGTTGACATGTCACTCCATTGTGTTTTATCGACGTTATACAGTATACCAAACGTAGTTTGTAAATATATTCCGAAGTTTCTTGAGTAGACACTTGGTGTATCTGTGGGTTTCCCACGTATGATGCACGCATTGTATGTGCGACCACGTCTGGTGTGCAGAAGGTGTTTGTAGGTACATGTTTAGTATATCCTTGGTATTTATGTGAAAAGTGCACTCAATGCAGTGTGTACGTGTTCTTCATGAAGTTTGGTAAAAGTTTGAACTCCAAACTCAATGCCATTACTCTTTGTCATAATGAAACCGCTCCCTGTCCGACAGTCGTGTTCATGGATTTCAATCTTCACATTCTCCTCTTCCACTTGTTGATTTTGCTTGCAATTTGAAAATGTCATTTAATGTTGGCTCCACCTGGGGCTGACTAAACAAAGTCATCATCATCTTATGTCCAGATTTCATAAATTGTTTTAACCGTTGATCTGCCGTCATCAGGGCTCACCGGGCGAGAGAGGCCCAGTCGGTCCTGTGGGGCTAATTGGCCTTCCAGGTCGACCGGAAACAGCGGGGCCTGCAGGACCTCCTGGAGACAAGGGGGCACCGGTGAGTTTGATTGCTGGTTTCACAACTATCATATCATATGTGTTGATATAGTCAGCCTGTCATCCTGCTGAGGTCGGGAAAATGAGTGCAAAGTTTTTGGGGGTAAAAAGCCATTCAAGTAACATGCCTCGGAGTGGCGACCCCTCAGCCAAAGGAAACTGCCTTGACAGCCTCATGTGCCTCACAAAATTAATGGAAAGGTCGTTGTTGTGTGCAGACTCACTCACTGTCTCTCTCCCTCACACACACACACACACACACACACACACACACACACACACACACACACACACACACACACACACACACACACACACACACACACACACACACACCCATACATATACATACAAACACACATACATAAACACACAAACACAGATATATTATCTCCTGGTAAGTACTTACAAAAGCTATTTTATTGGAAGATATAACCTTAACTTATCCAATTGACTGATTTCCCAACTGCCCGAATCATCACCTGGGCACCGTTTATCATCGAGGTTTCGATCCGTTCAGCCCAGAACCTTTCCGATCGGCGGGTCCACAACCCCGGTCACAGTTTCACATCAGTCGATTACTCCACATCAGTGGACCCACAACCTCAAAGTTGTGTCCAGACAGTAAGTAAACACAGAAATGCAATATCCTTATTCAAACTTATTACTTGCAAAATCGAAGATTTTTCACGTATATTATTCAGTCAATTTTGTTATTCTGTCTGTTAGTCTGTTTGTTTGTCTATTTATTGCCGACAAGTCACAATTTTAAACCGATCACAACAAAACTTCACCACTTGGTAGAGTTTGTCATAAACAATCCGATTGTTTTGAGGTCAAAAGGTCAACATAGGCCAAAGGTCAACAACTTCGGTGAGATTTCTAAAACCTTCAATTTTTATCCGATTGACTTGAAATTTGAAAATGATTTATATTTCTGGTCACGATATTCAACGAACCAATTATTTTTGAGGTCAACATCGGACAAAAGGACAACATAGGCCGGATTTCTGAAATTGTCAATTTTCATCCGATTGACTTGAAATTTGAAGAGGAATTCCATATTTGGTCATTGAATCCAACCATCAATTACTTTTTTTTGGGTCAAACTTGTTTTATGGATTTTGCAAGTATCGTGCTCTGCACAACATCCTCTTCTTGTTTCGTTATTAGTTTTATTTAAAGTGTTTCTACGAATGAATAATTTCAATCACACATCACTTCATATGATAACATTAAGCGATAAACACTTTACCTTGTGGACATATCCATGACACAGCACCTCCATCGAACCATAAACACATACTGTCAACCAAGTATTCAAACTATTATGAATGATTTTAATGCATATGTATAACGTAGTTTATAAATAATATTTATTGGTTGTATTTATTGAAATCTAAATAGAACACCTTTATTCTTTAACACTTTATATATACACACGCACACACACACACACACACACACACACACACACACACACACACACACACACACACACACACACACACACACACACACACACACACACACATACACAATTAATTATATTAATTGAAGAATTTACCTCACTAAAATAATGAATTAATTATGATAACATCAAATGCAATAGGAACTTGTTTACATGAAAACGAACGAAACTTAAAAGGTGATGATGGAGTCTAAAGGCATTCTCACAAGACCTGATCAAACAATCAGACAAATATCCTTTGTTTAACATGATGGAAAAACCTTCTCAGCACGTTCCACAAAATTATCCTTTACTGAACAAATTCTTTAAAATCCAAGTCGCTGAGATGAAAAGACATTGTAACACATTTTAATTGGTACATTGACACCTGGAAAGGTGTACAAGACGACACGGAAACAGAAATTATCAACTTTATGATATACACTTGAACCAAAACCATTCTGTCCAACTCTAACCAACACATCCAGACATGCAGCAACTGTACAATCATTACCACTACTGTTTGTAATCAGGCGATCTGGATAAACCTTGTGAAGAAACCTATCAAAATCATAATCGTTAACCACACAAATAACATCTATATAACGACATGTATGAGAGAGCATCTGAGCTCATCCTCATTTTTTCTTCTTCATCAGTTTCTGCATGAATGAAAATTCACAGAAAACAAGAAAAATGTCCGCTCGTTGGAGGCTGCAATTCCCACCCATGGAAATGTACCCTGAACCTGTTGAAATATGATCCCACAAATAGAGACAAAATCATGAAACGATATAAAATTAACAGCATCCCAGAAGGCGTTCGTCGGGATAATGAAATCCTACGAAGCTTGGAATCTTGTACAATTTTGTGTGGAGCTGAGACACAAAACTCGAAATCTTTTATCACCAATTATGGGAGGGGTGAGGCTGGTTACTGGTTAGTTATCATTGATTAAAGAGGTTTGGTCATCTGATGAGGAGAGAGTGAGGACGCGGTGAGGCGAGTCATGGTGACGGAACTGCCAGGAAGAAGAAGAGGAATGTAACCGGATGGAAGGATGTGGTGGTGAGAGATTTAGGAGTCGTGGAATTGGAAGAAGAATGGTCAACTGACAGGAGGACATGGCGAAGGGTGGTCAAGTGGTTTTGTGTCAGTTTGAACCGGAGACAAGGGCTATTATTAATCAGTTTGCAGTCAGTCAAATTTCTATATTCATCTTTAAATTCGAAACAAGGGTTGGGTGGATACTCGAGAAGTATACACACTTCCCTCCAAGCTGTTTAGCCCCTGATCTCGATCCTGAGATAAACTATCATCCTTGTGTTTCACAAGCAGAGTGATTCATCAATGAGTGCACTGTCCCTCCCTTGATGTTAAACCGGGCATCCCATCCACTACAATTAGTTGTTGATGCTAAAGATTCCACATTGTCTTTGAGGAATAATGGACAAGTCATCTCCAGCACCCTGAACAATTTCAAAATTCCTGCACAACTCACCGAAATTTAAATGTCAGGCATTGTCAGCCAGTTGGAGGTCTTGGGCCAAATAAAACATTCCCCAGCTGACCCCACAAAAAGGGAGTAATAATAATAATAATTATTATCCAATTATAATTGGAGCTGTTGTAGTAGTAGTCATCGGAGTAGTCGTGGTGGTGGGTATTTTGTTTTTTCATTTTGAAGCAAAATTTCAAAGCATTTTTTTGTTTAGAGTTTCGAGGCTCGTGGTGGAGCGAAAACATTTCATGGGTCAGGTCATAACAGAAGGAAGGGAGGGGGAAACACACGAACAGCAGGGCCGAGGGATGAAATGGAGGGAGACTTGGTAAAGTAAGGGATGAAGGGAAGAATGATGTCTTGGAGAGGACACAGAGGGTGAGCAAGATGGACACAACCACAAACTCTCAGGAAGGAAAAATTGGAAAGAGATTAGTTTGGAGGGGAGGTTAATGGGGGTTGATCTGAGATGGTGGTGAACAGCTGCCTTGAAGCCCTGAAGGGGAGAATGAGATCGAAGAGACCGGGGAAGTTGGACACTTTGTAAAAACAGAAGAGGAAGGGAAAGTAAGAATGATGAAAATGTAATTGTAAAAAGATGAAATGTTTCAAGAGATTTTAATATTGTATTTATATTTGGTGTGATACAAGCAAAACATGTATCGAAACATCCCTCAATGAATCAACAAATATACAATTTTTATACATATTGTTCCTATAAACACCTCATTCTTATAGAATCCTCAATTTCAAAATTGTGGTAAAGAAAAAGAGATTTGTTGAGATTTGTGGGAAGCAGTTTAGTGAAGGTGAAGGAAATGATTTTGGGGTTGTCTGGCTCGAGGGTGATTGTCAAATTTAATTTCCCTGTTCAACCTGAGACATGTTACAAATCCCAAACGCTTGACTTCATTAAACATGTCTGTTCCCAAACTACAGGCCTCTCACAGGCCCTTCTCATCTCGGGTTCCAAATCGTCTTTGAGGTACACTGACAAACAGCTTGCTTGGATCGTCACTTGTGAGCTTTCCATCATCATTATGGGGAAATTACATGTAATGAGATGGAGGTGAAGGGAGATGTTTGAAAAATGAAACAAAGAATTGCATAATCGGACAACTTCGCCCATCGAAGGAATAGCTGATTCTGCCCGACGTCATGCCATGCTTCAAATGACTTCTTACGTCATTGTGGGAATATGGACTTGAACAGTGACACACGAGGAAGGGTCCATATGGATTGGTGTATATCCCCAGACTGTGAGCCCCGTCCTTGACTTTCTCAATGAAAATTTTGAAGATCGCATAATTCTCAAGTTTCCAGACACAATTGTGGAATGTCATGGCCCAGAATCCAGATTAAATATGTGGGATTATTTTCGAAAGGGAATTTTGAAGATTTGATTCTTTCCACGAAAATCACAAACTCTCATGAGGCTGAAATGAATTGACGAGGACTCATGTTGTCGAATAGTAAACAGCACTTCGATCCTTTGGTTGGAGGAAGTATAAAGGCAAAACGATGGTCAACATTGAACTTGCTGTTCATCACAAATACCTCCTCAAACTCTCAGTTATATTTCTTGTTCATATTTGATTTCTACAAGATTATATTTAGACACGTTAAACCTGTTAAATTGCCCTTTGTAAATATGTCATCGTTTCATGGAGTTCCCTGGAATAATGAGGAAAAACAGGACAATACAGATTGCCATGTCTTTGTTAAAATCACAACCTGTCAAATGAATCCATGGGTTGTGATTTTTACAATGAAAACCAGACAAATAAAATGGGGTTTGAAAGCGTCCACAGGATATCACAACAGAACTCATGCACGTGCGCACGCACACACACACACACACACACACACACACACACACACACACACACACACACACACACACACACACACACACACACACACACACACACACACACACACACACACACACACACACACACACACACACACACCTGCAGACTTTAAACCTTCATGAGATTCACCCTTATTGAAATTGACCACTCCCCACCACCCAATCCTCATGGGCCATCTCTTATTAGTCTTTAAAAACCATTAAATTGATCATACTTTGTGGTGCATCGTTTCATCATTTGCTGCTGTGATTGTTAATTCACTGATCTCGTGTTTCATCTCAACAAAAGAGCCATAAATACTTTCCTCATGTGCTGTTTTACCTGATGGTTTCTTCATCAATCTGGTTTTATTGTTTTGCTGCTGTTATATTTATTTATTATCTTGCCAAAACGAAGTTTTTGCAAGATATGTAAGTCAGCTTGTATGTTTTTTTTTTTTTTTTTTTTGTTTGTCTGTAATCACGTATAAAAAATTCTGCAGAGCACAGTTATCATTGGAAATTTTTGTAACTTCGCATATCAGAGGCCTATAGCGGTCCCTTTCAGCACATAAAATTTTGAAGGTCAAAGGTCAAGGTCACTTTGTCGCAAATCAAGGGAGTCGACGAAACCCTTATTTTTTGAGTAATTTTCATGGAATCGTCTCCAAACTTTATGGGAATGTAGTATATGGTCTGGCGCTCAGCTGATTAGTTTTTGGTGGCGATTGGCCTTGACCTTCATGGTTAGCGCCTGAGGTCAAACATATTTGACCCCAAGGTCAAATTTTCAAGTTTTAGGAACCATATCGTGTAGTACCTCAAATTGAACACCTCGATGAGTGCTTTCTAGATATGTCAAGCTTGAGACATTATGACGTCAGTAGGGTGAATATACTGGTTCTAGCTCACTTTTCCCCATGTAAATGAATGGGGGATTTTCAGCGATTCCCTTTTTTTTCCCTAAAAATAAACCCCCTTTTTATCCGTTTTTCACTGCTGTGCAGGGGTTTGGCTTTTTGTGAGGCAATGTTTTAGGGCCGGATGCCCTTCCTGGACACCTCTTACAACACAGGGATATGGTACACCTATTCTAACCGGGGTATACACCGGCCCAGTACACTGGTACTCATTTCGCCGACCTCAGATGGATGACAGGCTGAGTCAACCCCTGTTGTTAATTCAGCAGCTGAGCGGGATTCGAACTCGGGACACTGGGATCCCAAGCCGCCACCCTAACCACTAAGCCAACACCAGGCTTTGTATATATATATATATAACCAGGCTATCCCAAGGTATATTTATTTGTCTCCCCTTTTAACCTGGAGGTTGATCAGCTCACTCATTGAACCTATAAAGATTTGTTCATTCTCAAATTCCTTCAATAGTTTAATTTTCTTTGCACAATAATCCCCATCTAAAATATTGACAAACAAAACATTTGAATCTTTATATTTTTTAAGATACCCCTTTTGTGCCATAACGAAATGATAAACTTCTCTTAATGCTCTTGTTTGACCACCTCCTGAGCCACATATCATTTTGAGATTATAGTAAATTGTTTTTTCATTGTTCAATTGATAACCATCAAAGTTTTCAGTCCATTCAAGGATATTCATTTTTTCTTTACATCCTCTAACTTACTAGTTTTTAAATTGATTCGCTTATTTGTTTTATTTACCTTTGTTTTAGTTATTTTTTCAATAATACTTATTTGATATTTTTCACATTCATTATGTTTTCCATTTATATACCAAGACTGAGATTTTCTCCACTCTTTAGTTTGATTAATACTTGGTTTAACCATTTATATATTGCGAAAAAACGCGGCGGTAGCCCTTAAAAAACCCTAACCCATCTTCCCATCGTTAAAACACAATCTATTCTATTCACTCTATCATACAATATCCATATGGAACACAATCTATTCCATTATCTAAAATAAATCTCTTATCATCAAAGGCTCCTAATGTCTTTTTATTTACTTCACTATATATGTAATGTTTATAACTTCTTATTGTATTCATTTTCCTATATTCTTCTTTCTTATTCATCAAACAATTATAATAATTTCTAAAAGTTATTGATTTCTTTATTACATATTTCTTTATTCCCTTTAACCTCTTATCAATCTGATCACCTTACTTATAAGCATATGCCTTTGCTCTCAATCCAATAAACTCACTCATTACTTTTCCACCCAACTCATCCTTAAACTTACCAATAACCTTTTCATTCTTTTTGGAAAATAACTCACTCTTCTTGCTGAAATTACTTGTATCATATACTCCAATATTTTTCTTCATATCTTCATAAACATCATCAGTTTTTATATCTAGGATAAAACTATCAGTGTCCATATACAACAATGAAACATTTTCACCATACTCTTTCTTTAAGTCATTATACAAATAATCATACATCAATATCTTTGATAAATCAAGAACTGCTGTTCCAATATAAATTGGTTTATCCATTACAATACTTTCCTTTTTCATATGAATTGCAGAAAAGTTCTCTGAAAAAACCTCTTCTCTCTCAAAACTTGGTTTATTTATCAATCTCGAAGCTTCTTTCCAAGATGTTGCGAATCTAATGTTTTGCCTGTTTCTAACATTTTCCATAGTCTTTCCAAATACAGCATTATTCATTAATTTATAAAAGTCCCCTTCAAATTTTACTTTTGTATTTGCTCTCATATCTGTATTGAATTGAATATACTTTTTCACCCAAGGACTTTGTTTAAATTTTAAAACTCTATGAATTTTAGCTACTCTCAATCCTTCTTTCAAAAACCGTTTTAAGCTTCTCTGATGCAAAACATATCCCTCTTTATCATAGAATGTTGTTAATAACTTTTCTGTTGATTTACCTTTAATATTAAAACTTTTATGATAATCACTTAACCATTCTTTCTTTGGGGTTTCTTTCTGACATGCAAAAGGAAGATCTTTATGCTTATTATGAAGATCACTCGGGTACCTCAAATCAACTTCAAAATAATAACCTTCTTCTTCGTCATTCAATTCCTCTTGAGAAGAAATAACAATATTCATCAAAGCCTTTTCATAATCCTTTTCTTCCACCCACTCTAATTTACCATAAGGCAGAGATTGAGACATTGCCCATCCATACAAATTATTAGCATCAAAATACATCAAATAATTACTATCTTTTTCACTATCATAATTTGGAAGATATTTATTATTTGCTTTAGCATATCTTTTTGAACATACTTGTGATATTCCACCTCTCTTGGACTTCTCAATCATCAAAAGCATATCAACATCACTGATTAAATCTATATCTTGTTTTGTCATTTTCAACATTGCACTCCAAGCTAAACCAGGAGCTGTGAAATAGTGGGCAGGGTCTAATCCATAACAATTTTTATTATGACAGAGTGATCTAAAAGCTTCAAACACATCAGCTAACAATAAAACATCTGTTTTTAGATATAAATCATGATATTCTCCAAGGTTCTTTATCTTAAATATTTTCCATATTTCTTGTGCGTGTTTATATTCCTTATCACTTATCTCTTCTTCATAAAGGTTATTATAGAAACTTTCTTTTGATGGAAGTTGTGTTTCTTTAAATCTCATAAATGAATCCATATAATCATAAGGATAAATTCCCTTACTTGTAAGAATTTTCTCTTTACTTTGAATTTCATTCCTTGTTTGAATTTCCTCTCTCGTAAGAATTCCTTCTTTAATCAGAATTTCATCTTTAATCAGAATTTCCTCTTTAGTTAGAATTTCATTCATTGTTCGAATTTTCTTTATAATTAGAATTTCATCTTCAGTTAGAATTTCTTCATTAATTAGAGTTTCCTCTTTACTTTGAATTCGCTCTTTAATCTGAATTTCCTCTTTAGTGAGAATTTCCTCTTTTGGAAAGAATGAATTAAGATTTGGAAAAGAGTCTGTGGAGCTTAGATTTGATGCGAGGTAGGCTTGTGGTGTTCCCATAAACTTGTAAGAATCAAGAAACCGAATACGAGTTATAGGTTTTGTGAATATCATTTTTGTAAATGAAATATACTTTTGACTTGTGTTTGTTATGGCAGAAATATTCCCTGGTGTTTTTGAAAGTTCATTTAGAAATAGATGTGTATCATAGTTGGCGCTATTGTGGAGAAAGACTGGAATAAAAGAAGGTAATTTATAATTAAGATTACAACAGGAATGAGCGGGGCCTCCATATTTACCAGTAAGATGACAATGATCCCTAACTTTAGACTCCTTAATTTCCCCCTCACAAATATGACAGATATTGTTCTTTCTAAATTCTAATTTTTCTTCTTTGGTTAATTTCATCGGTTCATTTGTTTCTTTTATTAATTTAGTGAGTCTTATACAATCCTTTTCTAATCGTTTTACAAACTCTTGTGAAGCTTTTTTCCACGATAATGTTCAAGTTTGTTATACTTTTCTCCAACAGATGATTTGATATAATAACAGAAACCACAAGGAATATGTTTATGATATTTATTTGTATATGATTCTTTTGGATTAGGAGAAGCAGTATTTATCTTTTTAAGGATACACTCAAAATCAGCGTATATCACAAATGGGTGCATGATAGATTTATTATAATCTTCAAAAGAAATCTTTTCACCAGGTTTAGGCATTGTAATTACAGCTGATTTATGATTACTACAATATTTTGAATGTTGTTCTAATCGTTCTTTTGTATGAAATGAATTAAGACATCGCTTACAAGGATATATTTTGTTTCCTGTTCTGAATACCTGAGAAGAGATTAATCTTGATAAATTATTGATGTATGTGTAATGTGAATTCTTTCCAACACTAAAATATAAAAGATCAATGTGTGTTTCTTCATTTTTATAGTTGTTTGAAATTTTTAATATTTGAACTTTGTTTGTATCCGTTAATCCATATACATTAATAGAAAGATTATTCTTTTTCTCAAATTTAGGAATATCTGTTAGTGGCATTGGGAATTTAAAATCTTTAATGTCCAAGGTATTCTCATATTTCATATATTGTTTTACTCTTTCTGAATTACATTTTGGTGGATGAAAGTGAGCAAGAACAGACCAGAGAAAACATTTATTATCATTATTCTTAATATTAACAACTGCCTTCTTTAGTTTTATTTCTTTTGGTAATTCAATATAAGAAGAAGCTTTAAGAGGGTTTGATTTTAGAATGTGTATATCTAAAAAGATGATTTTTTTAATATTGAATCCACTTCCTACCACTGTATTATCAACATCCTCCTCTTGTCTTGATAGTTCTTCATAAACCCCACTATTCAAAAAATCTTGAAATGATGTTATAAAATGAAGATCTGTTCTCATATAAGGAGTTTGTTCTTAATCTTGTCTTTTCATATTCATTTTCACTCCCATATAAAACTTTAAAGTTTTCATTTCTTATAATGTCTTTTTAATAAATTTTTCAACATCGGGTTTCACTATTTCAATTGATTCAGCTATTGATGATGGACCGGGTTCTCCAAATTGAAAAATCCTTATTTTTATATGCCCTTTAAATGCCCCATCAGTGTTTTCAATATAATAGTCTCCCTTTACTTTAAACTCATTTTTCTTGTGTTTTTGTGATTGAAGATGTTTATTATAACTACTCTTCAAAACATCCTTTGAACAGATATCACAATGTTTTCTTTCCAACTCAAGAGGAGATATTTTATGAAACAGATTAAATGTGTGTTTGTTGGTTCGGAGGTGTTTTCTATAATGTTTATATTCGTGATTACAAACATCGCAGTATGTTGTATTCACCATATTTATATAATAAATCTTTGCTTAAACTAAAATTTTCTTGATGAAAATTTCGTTTATTTTACAGGTGAATCTGTGCTTAAAACCATTTTATCCTCCAACTTTTTCACTTAATAAATACAATGTTTCAAGACACAAAAGACAAGTTTCAATCAATCTCTTCATTTGTTAAAGATACTGAGAAATATGTCAAGGATGTAAAATTGAACAAAGATAAATATAACAACTATTGGATAAAAACAATTATGGTAAATAATATGAGTTCTTCAATTTCCTTCAGTGGAAGGGCTTTTAGTATACCTGGAAGAACATCAATTAAAGTATCTCCAACAAAAGTTTCTCCTCTCCTTCTAGTAATATATTCAAAACTAGAAAAAGCAATGAAACAAGAAAAAGTATCAAAAAACAAAAATCTTATGGATGAAGCTTTAGAAAGAAAAGATAAGAGCATCTGTAATATGCAAGGAGAAATTTGTATTTTTTTCAACAACCCTAAAGATGTAAATCCTGATGAAATAAAGGATGCTCATATATCAGGTGAAATGACATTTCGTTCAATAGTAATTAACGATCATTTTAAAATTACCTTTAATGTAAAAAATGTTGTCGTTGAATCTGATAATGAAAAAAAGTATATCGATATCGATGGTAATATACAACTGAAAGTATAGATGAATTTCAGTTTAAGTAAAGTTTTACTTTATAAATATGCTAGACTTTCCTGATTCTCCATATGACAAATTTGAGAATTGTCCTGCGTGTGAAAGATGGGGATTAAACACAGAGTCAAAAGCTTATAAACAATGTATATTCTGTGATTATCTTATAATTAATGATAATAAAAAATATAAAAAGGAAAATAATTCTTTTAGATTTACACCAAAAATGAATTACTTTACAAGATTGATTCGAGAAATGAATGCAAAGTATGAGGGTGACAACACACCTTTCCTTACAAGGGAAGAAACTGAACGTATAAGAGAAATGTTCAAAGGATTGTTGTTGTATATTATTCATGGATGTAATTTTCAGGGAAATATCAACACAAGATATTGTATAAATAAAATAATGGATTATCTTGAAATTAAACCTGAACTTAGGATAAAATATAGAGTTTCTAAAAAAGCCAATAATAAATTAAATAACCTGTTTTCCAAATATATAAATGAATGATTTTTTACCCATTTGGGAAAATAAGATAAAATTTAACAACCATAAAAATCTCCCAAATTCATTAAGATGTCTCATAGTTGGTTCAAGTGGATGTGGAAAAACCTGCTTACTTTTGAAAATGCTCCTCACACCCAACTTTTTAGATTATGAAAATTTAATAATTTTCACAAAGTCGAGTTTTCAACCAGAGTATCAACTACTCTCACAAGGTTTTAATGCTGGTCTTCAAAAAGAAGATATAATCGGTTTATTTAAACATCAAAAAAACCTAAATGATTATAACATTGAAGATATAATTCAACTATTTTGTGATACACAGAGATGTAAAAAGAAATGAAATCCTATAACTTGTATTCTTAGTGATAATACGGATGATATACCGTCTCCCCAAGATTTGGATAAATCAAAAAAGAACCTCGTTATCTTTGATGATTGTGTTAATGAGAGAAACCAAACGGTAATGGACAGCTAATACACAAGAGGGAGACATTCTTCTTGTAATTGTATTTATCTTAGTCAATCGTACTTTCAACTTCCTCGTCGTTCCATCAGAAACAATGCTAATACTTTTATTTTATTCAAGTTAAATTCAATAGATATCAATAATTTTTGGAGAGATAATTGTTCTACATTATGTAGTAAAAAGAAATTTGAGGATTACATGAAGCACACGACTGAAAAATACAAATATATTGTTGTGAAACAAGATGAGATATTAAGGGATATATTTTTTGTTTTATAAACAATTACATATATAAATGACAACTATTATTATAAATCTTGTGGGTAAATCTGCTTCTGGAAAAAAACTTTCATAAATCAAGGTTCTTGTGTAGTACAAATGAGAATATTGTAAATTTACTTAAAGAACACCCCGTGATACGCATTGTATCAACAACAACTAGAGCAATAAGACCTGGAGAAGTAAAAGGTGAAGATTATCACTGTATTTCAGTGGAGGAACATATGCGATTGAGGAATGAAGGTCAAATGTTTGAGGAGGTTTCTCTTGGTACAACAAAATATTCACATTGTAAGAGTGAGTTAAGGAAACTAAAATCTGGTGGTGTTGGGATATTAGAAACTAATCCAGAAGGAACGAGACAAATTATTAAACATCTGAGTGGAGTGAAGATTTTATCATTCGGTTTTGATGTTGATGAAGAAACTCAACGCAAACGTATGAAAAGCAGAGATGCAAGTATTAGTGAAGAAGAAATTACAACTCGCATTAATGTTAATAAAGAATTTGATGAAATATTTAAAGAAAAGGATTTATTTGAACACATCTACTTGAATGATGAAGAAAAGGAAAATTTCCCTGTTGATCTTTACAATTCATTAAATGATATTTTACAATAAATAAATGGATGCAAAAGAAAGAGCAAGAAGATTTAAGGAACATCAAGAGTTGGTTTCAAAAGTTGTAAAACAACAGGAAGACATAAAGAAGAAACGCAGACAGAAACTAACGGGCGAAGAAGCATTTGAAAGAAAACAAGATAAACTTTTTAAACCACTTTTAAAAACTTCCCAAGAAAAAATGAAAGATGTTTCCACAGTTCCCACAGTAGAATATACTCCCAGAAAGCTTCAAATGTTAAAAGATTTCAGTCAAATGACGGAGGAAGAATTAGAGCATATTGGAGAATTAGAATATCATGATGAAGAATTATTTCAACAACTGGAAGAGATTAATCAACCCCCTGATTATATTGTGAATGCTGTTCAAAACAATGAATATTCAGCGGATTCAAAAACCAAAGCAGGACTCATTCCAACAGAACAACCAGCAATATTTCATCTTGTTCAAGAAAAGGTATTGATATTTAATGATGAATTAAGGTTCTTGGGTTCTGCTCAACACCCTGTTAAACTAACTCCGAGATTAATGTTTCTTCTCACAAAAGATGGAAGACAAGGTTCAACTGTGAGGGATTAATCAAAGTATATTGATAAACCATTGGATATGGAAAATAATGATGATAGAGTATATATTGATCTGCTGAACACTAAATTATAAGGTTATTCTTTCTGGTAAAAGTAGGAAGAATGAGGAGAAACACATTATTCAGGCTTTAAGTTATCCTTGGTTCAGGTGTTAGTTTTCTTCCAAATGACCCATCGCAATTAGTTAATAGACTGTTGTTGTTAGGCAGTAATAAGGCTGGAAATAACAATTGTTTTAATGAAGCATCAGCCATTTTAGACCAGTTGATGAACATGAAAATAATTAATAAATCTCAATATAAAGACATTTTATCTCGTATTAAATAAGATGAGAAGCACAATCCTTAGTTTCAATTTCACAACAAGCGACCACACATCTTCATTCCCATACCCACTACAACTTGACACAACAAAAGAATATGAGGCATCTTTATTGTCCATGGAAACTTATAATACCTTATTTAATATAACTGATAAAAATGACAAGTTTAGTTATAATCCCGGAAGTGGATACAAAACGATAACAGTCTCACCCGGAGCATATGAGATTTCTCAAATATCTTCCGAAATTGCTCGTCTTATGAAAGAACAGGGTGATGAACCAAAAAATATTGTTATAAACATTCAAAAACATACTTCAAAATCAACGATTAAAGTTAAAAATAACTACAAGGTTGATTTCACAATTGATAATTCATTTAGAGAGTTATTGGGTTTCTCCTCAAAAAGATTGAAACTAATGGGACGTTTTACAGTGATAATGTGATTCAAATATCCTCAGGAATAAATTCGGTGTTAATTCACTGTGATTTGATTGATGGTGCTCATAATGATGGAAAAAAACAAATACAATATTTTCATTCAGCGCATACTCAACCCCAATTGGTTATAAATTCAATATGGAACCCAAAAATTTGGTTTATCTACCTGTGTCAGGAAAAACCATACACAGAGTAAATTTTAGGATAACCTACCAAGATAATCGTGTGATTTCTTTTAATGGAGAAGTTATATCCATCAGAATTCACCTACGTGAAGTTTTCCAATAAATAAATACGATGGTTATTGTGAGGAAACACGAGTTGGGAAAATATAAAATAATTACAGGGGATGGGATGTTCCTTTCCCCATACTACAAGGGTGAAGGTATGTATCTTGGTAGAGGATACTATAAACCTCAGAGACAAAGGGGAGTAGGGTGAATATACTGGTTCTAGCTCACTTTTCCCCATGTAAATGAATGGGGAATTTTCAGCAATTCCCTTTTTTTCCCCTAAAAATAAACCCCCTTTTTATCCGTTTTTCCCTGCTGTGCAGGGGTTTGGCTTTTTGTGAGGCAATGTTTTATGGTCGGATGCCCTTCCTGGACGCCTCTTACAACACAGGGATATGGTACACCTATTCTAACCGGGGCATACACCGGGACCAGTACACTGGTACACACTTCGCCGACCTCGGATGGATGACAGGCTGAGTCAACCCCCTGGTGTTAATTCAGCAGCTGAGCGGGATTCGAACTCGGGACACTGGGATCCCAAGCCGCCACCCTAACCACTAAGCCAACACCAGGCTTTGTATATATATAACCAGGCTATCCCAAGGTATATTTATTTGTCTCCCCTTTAACCTGGAGGTTGATCAGCTCACTCATTGAACCTATAAAGATTTGTTCATTCTCAAATTCCTTCAATAGTTTAATTTTCTTTTCACAATAATCCCCATCTAAAATATTGACAAACAAAACATTTGAATCTTTATATTTTTTAAGATGCCCCTTTTGTGCCATTACGAAATGATAAAAAGGGGCGGAGTCAAAAAATTTCAATTTATCTTTGTCTTTTGTAATTCCTGTGAATAAAATGAACCTAAAATCTCTTCCGCTTCCAAATCATATATTTTACAAGTCCAAGGAACCGTATCTATTACATCAACAATTTAAAAAAGTTATTTTGTCCATCGTTCAGTAAAACCCTTTTCAAAATGAGATTTCCACCTATATATTCTTACGATATCACCAACTTTGAACTTAGGTTTTCTGACATTAATCTCTTTTTCATATTTTAATTTTGTAAATGTTTCTGATGGTTTCATATTTGTTGCCGTGTGAATCGTGTCATTATACTTATCCACAATATCCTGAAAAAAAGATGACCATTGTTGTGAACCGAGTTGTGTGAATTTTTTATATAGTCTCTCTTTTAAGGTACGATTAAAACGTTCAACAACAACTGCCTTCCCTTCATTAAAGGTACTGTATAATGTAATACTGTTATTTTTTAGAAAATTCATAAATGTCTTGTTATAAAACTCTCTACCCTCATCAGTCCACAATTTTTTAGGTTTTCTCTTACTTTTATTAAATATCTGTTGAAAGGCTAACATAAGAGTATTACCTGTTTTGTTTTTTAATGGGACAACCCATACGTATCTACTCCTCAAATCAATAACGGTTAAAGCATACTTGTACCCCTTATCATTATTGAGTTCAATCAAATCAGCAGACCAGATATAATCAACTTCCTTAGAATAAACTTTCCTTCTCTGAAACTTTGTGAATATTGGTTTATGTAATTCATCAGCTAATTGCTCTTCAGTCTTAATGGTATCATTAGAGCCTATAAGTTTTTTGAATTTCCAAGTCCAAGTTTCAATTTAGCACTGATCATCTTCTTCACAATTAACCGATCAACTTTTTCTCTCAAGGTTGGATTTTGTATCAGAGACAAATTATACAACATTTCTCTATCGGCTTCATGCTTTTCTTCCAACGTTGTGGTATTCCCATAATCAATATCGTGTCTCATGCACACTTCATCAACTCTATTGATAGGCTGACTCCAGGATTTAGGATTGTCTGCCTCATCAAATTTTTTATCCAAGTTTGTACCTGGACCACAGAAAGAATACCCTGGAAGATGTAATTCCCCTGGTATTCCAGTAGTTGTAAATTTACTTCCTGATAAAAACTTTTGTATATCTCCTCCGAGTTTGTGTTTGGAGATAAATTGATTTTTAACTTGAACCACACACCGAACATATACCTTTTTGTATAACCCTGTTATTTTTACTTTTAATATATGAAATATTTTTCGTATTAGTTTTCTTTTTACATTTGAGACAATAACTCATTTATTTATGTGAAAAATTCCTGCAGAGTGCAAAAACCTTTTTAGTTTCCAACATGCACATTTGGATCTTAATTTTTAAAACATAAAGAATCCTTAGAAATGCCTTCACTCTCTCCTCCATTTATTTAAGAAAAAACTTGAATTAAAATGAATAGCTTGTCGATGTCAATAGTCTTGAAGAAAATATTGCCAATAGACTTGTCAATTCTTTGTTTTGCTCCTCGGTGGGTTGAGTTATTTTCTGTAATACCACCAATCTTTTTGAATCTCACTGGTTTCCATATTTTGATATTTATTTTGTCTCGCTCTTTCCTCCCTCTCCTCCCTCTCTCTCTTCTCTCTTTCCTCCTTCTCTTTCTTCTCCCTCTCCTCCTTCTCTCTCTTCTCTCTTTCCTCCTTCTCTTTCTTCTCCCTCTCCTCCTTCTCTCTCTTCTCATTTTCCTCCTCTTCCCTCTCTTCTTCAACTCCTTCCTCATCCCTTACTATCCTTGAATCGCTTACACCCCATAGAATATTATACATATATTCATCAGGATTTCTTGTTATTCCTGCATCGAAAATAATTTTTTTACAACAGGAAACCAATAAAATTTCTTTTGAATTTCTAAAAGAGCCTTACCTTTTCTTAACTTTATAATTTTTTCATTATTTAACATTCTAATTAAATCTAAAGTTGTCGGTTTATCAACATCAGCATAATGCCAATCTTTTATTGAAAATACCTCATTCTTATGTTGAAGAACATATTTATTAAAATACCGAATACCCTTTTCTTGAAGGTATGCTTGAACACAGAAATGATAATTTTCTTGAAGCCTTCTTGCTGTCATTTATGTATTAGAAATATATGTTAGAATAATATTATGGCACGAAACACCTCCCCATCTTCCCATAGTTAAATCATTTTGTATTTCCTTACTTATTATATATAATCCTGTTTTTTCTGTTTTCATGAGATAAACAAGGGCAAAACCATTATTATATTTACCCTTATTAAATTCTTTTATTTGTTGTTTACTAATCGTGGACCCACAAAACTCATTCTCGATACCAAGTGGATAATATTCTTCCTTACGAGACTGATTTAATTGTTCCAGGTCTTCGAGGTTAATTTTAAATGACCAATTATACCCTAAATCATTCATATCATACCCCCATTGTTCTATTCTCATACAAACGATACGCCCTTCTTTATAAAAATTTAATTTAATTCGAACTGTGAATTCTGTATGACCTGGAGATAATATCAACACTTCTGTATCTTTGGAATACACGGCCGTTTTATTTAAGGATATATATTGTGATAAATCGCTTAATCTCACCAAGTCATTCGCGTCAGTCGGGCTTGGATAATTTTTTAATTTAAAAGCATTTTTCACGTTAATATTTTTGGTTATATTATATTTATGTCGTTCAGCCTGTGCCTTTGTGTAATAATTTGATAAATCGATATCCAGTTCTTGAGATACACCAAAGATAGAACCATCTTTACCAACATAAGTCATTTATATTAGATTAAAAATAATATCATAAAATTTTTTATTTTTGTTGAGTTGAAATAACACATATAGACATAATTGACCACAACACTTGGAATTTAATTCTTGGACTTGAAATGTTTGATAAACACCATTCTGTAAGAATTTTATGACTTCAACAGGTGGTGGAAGACCAAAACTATCAAAATAATATTTGTCTTGACTATTAAAAATACAAACCCAATGAGAACCGTTCCCATTATTATCTTCTAAGTTCATAATAATATTCTTTGTATGTTTTGGCACATTTGTTAATTCATCTCTCATACAAATAACCACATTATGAATTTTTAATTTCTTACAATATTTGACAAGTTGTAAATTTGATGTTGTATTCTTTCCAAATTTTTCCAACCATTCATCAATGCTCATTTATTTATTAGAAAGATATAATCCATTACCTCTTTTCGTTAATTTTACACCTGCTTGTGCAATAGAAGAAAGCATATCTCCAACTAACAATCTCGCTTTATCAAGCAGACCTTCAAGTTTTTCAGCAAAATCTACAATTACACCACTTCCACTAATTTGTTTCTCCAACTCTTTGTTATGTCTTTCCAATTCTTTTTGAGCCTGGAGTTGAGCCTTCCTTTCGTTCGCAGTTTTCACCGCTGTTGAAATACCACCCGTCAATGCTCCAACCGCACTTAAACCAGCAAATAAAGGAATTAGAAATGGGAGAAATCCTCCACTCGTCTCTCTTATTGAATATTTTTTCAACATTGGTTTTGTCATTTTAATTTTAAGTGAGCCAGTGTCATTCAAGATTTTAACCTGTTCTCTTGTGAGCAAAACATCAATTCTTACTGCTCCTTTTCTCTGAATTGTATTAACGTTAATCGTACAAGGCTTTTGATTTTGAACACAAGATGATAGTTTATGAAGATTGATTTGATTAACATATACCCCAGTTGGTACTTTGCCACTCATTTATTTAACAAAAAATTATGTGAGACTAATCATCACACCATTATCTGTATTAATCTGCAATTCTGTTTCTTCCAAAAGCAAACAATATGTATCAACTTCTTCACTCTCTCCTCTTTCAATGTATAGGGAAGTATCCACTCGATTAGACTTTATAGTTTCCTTTTGCGCGCTCAGGTCAAACGCATAGATTGTATACAAACTTTTAAATGCTGTCATATCCAAAATAGGTTCTTTATTTCCATTACTTTCACACACCTTTTGGTAAGACTTGTATGCTTCAGCAAAATCATTTTTTTCCCAATTAATTTCCAATCTATCTCGTGGATAAAATGTTCCATCTAGAGAAACGCGAAGTTGTTTCACCTTAGCATTATCACTCAATGCATTATTCTTATCAGTCGCAGTATCACCATCTGGCTTTTTAAAAATGATCCACAGATATCGTGGCTTTCCTTCCAGAACACCCAAATTCCATGTGTAAGTAGTTTGATTGAGTTAAACGTGTTGACATCTTCTTTTGAGGTATGATACACTGAGTGGTTTCTTTGAGTTAAGTCTTCGATTCAACATCTCTTCTGTTTTAAGATTAGGAGTATATTCACTGATACACCAACTCATCTCCTCAATTACAAATTTATTCTGTTCACCAAAAGCACTAGCAACACCAAAAAGCAATCGATTTTCATTATCATTCCTTTGTAGTTGAAATCTAATTTTAATACCATACAGAACTTTATCATGATCACAAAATCCAAATATACCTTTAAGAGGAACCGCCACAGTAAAACTATTTTCTGCTTTTGTATCATCATTATACGCTCCTTTCCTTTGAATATATCCAGGGTCTGTGTTTGTTCCCGTTGACATATCAGGAATAAAACCTTCGACAGACCCCTTTCCCATTCTATCACTGAATGTATAGAGTGTAAATTTTATCATTTCAGATACAGCAGAGACATAATCAACCGCTTCAACTTGTTGTGTTCCAATATACAAACGCACACTATCAAACATTTTCCAGAAGAAATCATTTACAAGTGTAGCGTTTGTGTTATTCCCAGCTTTAGTGAATTTAAATTTACACAACAAGAAACTTTCGGAGAGATTCAAATAGGTTTGTTGATTATTTATTTCAAAACTTTTTGTACCATTCGTATTCCAGTCTGTTCCAGTTATTGCATTTACCTTGAAGTAATCTTCTTTTTTAGTGGAGTTTGAGATAATAATAGTATCATCCAAATCATGGATACTATCAATTGCTTCCATACTTGTATTTATTTAGGAAAAAAGATGTTAAAACTTTTGAAACCCTGATCCAAGTATTTGAATTATTTTCTGTCGTTCTTGGGGGGACAACTGAGTTTTGCCTTTCTTAATTTCTTTTATTGCTTGTAATTTATGAGATTCCTTCTGAGCATCTTTTATACTCTTTACAGCACCTGCTACATTTCCCACAGCAGAAGCAGTTGAACCAATTAGATCTTTATGTTTAAGAATAGTTGAACCAATACCCATGAGAGTATCAATTATCCCATCTCCTCTAAATTGATGTCCAACACCCCTTTGTCTCTTAGGTTTATAGTATCCTCTACCAAGATACATACCTTCACCCTTGTAGTATGGGGAAAGGAACATCCCATCCCCTGTAATTATTTTATATTTTCCCAACTCGTGTTTCCTCACAATAACCATCGTATTTATTTATTGGAAAACTTCACGTAGGTGAATTCTGATAGATATAACTTCTCCATTAAAAGAAATCACACGATTATCTTGGTCGGTTATCCTAAAATTTACTCTGTGTATGGTTTTTCCTGACACAGGGAGAAAAACCAAATTTTTGGGTTCCATATTGAATTTATAACCAATTGGGGTTGAGTATGCGCTGAATGAAAATATTGTATTTGTTTTTTTCCATCATTATAAGCACCATCAATCAAATCACAGTGAATTAACACCGAATTTATTCCTGAGGATATTTGAATCACATTATCACTGTAAAACGTCCCATTAGTTTCAATCTTTTTGAGGAGAAACCCAATAACTCTCGAAATGAATTATCAATTGTGAAATCAACCTTGTAGTTATTTTTAACTTTAATCGTTGATTTTGAAGTATGTTTTTGAATGTTTATAACAATATTTTTTGGTTCATCACCCTGTTCTTTCATAAGACGAGCAATTTTGGAAGATATTTGAGAAATCTCATATGCTCCGGGTGAGACTGTTATCGTTTTGTATCCACTTCCGGGATTATAACTAAACTTGTCATTTTTATCAGTTATATTAAATAAGGTATTATAAGTTTCCATGGACAATAAAGATGCCTCATATTCTTTTGTTGTGTCAAGTTGTAGTGGGTATGGGAATGAAGATGTGTGGTCGCTTGTTGTGAAATTGAAACAAAGGATTGTGCTTCTCATCTTATTTAATATGAGATAAAATGTCTTTATATTGAGATTTATTAATTATTTTCATGTTCATCAACTGGTCTAAAATGGCTGATGCTTCATTAAAACAATTGTTATTTCCAGCCTTCTTACTGCCTAACAACAACAACAGTCTATTAACTAATTGCGATGGGTCATTTGGAAGAAAACTAACACCTGAACCAAGGATACTTAAAGCCTGAATAATGTGTTTCTCCTTCTCATTCTTCCTACTTTTACCAGAAAGAATAACCTTATAATTTAGAGTGTTCAGCAGATCAATATATACTCTATCATCATTATTTTCCATATCCAATGGTTTATCAATATACTTTGATTCATCCCTCACAGTTGAACCTTGTCTTCCATCTTTTGTGAGAAGAAACATTAATCTCGGAGTTAGTTTAACAGGCGGTTGAGCAGAACCCAAGAACCTTAATTCATCATTAAATATCAATACCTTTTCATGAACAAGATGAAATATTGCTGGTTGTTCTGTTGAAATGAGTCCTGCTTTGTTTTTTGAATCCGCTGAATATTCATTGTTTTGAACAGCATTCACAATATAATCAGGGGGTTGATTAATCTCTTCCAGTTGTTGAAATAATTCTTCATCATGATATTCTAATTCTCCAATATGCTCTAATTCTTCCTCCGTCATTTGACTGAAATCTTTTAACATTTGAAGCTTTCTGGGAGTATATTCTACTGTGGGAACTGTGGAAAGATCTTTCATTTCTTCTTGGGAAGTTTTTAAAAGTGGTTTAAAAAATTTCTCTTGTTTTCTTTCAAATGCTTCTTCGCCCGTTAGTTTCTGTCTGCGTTTCTTCTTTATATCTTCCTGTTGTTTTACAACTTTTGAAACCAACTCTTGATGTTCCTTAAATCTTCTTGCTCTTTCTTTTGCATCCATTTATTTATTGTAAAATATAATTTAATGTATTGTAAAGATCAACAGGGAAATTTTCCTTTTCTTCATCATTCAAGTAGATGTGTTCAAATAAATCCTTTTCTTTAAATATTTCATCAAATTCTTTATTAACATAAATGCGAGTTGTAATTTCTTCTTCACTAATACTTGCATCTCTGCTTTTCATACGTTTGCGTTGAGTTTCTTCATCAACATCAAAACCGAATGATAAAATCTTCACTCCACTCAGATGTTTAATAATTTGTCTCGTTCCTTCTGGATTAGTTTCTAATATCCCAACACCACTAGATTTTAGTTTCCTTAACTCACTCTTACAATGTGAATATTTTGTTGTAACAAGAGAAACCTCCTCAAACATTTGGCCTTCATTCCTCAATCGCATATGTTCCTCCACTGAAATATAGTGATAATCTTCACCTTTTACTTCTCCAGGTCTTATTGCTCTAGTTGTTGTTGATACAATGCGTATCACGGGGTGTTTTTTAAGTAAATTTACAATATTCTCATTTGTACTACACAAGAACCTTGATTTATGAAAGTTTTTTCCAGAAGCAGATTTACCCACAAGATTTATAATAATAGTTGTCATTTATATATGTAATTGTTTATAAAACAAAAAATATATCCCTTAATATCTCATCTTGTTTCACAACAATATATTTATATTTTTCAGTCGTGTGCTTCATGTAATCCTCAAATTTCTTTTTACTACATAATGTAGAACAATTATCTCTCCAAAAATTATTGATATCTATTGAATTTAACTTGAATAAAATAAAAGTATTAGCATTGTTTCTGATGGAACGACGAGGAAGTTGAAAGTACGATTGACTAAGATAAATACAATTACAAGAAGAATGTCTCCCTCTTGTGTAGTAGCTGTCCATTACCGTTTGGTTTCTCTCATTAAAACAATCATCAAAGATAACGAGGTTCTTTTTGATTTATCCAAATCTTGGGGAGACGGTATATCATCCGTATTATCACTAAGAATACAAGTTATAGGATTTGATTTCTTTTTACATCTCTGTGTATCACAAAATAGTTGAATTATATCTTCAATGTTATAATCATTTAGGTTTTTTGGCGTTTAAATAAACCGATTATATCTTCTTTTTGAAGACCAGCATTAAAACCTTGTGAGAGTAGTTGATACTCTGGTTGAAAACTCGACTTTGTGAAAATTATTAAATTATCATAATCTAAAAAGTTGGGAGTGAGGAGCATTTTTAAAAGTAAGCAGGTTTTTCCACATCCACTTGAACCAACTATGAGACATCTTAATGAATTTGGGAGATTTTTATGGTTGTTAAATTTTATCTTATTTTCCCAAATAGGTAAAAAATCATTCATTTATATATTTGAAAAACAGGTTATTTAATTTATTATTGGCTTTTTAGAAACTCTATATTTTATCCTAAGTTCAGGTTTAATTTCAAGATAATCCATTATTTTATTTATACAATATCTTGTGTTGATATTTCCCTGAAAATTACATCCATGAATAATATACAACAACAATCCTTTGAACATTTCTCTTATACGTTCAGTTTCTTCCCTTGTAAGGAAAGGTGTGTTATCACCCTCAGACTTTACATTCATTTCTCTAATCAATCTTGTAAAGTAATTCATTTTTGGTGTAAATCTAAAAGAATTATTTTCCTTTTTATATTTTTTATTATCATTAATTAGAAGATAATCACAGAATATACATTGTTTATAGGCTTTTGACTCTGTGTTTAATCCCCGTCTTTCACACGCAGGACAATTCTCAAATTTGTCATATGGAGAATCAGGAAAGTCTAGCATATTTATAAAGTAAAACTTTACTTAAACTGAAATTCATCTATACTTTCAGTTGTATATTACCATCGATATCGATATACTTTTTCATTATCAGATTCAACGACAACATTTTTTATATTAAAGGTAATTTTAAAATGATCGTTAATTACTATTGAACGAAATGTCATTTCACCTGATATATTAACATCCTTTATTTCATCAGGATTTACATCTTTAGGGTTGTTGAAAAAAATACAAATTTCTCCTTGCATATTACAGATGGTCTTATCTTTTCTTTCTAAAGCTTCATCCATAAGGTTTTTGTTTTTTGATACTTTTTCTTGTTTCATTGCTTTTTCTAGTTTTGAATATATTACTAGAAGGAGAGGAGAAACTTTTGTTAGAGACACTTTAATTGATGTTCTACCAGGTAGACTAAAAGCCCTTCCACTGAAGGAAATTGAAGAACTCATATTATTTACCATAATAGTTTTTATCCAATAGTTGTAAAATTTATCTTTGTTCAATTTTACATCCTTGACATATTTCTCAGTATCTTTAACAAATGAAGAGATTGATTGAAACTTGTCTTTTGTGTCTTGAAACATTGTATTTATAAAGTGAAAAAGTTGGAGGATAAAATGGTTTTAAGCACAGATTCACCTGTAAAATAAACGAAATTTTCATCAAGAAAATTTTAGTTTAAGCAAAGATTTATTATATAAATATGGTGAATACAACATACTGCGATGTTTGTAATCACGAATATAAACATTATAGAAAACACCTCCGAACCAACAAACACACATTTAATCTGTTTCATAAAATATCTCCTCTTGAGTTGGAAAGAAAACATTGTGATATCTGTTCAAAGGATGTTTTGAAGAGTAGTTATAATAAACATCTTCAATCACAAAAACACAAGAAAAATGAGTTTAAAGTAAAGGGAGACTATTATATTGAAAACACTGATGGGGCATTTAAAGGGCATATAAAAATAAGGATTTTTCAATTTGGAGAACCCGGTCCATCATCAATAGCTGAATCAATTGAAATAGTGAAACCCGATGTTGAAAAATTTATTAAAAAGACATTAAAAGAAATGAAAACTTTAAAGTTTTATATGGGAGTGAAAATGAATATGAAAAGACAAGATGAAGAACAAACTCCTTATATCAGAACAGATCTTCATTTTATAACATCATTTCAAGATTTTTTGAAAAGTGGGGTTCATGAAGAACTATCAAGACAAGAGGAGGATGTTGATAATACAGTGGTAGGAAGTGGATTCAATATTTAAAAAATCATCTTTTTAGATATACACATTCTAAAATCAAACCCTCTTAAAGCTTCTTCTTATATTGAATTACCAAAAGAAATAAAACTAAAGAAGGCAGTTGTTAATATTAAGAACAATGATAATAAATGTTTTCTCTGGTCTGTTCTTGCTCACTTACATCCACCAAAATGTAATTCAGAAAGAGTAAAACAATATATGAAATATGAGAATACCTTGGACATTAAAGATTTTAAATTCCCAATGCCACTAACAGATATTCCTAAATTTGAGAAAAAGAATAATATTTCTATTAATGTATATGGATTAACGGATACAAACAAAGTTCAAATATTAAAAATTTCAAACAACTATAAAAATGAAGAAACACACATTGATCTTTTATATTTTAGTGTTGGAAAGAATTCACATTACACATACATCAATAATTTATCAAGATTAATCTCTTCTCAGGTATTCAGAACAGCAAACAAAATATATCCTTGTAAGCGATGTCTTAATTCATTTCATACAAAAGAACGATTAGAACAACATTCAAAATATTGTAGTAATCATAAATCAGCTGTAATTACAATGCCTAAACCTGGTGAAAAGATTTCTTTTGAAGATTATAATAAATCTATCATGCACCCATTTGTGATATACGCTGATTTTGAGTGTATCCTTAAAAAGATAAATACTGCTTCTCCTTATCCAAAAGAATCATATACAAATAAATATCAACAACATATTCCTTGTGGTTTCTGTTATTATATCAAATCATCTGTTGGAGAAAAGTATAACAAACTTGAACATTATCGTGGAAAAAAAGCTTCACAAGAGTTTGCAAAACGATTAGAAAAGGATTGTATAAGACTCACTAAATTAATGAAAGAAACAAATGAACCGATGAAATTAACCAAAGAAGAAAAATTATAATTTAGAAAGAACAATATCTGTCATATTTGTGAGGGGGAAATTAAGGAGTCTAAAGTTAGGGATCATTGTCATCTTACTGGTAAATATGGAGGTCCCGCTCATTCCTGTTGTAATCTTAATTATAAATTACCTTCTTTTATTCCAGTCTTTCTTCACAACAGCGCCAACTATGATACACATCTATTTATAAATGAACTTTCAAAAACACCAGGGAATATTTCTGCCATAACAAACACAAGTCAAAAGTATATTTCATTTACAAAAATGATATTCACAAAACCTATAACTCGTATTAGGTTTCTAGATTCTTACAAGTTTATGGGAACACCACTAGCCTACCTCGCATCAAATCTAAGCTCCACGGACTCTTTCCCAAATCTTAATTCATTCTTTCCAAAAGAGGAAATTCTCACTAAAGAGGAAATTCAGATTAAAGAGAGAATTCAAAGGAAAGAGGAAATTCTAATTAATGAGGAAATTCTAACTGAAGATGAAATTCTAATTATAAAGAAAATTCGAACAATGAATGAAATTCTAACTAAAGAGGAAATTCTGATTAAAGATGAAATTCTGATTAAAGAAGGAATTCTTACGAGAGAGGAAATTCAAACAAGGAATGAAATTCAAAGTAAAGAGAAAATTCTTACAAGTAAGGGAATTTATCCTTATGATTATATGGATTCATTTATGAGATTTAAAGAAACACAACTTCCATCAAAAGAAAGTTTCTATAATAACCTTTATGAAGAAGAGATAAGTGATAAGGAATATAAACACGCACAAGAAATATGGAAAATATTTAAGATAAAGAACCTTGGAGAATATCACGATTTATATCTAAAAACAGATGTTTTATTGTTAGCTGATGTGTTTGAAGCTTTTAGATCACTCTGTCATAATAAAAATTGTTATGGATTAGATCCTGCCCACTATTTCACAGCTCCTGGTTCAGCTTGGAGTGCAATGTTGAAAATGACAAAACAAGATATAGATTTAATCAGTGATGTTGATATGCTTTTGATGATTGAGAAGTCCAAGAGAGGTGGAATATCACAAGTATGTTCAAAAAGATATGCTAAAGCAAATAATACATATCTTCCAAATTATGATAGTGAAAAAGATAGTAATTATTTGATGTATTTTGATGCTAATAATTTGTATGGATGGGCAATGTCTCAATCTCTGCCTAATGGTAAATTAGAGTGGGTGGAAGAAAAGGATTATGAAAAGGCTTTGATGAATATTGTTATTTCTTCTCAAGAGGAATTGAATGACGAAGAAGAAGGTTATTATTTTGAAGTTGATTTGAGGTACCCGAGTGATCTTCATAATAAGCATAAAGATCTTCCTTTTGCATATGAGAAAGAAACCCCAAAGAAAGAATGGTTAAGTGATTATCATAAAAGTTTTAATATTAAAGGTAAATCAACAGAAAAGTTATTAACAACATTCTATGATAAAGAGGGATATGTTTTGCATCAGAGAAGCTTAAAACAGTTTTTGAGAGAAGGATTGAGAGTAGCTAAAATTCAGAGTTTTAAAATTTAAACAAAGTCCTTGGGTGAAAAAGTATATTCAATTCAATACAGATATGAGAGCAAATACAAAAGTAAAATTTGAAGGGGACTTTTATAAATTAATGAATAATGCTGTATTTGGAAAGACTATGGAAAATGTTAGAAACAGGCAAAACATTAGATTCGCAACATCTTGGAAAGAAGCTTCGAGATTGATAAATAAACCAAGTTTTGAGAGAGAAGAGGTTTTTTCAGAGAACTTTTCTGCAATTCATATGAAAAGGGAAAGTATTGTAATGGATAAACCAATTTATATTGGAACAGCAGTTCTTGATTTATCAAAGATATTGATGTATGATTATTTGTATCATGACTTAAAGAAAGAGTATGGTGAAAATGTTTCATTGTTGTATATGGACACTGATAGTTTTATACTAGAAATAAAAACTGATGATGTTTATGAAGATATGAAGAAAAATATTGGAGTATATGATACAAGTAATTTCAGCAAGAAGAGTGAGTTATTTTCCAAAAAGAATGAAAAGGTTATTGGTAAGTTTAAGGATGAGTTGGGTGGAAAAATAATGAGTGAGTTTATTGGATTGAGAGCAAAGGCATATGCTTATAAGTATGGTGATCAGATTGATAAGAGGTTAAAGGGAATAAAGAAATATGTAATAAAGAAATCAATAACTTTTAGAAATTATCATAATTGTTTGATGAATAAGAAAGAAGAATATAGGAAAACGAATACAACAAGAAGTTATAATCATAACATATATAGTGAAGAAGTAAATAAAAAGACATTAGCAGCCTTTGATGATAAGAGATTTATTTTAGATAATGGAATAGATTGTGTTCCATATGGATATTGTATGATAGAGTGAATAGAATAGATTGTGTTTTAACGATGGGAAGATGGGTTATGGTTTTTTAAGGGCTACCGCCGCGTTTTTTTCGCAATATATAAATGGTTAAACCAAGTATTAATCAAACTAAAGAGTGGAGAAAATCTCAGTCTTGGTATATAAATGGAAAACATAATGAATGTGAAAAATATCAAATAAGTCTTATTGAAAAAATAACTAAAACAAAGGTAAATAAAACAAATAAGCGAATCAATTTAAAAACTAGTAAGTTAGAGGATGTAAAGAAAAAAATGAATATCCTTGAATGGACTGAAAACTTTGATGGTTATCAATTGAACAATGAAAAAACAATTTACTATAATCTCAAAATGATATGTGGCTCAGGAGGTGGCCAAACAAGAGCATTAAGAGAAGTTTATCATTTCGTAATGGCACAAAAGGGGTATCTTAAAAAATATAAAGATTCAAATGTTTTGTTTGTCAATATTTTAGATGGGGATTATTGTGCAAAGAAAATTAAACTGTTGAAGGAATTTGAGAATGAACAAATCTTTATAGGTTCAATGAGTGAGCTGATCAACCTCCAGGTTAAAAGGGGAGACAAATAAATATACCTTGGGATAGCCTGGTTATATATATATATACAAAGCCTGGTGTTGGCTTAGTGGTTAGGGTGGCGGCTTGGGATCCCAGTGTCCCGAGTTCGAATCCCGCTCAGCTGCTGAATTAACAACAGGGGTTGACTCAGCCTGTCATCCATCCGAGGTCGGCGAAGTGAGTACCAGTGTACTGGTCCCGGTGTATGCCCCGGTTAGAATAGGTGTACCATATCCCTGTGTTGTAAGAGGCGTCAAGGAAGGGCATCCGACCATAAAACATTGCCTCACAAAAAGCCAAACCCCTGCACAGCAGGGAAAAACGGATAAAAAGGGGGTTTATTTTTAGGGGAAAAAAAAAGGGAATCGCTGAAAATCCCCCATTCATTTACATGGGGAAAAGTGAGCTAGAACCAGTATATTCACCCTACTAAGGGGTGTTGGACATCAATTTAGAGGAGATGGGATAATTGATACTCTCATGGGTATTGGTTCAACTATTCTTAAACATAAAGATCTAATTGGTTCAACTGCTTCTGCTGTGGGAAATGTAGCAGGTGCTGTAAAGAGTATAAAAGATGCTCAGAAGGAATCTCATAAATTACAAGCAATAAAAGAAATTAAGAAAGGCAAAACTCAGTTGTCCCCCCAAGAATGACAGAAAATAATTCAAATACTTGGATCAGGGTTTCAAAAGTTTTAACATCTTTTTTCCTAAATAAATACAAGTATGGAAGCAATTGATAGTATCTATGATTTGGATGATACTATTATTATCTCAAACTCCACTAAAAAAGAAGATTACTTCAAGGTAAATGCAATAACTGGAACAGACTGGAATACGAATGGTACAAAAAGTTTTGAAATAAATAATCAACAAACCTATGTGAATCTCTCCGAAAGTTTCTTGTTGTGTAAATTTAAATTCACTAAAGCTGGGAATAACACAAACGCTACACTTGTAAATGATTTCTTCTGGAAAATGTTTGATAGTGTGCGTTTGTATATTGGAACACAAGAAGTTGAAGCGGTTGATTATGTCTCTGCTGTATCTGAAATGATAAAATTTACACTCTATACATTCAGTGATAGAATGGGAAAGGGGTCTGTCGAAGGTTTTATTCCTGATATGTCAACGGGAACAAGCACAGACCCTGGATATACTCAAAGGAAAGGAATGTATAATGATGATACAAAAACAGAAAATAGTTTTACTGTGGCGGTTCCTCTTAAAGGTATATTTGGATTTTGTGATCATGATAAAGTTCTGTATGGTCTTAAAATTAGATTTCAACTACAAAGGAATGATAATGAAAATCGATTGCTTTTTGGTGTTGCTAGTGCTTTTGGTGATCAGAATAAATTTGTAATTGAGGAAATGAGTTGGTAAAATCAGTGAATATACTCCTAATCTTAAAACAGAAGAGATGTTGAATCGAAGATTTAACTCAAAGAAACCACTCAGTGTATCATACCTCAAAAGAAGATGTCAACACGTTAAACTCAATCAAACTACTTACACGTGGAATTTGGGTGTTCTGGAAGGAATGCCACGATATCTGTGGATCATTTTTAAAAAGCCAGATGGTGATACTGCGACTGATAAGAATAATGCATTGAGTGATAATGCTAAGTTGAAACAACTTCGCGTTTCTCAAGATGGAACATTTTATCCACGAGATAGATTGGAAATTAATTGGGAAAAAAATGATTTTGCTGAAGCATACAAGTCTTACCAAAAGGTGTGTGAAAGTAATGGAAATAAAGAACCTATTTTGGATATGACAGCATTTAAAAGTTTGTATACAATCTATGCGTTTGACCTGAGCGCGCAAAAGGAAACTATAAAGTCTAATCGAGTGGATACTTCCCTATACATTGAAAGAGGAGAGAGTGAAGAAGTTGATACATATTGTTTGCTTTTGGAAGAAACAGAATTGCAGATTAATACAGATAATGGTGTGATGATTAGTCTCACATAATTTTTTGTTAAATAAATGAGTGGCAAAGTACCAACTGGGGTATATGTTAATCAAATCAATCTTCATAAACTATCATCTTGTGTTCAAAATCAAAAGCCTTGTACGATTAACGTTAATACAATTCAGAGAAAAGGAGCAGTAAGAATTGATGTTTTGCTCACAAGAGAACAGGTTAAAATCTTGAATGACACTGGCTCACTTAAAATTAAAATGACAAAACCAATGTTGAAAAAATATTCAATAAGAGAGACGAGTGGAGGATTTCTCCCATTTCTAATTCCTCTATTTGCTGGTTTAAGTGCGGTTGGAGCATTGACGGGTTGTATTTCAACAGCGGTGAAAACTGTGAACGAAAGGAAGGCTCAACTCCAGGCTCAAAAAGAATTGGAAAGACATAACAAAGAGTTGGAGGAACAAATTAGTGGAAGTGGTGTAATTGTAGATTTTGCTGAAAAACTTGAAGGTCTGCCTGATAAAGCGAGATTGTTAGTTGGAGATATGCTTTCTTCTATTGCACAAGCAGGTGTAAAATTAACGAAAAGAGGTAATGGATTATATCTTTCTAATAAATAAATGAGCATTGATGAGTGGTTGGAAAAATTTGGAAAGAATACAACATCAAATTTACAACTTGTCAAATATTGTAAGAAATTAAAAATTCATAATGTGGTTATTTGTATGAGAGATGAATTAACAAATGTGCCAAAACATACAAAGAATATTATTATGAACTTAGAAGATAATAATGGGAACGGTTCTCATTGGGTTTGTATTTTTAATAGTCAAGACAAATATTATTTTGATAGTTTTGGTCTTCCACCACCTGTTGAAGTCATAAAATTCTTACAGAATGGTGTTTATCAAACATTTCAAGTCCAAGAATTAAATTCCAAGTGTTGTGGTCAATTATGTCTATATATGTTATTTCAACTCAACAAAAATAAAAAATGTTATGATATTATTTTTAATCTAATATAAATGACTTATGTTGGTAAAGATGGTTCTATCTTTGGTGTATCTCAAGAACTGGATATTGATTTATCAAATTATTACACAAAGGCACAGGCTGAACGACATAAATATAATATAACTAAAAATATTAACATGAAAAATGCTTTTAAATTAAAAAATTATCCAAGCCCGACTGACGCGAATGACTTGGTGAGATTAAGCGATTTAACACAATATATATCCTTAAATAAAACGGCTGTGTATTCCAAAGATACAGAAGTGTTGATATTATCTCCAGGTCATACAGAATTCACAGTTAGAATTAAAATAAATTTTTATAAAGAAGGGCGTATCGTTTGTATGAGAATAGAACAATGGGGGTATGATATGAATGATTTAGGGTATAATTGGTCATTTAAAATTAACCTCGAAGACCTGGAACAATTAAATCAGTCTCGTAAGGAAGAATATTATCCACTTGGTATCGAGAATGAGTTTTGTGGGTCCACGATTAGTAAACAACAAATAAAAGAATTTAATAAGGGTAAATATAATAATGGTTTTGCCCTTGTTTATCTCATGAAAACAGAAAAAACAGGATTATATATAATAAGTAAGGAAATACAAAATGATTTAACTATGGGAAGATGGGGAGGTGTTTCGTGTCATAATATTATTCTAACATATATTTCTAATACATAAATGACAGCAAGAAGGCTTCAAGAAAATTATCATTTCTGTGTCCAAGCATACCTTCAAGAAAAGGGTATTCGGTATTTTAATAAATATGTTCTACAACATAAGAATGAGGTATTTTCAATAAAAGATTGGCATTATGCTGATGTTGATAAACCGACAACTTTAGATTTAATTACAATGTTAAATAATGAAAAAATTATAAAGTTAAGAAAAGGTAAGGCTCTTTTAGAAATTCAAAAGAAATTTTATTGGTTTCCTGTTGTAAAAAAAATTATTTTCGATGCAGGAATAACAAGAAATCCTGATGAATATATGTATAATATTCTATGGGGTGTAAGTGATTCAAGGATAGTAAGGGATGAGGAAGGAGTTGAAGAAGAGAGTGAAGAGGAGGAAAAGGAGAAGAGAGAGAGGGAGGAGAGGGAGAAGAAAGAGGAGGAAAAGGAGAAGAGAGAGAAGAGAGAGGGAGGAAAGAGAGAAGAGAGAGAGAGGGAGGAGAGGGAGGAAAGAGAGAAGAGAGAGAGGGAGGAGAGGGAGGAAAGAGCGAGACAAAATAAATATCAAAATATGGAAACCAGTGAGATTCAAAAAAGATTGGTGGTATTACAGAAAATAACTCAACCCACCGAGGAGGAAAACAAAGAATTGACAAGTCTATTTGCAATACTTTCGACAAGACTATTGTCATCGACAAGCTATTCATTTTAATTCAAGTTTTTTCTTAAATAAATGGAGGAGAGAGTGAAGGCATTTCTAAGGATTCTTTATGTTTTAAAAATTAAGATTCAAATGTGCATGTTGGAAACTAAAAAGGTTTTTGCACTCTGCAGGAATTTTTCACATAAATAAATGAGTTATTGTCTCAAATGTAAAAGAAAACTAATACTAAAAATATTTCATATATTAAAAGTAAAAATAACAGGGTTATACAAAAAGGTATATGTTCGGTGTGTGGTTCAAAAAAATCAATTTATCTCCAAACACAAACTCGGAGGAGATATACAAAAGTTTTTATCAGGAAGTAAATTTACAACTACTGGAATACCAGGGAATTACATCTTCCAGGGTATTCTTTCTGTGGTCCAGGTACAAACTTGGATAAAAGATTAGATGAGGCAGACAATCCTAAATCCTGGAGTCAGCCTATCAATAGAGTTGATGAAGTGTGCATGAGACACGATATTGATTATGGGAATACCACAACGTTGGAAGAAAAGCATGAAGCCGATAGAGAAATGTTGCATAATTTGTCTCTGATACAAAATCCAACCTTGAGAGAAAAAGTTGATCGGTTCATTGTGAAGAAGATGATCAGTGCTAAATTGAAACTTGGGCTTGGAAATTCAAAAAACTTATAGGCTCTAATGATGCCATTAAGACTGAAGAGCAATTAGCTGATGAATTACATAAACCAATATTCACAAAGTTTCAGAGAAGGAAAGTTTATTCCAAGGAAGTAGATTATATCTGGTCTGCTGATTTGATTGAACTCAATAATGATAAGGGGTACAAGTATGCTTTAACCGTTATTGATTTGAGGAGTAGATATGCGTGGGTTGTCCCTTTAAAAAACAAAACAGGTAATACTCTTATGTTAGCTTTTCAACAGATATTTAATAAAAGTAAGAGAAAACCTAAAAAATTGTGGACTGATGAGGGTAGAGAGTTTTATAACAAGACATTTATGAATTTTCTAAAAAATAACAGTATTACATTATACAGTACCTTTAATGAAGGGAAGGCAGTTGTTGTTGAACGTTTTAATCGTACCTTAAAAGAGAGACTATATAAAAAATTCACACAACTCGGTTCACAACAATGGTCATCTTTTATTCAGGATATTGTGGATAAGTATAATGACACGATTCACACGGCAACAAATATGAAACCATCAGAAACATTTACAAAATTAAAATATGAAAAAGAGATTAATGTCAGAAAACCTAAGTTCAAAGTTGGTGATATCGTAAGAATATATAGGTGGAAATCTCATTTTGAAAAGGGTTTTACTGAACGATGGACAAAAGAACTTTTTTAAATTGTTGATGTAATAGATACGGTTCCTTGGACTTGTAAAATATATGATTTGGAAGCGGAAGAGATTTTAGGTTCATTTTATTCACAGGAATTACAAAAGACAAAGATAAATTGAAATTTTTTGACTCCGCCCCTTTTTAACTCCACCCACACAAACCCCGCCCACACAATCCCCGCCCACACAAACCCCACACAAACCCCACCACACACAAACCCCTCACAAGCTCCAATAAATTGAAATTTTTTGACTCCGCCCCTTTTTGACTCCACCCACACAAGCCCCGCCCACACAAACCCCACCACACACAAACCCCACACAAGCTCCACACAAGCTCCACACAAGCTCCACACAAGCTCCACACACACACAAGCTCCACCCATATTCATCATATTCACATAATTAGTGATTAGTTAATTAGTTCCCCACACACAACATGTTTATTTAATTAAAAATTATCCACCCATCCACACAAGCTCCACTCATCCACCCATCTCTCCACCCATCTCTCCACCCATCCATTGATCCACACAAACCTCATCCACATTCGCCCCTCCCACATAAGCTCCACCCACATAAACCCCTGCCCACATAAACCCTGCCCACATAAACCCTTCCCGCATAAGCCCTGTCTACACAAGCTCCACACAAAAACTCCACACACAGAAACCCTGTCCACAAAAACCCCTGCGACACAAGCGCCACCCACATAAACCCCGCCCACACAAGCCCCACCCACACAAGCCCCACACACACACACCCCGCCCACACAAGCCCCACCGAAGCCCCGCCCACACAAGCCCCTGCCACACAAGCCCCACCCCCTCATCCCCCTGTGCGCCCCCCACCTTTGACCCACCACCTCCCTCATCCCACCCCCACCCTTCCCCACACACACACATGGGGAGGGGAGGGATGGGATGAGGGGTGATGGGTCATTGGGGCGCACCTACCCTCCCTTCATGTCTTGATTCTTTTTGTAATTCAGAATCAAGTAATTGTATACAAAACAAATATAATTTATTAATATTGAAAATATTAAATATTCATTTGCGAGAATGTATAATCTTTCCCAGCAATCTTCTCCAGATGTCTTGTGATTTCGAAACTCAGACACCATATTCTGTTTTGAAACAAAAAGTGGATAATAATTACATGGTAATATGAGTAAGCCTCATTGACCACTGAATTAACACACCAGGAGCCTGTCATCCTTTCAAGGTCAATAAAATGAATTCCAGTGTACTGACAAAACCACATCCAAACTAATGATGCAACCAACATTAGACGACATTCTAAAGAGAGAGTGATATTAATAATAATTCAGAAACATTTACCTCCAGAAAATCATGTGTTGTACAAGATTGCTTCAACAGCTGATGTTGTGTGATAGTGCTGAAAAAAAATAAAATAATAAGTCAAGGGTATAGATGAAGAGACAGACAGAGAGAGATACAAACAGACAGGGAAAGCAACACACACACACACACACACACACACACACACACACACACACACACACACACACACACACACACACACACACACACACACACACACACATAGACACACACACGTGTCTCACCATTGGTTTAATTCATTCGAGATCAGAGACCAGTCATTATAAATCATTGATCTCTTCAATAAGAGCAGAGAGAGGTAGGTAGAAAGACACACACACGTGTCTCACCATTGGTTTAATTCATTCGAGATCAGAGACCAGTCATTATAAATCATTGATCTCTTCAATAAGAGCAGAGAGAGGTAGGTAGAAAGACACACACACGTGTCTCACCATTGGTTTAATTCCTTCGAGATGAGAGGACGTGATAAGACTTCGTACCACTCATTATAAATGTCTTTCATTTCTCTTCTAAAATCATTGATCTCTTCAATAAGAGTATTAATTTCATGCACCTCGTCGTAATATGAAAACTCAATTTCTCCCAACGACCTGCCAGGAAAAAAAAAAATATATATATATATATATATATATATATATATATATATATATCAGAATTATCATGATTTAATTAATAATCATTTGCTTCATCGTTCAAAGAGAAAACCATACACAAACTTACCAACTCTGTAGTGAGCTGTTGTCTTCATCAGAAGAGAGTGAGTCCATGTCTCAGTTGTAAAAATGAAAATCCCATCTGGCAGAAACTGTCTGGTGAATCACTTATAAGGCAACGACGAGGAAATTACCTAAGCATTGGGTGCGGCCACAGGAAATGACAGCTTGGAAAATAACTGGGCGATTGTATGAATCATTTACAAAACATACTTAAAATGGTTTTGATTCAAATGTTTTCAGTTCGTGTTCTGAGATAAAATATAAACACGAGACCTTGTCTCACAGAATAGTTCCTATTTTTTCACAGCATGACTGTCTAAAACCACTTCCTCATTCACACAGCACGACCATGTCAAAAAAACACTTCCTCATTTTCACGGCATGAACTGAAAACATTTGAAACAAAACTTTTTTTATGGCGTGGTTTATACACAAAAATGATTTGCAACTCGGGCGGTGGTCAGATGAGATCATTAAGAGAAGTTTATCATTTCGTAATGGCACAAAAGGGGTATCTTAAAAAATATAAAGATTCAAATGTTTTGTTTGTCAATATTTTAGATGGGGATTATTGTGCAAAGAAAATTAAACCATTGAAGGAATTTGAGAATGAACAAATCTTTATAGGTTCAATGAGTGAGCTGATCAACCTCCAGGTTAAAAGGGGAGACAAATAAATATACCTTGGGATAGCCTGGTTATATATATATACAAAGCCTGGTGTTGGCTTAGTGGTTAGGGTGGCGGCTTGGGATCCCAGTGTCCCGAGTTCGAATCCCGCTCAGCTGCTGAATTAACACCAGGGGGTTGACTCAGCCTGTCATCCATCCGAGGTCGGCGAAGTGTGTACCAGTGTACTGGTCCCGGTGTATGCCCCGGTTAGAATAGGGGTACCATATCCCTGTGTTGTAAGAGGCGTCCAGGAAGGGCATCCGACCATAAAACATTACCTCACAAAAAGCCAAACCCCTGCACAGCAGGGAAAAACGGATAAAAAGAGAGTTTATTTTTAGCAGATAATAAAAGGGAATCGCTGAAAATCCCCCATTCATTTACATGGGGAAAAGTGAGCTAGAACCAGTATATTCACCCTCCTCCCGTGGTTTTCCTCCTATCATCATGAATGGGGGTCCCGAAGGGTCCTGAATTAACTTTTTCCTCCAAACTTGATGGAATCAATGGGAACTTGCACAGACACAAGGTCTGGGTTTCCTCATTAATCCCTGAAAGTTTCAGCTCTCTCGGTCAAATCCTCCCGGAGGAGTAGGTGATACATACCCACCTACATACCCACATACCCATATATAACTCCGTTATGGAGGGAAGATTGTCGATAAATACAAAAACAGAAAATAAAGAACGTTGATTTGTATCGAGGGAATAATCATCGACGAACTCGGACTCGATTTTCCACTTTCACAACACAATCTGAAACACAAACAATCAGTTAAAACGAAACGGTCAATCTTTGTATTTATTTTAAATCATGGACACGTGATCTGGCGGGAACCAATCAGACACCGCGATCTCGCGGTGCGCTCTTTCCCCGAAACACCTTGGGCACTTCCTTCACTCGGTTCCCACAGCGTTCCGTCCTTAATCCGACACGACGTGCGGTCCACCATGACCCGAGATCTGAGAGCGAACACCCCAGGATCCACGAGAGGTTCCGATGGAGGATACGTGGTCGGTCCGGGAGGTTCTCCGGCAGATCGAGGGTCCATGGTCGGTTCAGCCGTGGATAAGGGGTCCCAGCAGTTTACCTGTACATCACCAGGTTGGCAGTTTTCGCTCGGCCTGGATCAACCTTAAGGCCAAATTATGTTCAATATTATATTTAAATGTGTGAAGGGTGAACTTGGTTACCGCTAAACCAGTCGGCTATTTGTAAAGCAGAGTTGGTGAGAGTTTACCAGGAAACTAATTAATTCTGCTCGATGGATGGAAGTCACAAGTTCAAGGTCAAAGTTTGACCCCAACATCATTTTGCACGATATGTTAACCTGAAGCTGTGACCTCGACCTTTGACCTGCTGTAAGAAGTTTTATGAAACCAAGTTGTCACGTGATAGTGGTGTTTGTTCGATCATGATCACCTCTCCAATTAATTAATAAATAATTAATTATAAATTATTTTAATTGAGGAAAGTGTGGAAATCTCATCTGGAAAGCTTAATTGGTGTTTGTTTATTTGTTTACGAGTAACTACAATCCGTCGCTTCACTCATGGGAATATAAATGTGGACAGGTTGGGTGTGTGTGTGTGTATGTATGTGTGTATGTATGTGTGTGTGTATGTATGTGTGTGTATGTGTGTGTTTGCGTGTGTGAGTGTGTGTGTGTGTGTGTGTATGTATGTGTGTGTGTATGTGTGTGTTTGCGTGTGTGAGTGTGTGTGTGTGTATGTGTGTGTGTGCGTATGTGAGTGTGTGTGTGTATGTATGTGTGTGTGTGTATGTATGTGTGTGTATGTGTGTGTTTGCGTGTGTGTGTGTGTATATATATGTATGTGTGTGTATATGTGTGTGTCTATGTGTGTGTATGTGTGTGTATGTGTGTGTATGTATGTGTGTGTGTGTGTGTGTGTGTGTGTGTGTGTGTGTGTGTGTGTGTGTGTGTGTGTGTGTGTGTGTGTGTGTGTGTGTGTGTATATATGTATGTGTTGTGTATGTTTGTGTATTGTGTGTGTGCATGTGTGTGTATGTGTATGTGTGTGTGTGTGTGTGTGTGTATGTGTGTGTATATGTGTGTGTGTGTGTGTGTGTGTGTGTGTGTGTGAGCATGTGTACGTGTATGTGGGGGTGTGGCGAGGAAGAAATTGTTGTTTTGTTGAAGATCCGAATCCGGATCAGGATCTGATATTTATTTCATATTAAAGGACATTCTACACCATTGAGAGATCGGGTTAAAAGGAGATATTGTGTGTGTGTGGGTGTGTGTGTGTGTGTGTGTGTATGGGTATGTGTGTGTATGTGTGTGTGTGTATGTGTATGTGTGTATGTGTGTGTGTGTGTGTGTGTGTGCGTGTGGGTGTATGTGTGTGTGGGTGTGTGTGTGTGTGTGTGTGTATGGGTATGTGTGTGTATGTGTGTGTGTGTGTGTGCGTATGTGTGTGTGTACGGGTATGTGTGTATGTGTGTGTGTGTATGGGTATGTGTGTATGTGTGTGTGTGTGTGTGTGTACGTGTATGTGTGTGTGTGTATGTGTGTGTGTGTGTATGTGTGTGTGTGTGTGTGTGTGTGTGTGTGTGTGTATGGGTATGTGTGTGTATGTGTATGCGAACGCGGCTGAGTTTCTCTTCCCCATCGACCACGGCTACGCAGCAACGTGTCATGTCATTGGTTGGTAAATAAATGGCCATAACTTGGGAATCACTTGTCCGATTAATATCAAACCTTGAAAAGGCACATTCTCAGGTCCCCAGCAATATATCTGGCAAGTTTCAATTAGATCGGACCAGAGGTTGTCGAGAAACAGCGGTCACAGACACACACACACACACACACAGAGATTGCTGGAATTATAGACAGATAAAGCATGTATGCAATTAAACAAGGCAAAACACGTATGACATGAGAACGACAACTGTTCCACACAATCACTTAACAGTTTTTCCACTTAGTAGACACGGACACACGGACGCACACACACACACACACCCAAGAAATGGGGGCTGAGGCCTTTAATAACGGGCTCCAGCTCAGAGGACAGGTGAGCTGAAACCCAGAGCCAATCTCAAACCTCTCCACCTCTTGTGGTCTTCTTCTTCATTTTTACTCTTCTTCATTTTTACTCTTCATTTTTTCTCTTCTTAATTTTTACTCTTCTTCATTTTTTAGTCTTCTTCATTATTACTCTTCTTCTTCATTTTTTACTCTTCTTCATTTTTTCTCTTCATTTTTTACTCTTCTTCATTTTTACTCTTCTTCATTTTTACTCTTCATTTTTTAGTCTTCTTCATTTTTCCTCTTCTTCCTTTTTTACTCTTCTTCATTTTTACTCTTTTCATTCTTTTACTTCTTCTTCATTTTTTACTCTTCTTCTACATTTTTTACTCTTCTTTAGCATTTTTACTCTTCTTTATTTTTTAGTCTTCTTCTTCATTTTTACTCTTCTTCATTTTTTACTCTTCTTAATTTTTACTCTTCTTCATTTTTACACCTCTTCTTCATTTTTTACTCTTCTTCTTCATGTTTACTCGTCTTCTTCATT
>NC_140982.1:1705632-1710632 GCF_056783735.1 Eptatretus burgeri | reverse complement strand
TTTACTCTTCATTTTTTACTCTTCTTCATTTTTACTCTTCTTCATTTTTACTCTTCATTTTTTAGTCTTCTTCATTTTTCCTCTTCTTCCTTTTTTACTCTTCTTCATTTTTACTCTTTTCATTCTTTTACTTCTTCTTCATTTTTTACTCTTCTTCTACATTTTTTACTCTTCTTTAGCATTTTTACTCTTCTTTATTTTTTAGTCTTCTTCTTCATTTTTACTCTTCTTCATTTTTTACTCTTCTTAATTTTTACTCTTCTTCATTTTTACACCTCTTCTTCATTTTTTACTCTTCTTCTTCATGTTTACTCGTCTTCTTCATTTTTTACTCTTCTTCATTTTTTATTCTTCTTCTTCATTTTTTACTCTTCTTCATTTTTTACTCTTGGTCTTCATTTTTACTCTTCTTCATTTTTTACTCTTCTTCATTTTTTACTCTTCTTCATTTTTTACTCTTCTTCTTCATTTTTTACTCTTCTTCATTTTTACTCTTCTTCATTTTTACTCTTCTTCATTCTTTTACTTCTTCATTTTTTACTCTTCTTTATTTTTACTCTTCTTCATTTTTTACTCTTCTTCATTTTTTAGTCTTCTTCATTTTTACTCTTCTTCATTTTTTAGTCTTCTGGACAAGCACCACCTGGATACATTCAGAGACAAACACCGCCCGGAGGCAAGCTGTTCGGAGAGAAAGTCTTTCCGTTCCCGTGAACAAGATTTCAGGTCCACTGGATGAAAATTGACAATTTTATGCAAACTTGACCTTTTCTGATCTTTGACCAAAAAACCAGAAGAAAAAAATACAGAAAAAAGAAGGCAGAGAAAATACAGAAAAAAACCCAGTAAGAAACCAGAACAAAACATTTAAAAATCCAGAATAATACAAAAAAAGAAGCAGAAGAAAAAAAAACAAAAACAAACGGAAAAAAAGACCAGAAAAAAATCCTGAAAAAAACAGTCTTCATTCACCATTTTTTTTGGCTGCTGAACCACGCCTTGACTTTCATCAGGCCACAACGATTTCTCAACCACAAAATTTTCTTTCAATTTCCTCACTCATATTATCGAATACCTGATCATCATCGCTACGAATCACTGAGTACATTGCAATGCTTTCAAACACCCGGAGACACCAGCGTTTGTGGCTTTATTTAATTTCCGCCCGGGTCATAACCTCGAAAATTTCAAATTAAGCCGAATTACAAAATCTAACATCCAGAATTGAACTGAGCAGCAGTTCCGACTGTGAGAAAAGTGTTCGTTTGTCCAATTTGGACATGTTTGATATTTCGGGCATCTCCAGGCAGTGTGTGTTAAACACGAGGTGTGTGTCGGTGATCGCGAATCGCTTGGCAACTCGCCACCTCCTTGGGAAAGGCACTGTGAGATCGTCCAAGGGTTGGTGCACAAACATCGACGTACGCCCTGCCTGCGAAACACCAGGATGGTAGTTTATCGCCGAGTCAAGATTCAAACTCACGATGGACAGTCTTTTACACTGACAGCTCCATTACAGAGGAAGAATCATTGAACCAATAAGAGGTAGCTGTTAGGGTTAGTGGGGAAGTGGGGCGGGGTGAGCTTGGGCTGACTCTGCGTTTGCCAAGACGGGCCGCAGATATAAAACGAATTGGAGGTCCGTTCTGAGGCGAGAGAAGTAAGGAGGGAGAAGAGAATGAGAAAGAAAGTCAGAGAGGACAGCACCACTCGGACACACACGTGACCATAATCTGACCCGGGAAGATTACCCCGTGGTTTTCCTCCTATTATCATGAATGGGGTCCCGAAGGGTACTGAATTAACTTTTTCCTCCAAACTTGATGGAATCAATGGGAACTTGCACAGACACAAGGTCTGGGTTCCCTCATTATCCCTGAAAGTTTCAGCTCTCTCGGTGAAATCCTCCCGGAGGAGTAGGTGATACATACCCACCTACATACCCACATACCCACATATAACTCCGTCATGGAGGGAAGATTGTCGATAAATACAAAAACAGAAAATAAAGAACGTTGATTTGTATCGAGGGAATAATCATCGACGAACTCGGACTCGATTTCTACTTTCACAACACAATCTGAAACACAAACAATCCGTTAAAACGAAACGGTCAATCCTTGTATTTATTTTAAATCATGGACACGTGATCTGGTGGGAACCAATCAGACACCGCGATCTCGCGCTGTGCTCTTTCCCCGAAACACCTGGGCCACTTCCTTCACTCGGTTCCCACAGCGTTCCGTCCTTAATCCGACACGACGTGCGGTCCACCATGACCCGAGATCTGAGAGCGAACACCCCAGGATCCACGAGAGGTTCCGATGGAGGATACGTGGTCGGTCCGGGAGATTCTCCGGCAGATCGAGGGTCCATGGTCGGTTCACCCGTGGATAAGGGGTCCCAGCAGTTTACCTGTACATCACCAGGTTGGCAGTTTTCGCTCGGCCTGGATCAACCTTAATGCCAAATTATGTTCAATATTATATTTAAATGTGTGAAGGGTGAACTTGGTTACCGCTAAACCAGTCGGCTATTTGTAAAGCAGAGTTGGTGAGAGTTTACCAGGAAACTAATTAATTCTGCTCGATGGATGTAAGTCACAAGTTCAAGGTCAAAGTTTGACCCCAACATCATTTTGCACGATATGTTAACCTGAAGCTGTGACCTCGACCTTTGACCTGCTGTAAGAAGTGTTATGAAACCAAGTTGTCACGTGATAGTGTTTGTTCGATCATGATCACCTCTCCAATTAATAAATAAATAATTATTAATAAATTTTTTAATTGAGGAAAGTGTGAAAATCTCATCTGGAAAGCTTAATTGGTGTTTGTTTATTTGTTTACGAGTAACTACAATCCGTCGCTTCACTCATGGGAATATAAATGTGGACAGGTTGGGTGTGTGTGTGTGTGTATGTGAGTGTGTGTGTGTGTGTATGTGTATATATGTACGTATGTATGTGTATGTATGTGTGTATGTGTGTATTGTGTGTGTGTGTGTATATATGTACGTATGCATGTGTATGTATGTGTATGTGAGTGTGTGTGTGTGTGTGTGTGTGTGTGTGTGTGTGTGTGTGTGTGTGTGTGTGTGTGTGTGTGTGTGTGTGTGTGTGTGTGTGTGTGTGTGTATGTGTGTGTGTGTGTGTGTGTGTGTGTATGTGTGTGTATGTGTGTGTGTGTATGTGTGTGTGTGTGTATGTGTGTGTGTGTATGTGTGTGTGTGTATGTGTGTGTGTATGTGTGTGTGTGTGTGTGTGTGTGTGTGTGTGTATGTGTGTGTGTGTGTGTATGTGTGTGTGTGTGTGTGTGTGTGTGTGTGTGTGTACGGGTATGTGTGTGTGTGTGTGTGTTTGTGTGTGTGTGTGTGTACGTGTATGTGTGTGTGTACGTGTATGTGTGTGTGTGTATGTGTGTGTGTGTGTGTGTATGTGTGTGTGTATGGGTATGTGTGTGTATGTGTCTGCGAACGCGGCTGAGTTTCTCTTCCCCATCGACCACGGCTACGCAGCAACGTGTCATGTCATTGGTTGGTAAATAAATGGCCATAACTTGGGAATCACTTGTCCGATTAATATCAAACCTTGAAAAGGCACATTCTCAGGTCCCCAGCAATATATCTGGCAAGTTTCAATTAGATCGGACCAGAGGTTGTCGAGAAACAGCGGTCACAGACACACACACACACACACAGAGATTGCTGGAATTATAGACAGATAAAGCATGTATGCAATTAAACAAGGCAAAACACGTATGACATGAGAACGACAACTGTTCCACACAATCACTTAACAGTTTTTCCACTTAGTAGACACGGACACACGGACGCACACACACACACACCCAAGAAATGGGGGCTGAGGCCTTTAATAACGGGCTCCAGCTCAGAGGACAGGTGAGCTGAAACCCAGAGCCAATCTCAAACCTCTCCACCTCTTGTGGTCTTCTTCTTCATTTTTACTCTTCTTCATTTTTACTCTTCATTTTTTCTCTTCTTAATTTTTACTCTTCTTCATTTTTTAGTCTTCTTCATTTTTACTCTTCTTCTTCATTTTTTACTCTTCTTCTTCATTTTTTACTCTTCATTTTTTACTCTTCTTCATTTTTACTCTTCTTCATTTTTACTCTTCATTTTTTAGTCTTCTTCATTTTTCCTCTTCTTCCTTTTTTACTCTTCTTCATTTTTACTCTTTTCATTCTTTTACTTCTTCTTCATTTTTTACTCTTCTTCTACATTTTTTACTCTTCTTTAGCATTTTTACTCTTCTTTATTTTTTAGTCTTCTTCTTCATTTTTACTCTTCTTCATTTTTTACTCTTCTTAATTTTTACTCTTCTTCATTTTTACACCTCTTCTTCATTTTTTACTCTTCTTCTTCATGTTTACTCGTCTTCTTCATTTTTTACTCTTCTTCATTTTTTATTCTTCTTCTTCATTTTTTACTCTTCTTCATTTTTTACTCTTGGTCTTCATTTTTACTCTTCTTCATTTTTACTCTTCTTCATTTTTTACTCTTCTTCATTTTTTACTCTTCTTCATTTTTTACTCTTCTTCTTCATTTTTTACTCTTCTTCATTTTTACTCTTCTTCATTTTTACTCTTCTTCATTCTTTTACTTCTTCATTTTTTACTCTTCTTTATTTTTACTCTTCTTCATTTTTTACTCTTCTTCATTTTTTAGTCTTCTTCATTTTTACTCTTCTTCATTTTTTAGTCTTCTGGACAAGCACCACCTGGATACATTCAGAGACAAACACCGCCCGGAGGCAAGCTGTTCGGAGAGAAAGTCTTTCCGTTCCCGTGAACAAGATTTCAGGTCCACTGGATGAAAATTGACAATTTTATGCAAACTTGACCTTTTCTGATCTTTGACCAAAAAACCAGAAGAAAAAAATACAGAAAAAAGAAGGCAGAGAAAATACAGAAAAAAACCCAGTAAGAAACCAGAACAAAACATTTAAAAATCCAGAATAATACAAAAAAAGAAGCAGAAGAAAA
>NC_140982.1:1683707-1700132 GCF_056783735.1 Eptatretus burgeri | reverse complement strand
CCTTGTTTTTCCTTTCTGGAAAGGGAAGGGTGATCGCCAAGACTGCAACAACTAGCTGAGGGTGACACTGCTCTCAGTGCCAGGCAAGGTCTTTGCAAGGATAAATCTTCACAGGGTTCGCTACCAACTGTTCGAGCACCAGCGCTTGGAGTAGTCAGGCTTTACACTAAAGAAATCAATGGTTGACCGTATCCTTGCTCTCCGGATCCTCAGTGAACGCAGATAGGAGTTTCAGCAAGGACTGCTCGCAGTCGATGTTGATCTCTGCAAAGCATTTGATTCAGTGAATCAGGATGCCTTCTGGAGGATTTTCGGTCTTCGCAAGGTGCCACCAAAACTGATCAATCTGATGTCTGAACTCAACTCTGGTACAAAGAGGGCTGTGATGTGTTTTGGTTCTCACCGACTTATTTCCAGTTATTGCTGGAGTTTGTAAGAAGTGTGTGATGGCCCCCACACTCTTCAACACTTGCATCGACTGGATTTTGGGGAAGATGTCAGAGAGATCAATCTGCGGTGTATCTCTTGGGAATGTCGAGATCTCTGAACTTGACTTCACTGCTGATGCAGTCATTCTTGTGGAAACACTGGATGTTCTTGTAGGGATGGATGCATGATGCACTAAATGAGGAATTGCAGCTGCTGAGACGACGCGTTTCCTGGGTCAATACAAAGATCCAGGCTTTCATTGACATATTAGATGCTGCCATCTTGTCTGTACCTGTTTGTGGTGAGGATGTTGAGGTAGTGGAGAGATTCGCTATCCTTGGCACTGATATTCATGTCTCCGCAGATTGTGAGCCGGAGGTCAATAGACATTTGGGTCGGGCCTGGGGAGTCATGGATTCACTGGATCATTGGTTGTGGTGCTGTCGTTACTTATGCAGAACAAAAGTCCGAGTCTTCATGTCCTTGGTTTTTCCAGTCTTGCTCTACGGATGTGAAACTTGGACTCTGACAAAGGATCATAGATGAAGACTTCACTTCTTCAGTACCAGGTCCCTTCCGAGAATCCTTGATGATTGCTGGTCTGACTTTTTGTTCAACGAGTGGTTGCTGAGAGAGACTGAAATGAGATTTGTTGGGCCAGCAAAAGGAGATGGGGATGGGCCAGACATCTGTGGGATGGTCAGACGGAGACACCTGGAGTACTGATGGAAAGTGGATGCAGTGACGCATTACTCCGCTGCACGCTCCCATATCTAACCGAACCCAATTGGTGCCGTTTTCAAGGTGAAACGTGACCATTTGTTTCAGGAGTGGAAGGCACCCATTTAACAGGGAAAAGACATCCTTTTTATGGAAAAAAAAGCTCATGTCGTCGTGATAAACAGTTACTTGAATCAGAAATAACCACATCTGATGACACCTTTCCAGACGCCACCAACGTCAACCAACTCATTGCGGCCATGCAGGACCTCAGGGTGCCACCAACACATACGCCTTCATCATGCCCGGTTTTTATTCCCCGGAATTTTATACATGCACTCACGTATTCATACGGCGTGACGCTCTCTGGAAACCCTTGCAGCAACCACGTGACGGACCTTACAAAGTTCTACAATGCTTGGAGGAATCATTCATGCTTGATATTAATGGTGGTGGTGAGACGGTTTCCCTACATCGCTTGAAGCCAGCTTTTCTTGACGTAGCAGCTCTTGACGTTTACAGCTCATATTACCCAAAATTAATTGTAACCTGAAAAAGAAAATCATACGTCCACCATTTTGGTGAGCCGAACATGTCTTCGGAAGTGTCATATTCACAATCACCATGCCCTCCCTCCAGGTTTTCTGTTCAGTGTAGAACAACCTCAGTGACTGTTAAAAGGATCATCAAATATCGGAAGGTTGGATTCTGTGGCATGGGCCTTGTGAAGGCGACGGTACGTACAGGCCTCAGGCTTTAGACCTTCGACTTCATGCCTCTGGTATCATCCTATGGGTCAGTGCAATTTGAATTAACCGAGCTATGTAACCACAATGTATTATATACGCATACAAGCAGTCGGCATCTTTTTGCTTCATGTACATATTTTTTGGGAGTGATTGAGGCAGCGGTCTGTTGCCTATACACCGCCCAAATTAAGGTATGTGTCAGAAGAACATATTGAATGCTTGGAACGGAACAAGATCGCCCATAGATGGGGTGGGTACTTGGTAGTAGCAATAATATAGGGACCTTTGTATTCCATATAACCCAGGGAAAACAGAAAGGAAGAATCCTGGAGAGATAGAAATGAAGAACCCTGGAGAGATAGAAAGGAAGAAACCAGGGGAGACAGAAAGCAAGAACCCTGGAGGGATAGAAAGGAAGAAACCAGGGGAGACAGAAAGGGAAGAACCCTGCGGAGACAGAAAGGAAGAACCCTGGAGAGACAGAAAGGAAGAAACCAGGGGAGACAGAAAGGAAGAACCCTGGAGAGATAGAAAAGAAGAAACCAGGGGAGACAGAAAGGAAGAACCCTGGAGAGACAGAAAGGAAGAACCCTGGAGAGACGGAAAGGAAGAAACCAGGGGAGATAGAAATGAAGAACCCTGGGGAGACAGAAAGGAAGAACCCTGGAGAGATAGAAAGGATAAAACCAGGGGAGACAGAAAGGAAGAACCCTGGATAGATAGAAAGGAAGAACCCTGGATGGATAGAAAGGAAGAACCCTGGAGAGATAGAAAGGAAGAACCCAGGGGAGATAGAAAGGAAGAACCCTGGACAGACAGAAAGGAAGAACCCAGGGGAGATAGAAAGGAAGAACCACGGAGAGAGAAATGAAGAACCCTGGGGAGACAGAAAGGAGGAACCCTGGAGAAATAGAAAGGAAGATCCCTGGAGAGACATGATGGGGGAGAGTCGTGCAGCATTCAGCTGCAGACAAAGGTCCTGTATGACTTTCAACTGAGAGTAGTTCTGATTTTACAAGGAGTCAGTTGTCCTGAAACTTTATTTCCTGTTTACTAAAACTTAGAATCCAAATATTTACTACTGTGTCTTCAGCTGGATTTGAACCGACAACCTCTATGATTCCATTCTGTGATTGATGTACATACCAGTACCAATAAGCCACTGCACTCCAAATAGTTGCTCCTGATCTGTTGGACATTGACCAATACGGATCTTCCATCCAAGTACTAACCCTCCTGAGCTGAGATCAGGTGTATATTAGCATCGAGGATGACAATTCCTTCATTGGGATTAACATCAGTTGTCGTGTGTCCCGTCTGCCGGCATGAGTTGATGGGTGTTCAAGATCCCACGTTGTCCTTTACGAAGAGTTGGTGAGTTATCGCCATCACCTTCAACAAATTCCTGCCATAATCTATGGGGGTCGTCAGTGGCACAGCCGCACTCTCATCTGGGGCACAGCTATGCCCTCAGTCAATGATGGTCGTCACAGCCATGTGCTGCACATGGGAGAGGGAGAATAATAATAATAATATTCTTATTATTATCATTATCAGCTGGTGAGGGAAGTGGTGTTCTTTCGTCGAATCTTTTGGAAATATGCTTGCAAGATGACAATTAAATAAACTAGTACTAGGCGTACTAGTTTATTCAATAAACAAACTAGTAAACAAACATTTCACTATCTCACTGTACAAAGCTGGTGGAGATCGACCCAAAAAGACTCGTAGCAGCCATTGCTGCAAAAGGTTGTTCCACCAAGTACTGACTTCAGGGGATGAATACTTTCACAACAAGTGAATTTTCATTTGTACATGTGTTTTTGCAACTATTCCTGACACGTGATCAAAAGGAAGACCAAATACTGCATTTGAATCATCAGAAGGAACCCGAAGAAGTAAAGAGCAAAGATGGAGTCATCACGACTTCTCACCTTCCTCAAAAAGTTGCTCTTCCATCAGGAGGAACCTGGAACAGATTCAGTTTCAGCCGCTTTTTCTCAACCCTCAAACCCATGCAGGTGCAGCCAAGTGAGCCTTACAGAAAAAATTTCTGCAACAATTCACTTCTCCTTGGAGAGATACATAATGAAAGAGAGGAATAGAGAGAGAGAGAGAGAGAGAGAGAGAGAGAGAGAGAGAGAGAGAGAGAGAGAGAGAGAGAGAGAGAGAGAGAGAGAGAGAGAGAGAGAGAGAGAGAGAGAGAGAGAGAGAGAGAGAGAGAGAGAGAGAGTAAAATATACCAAAGAAAAGAAAAAAGCAAGAATTCGAATGAATAAAGAGAATGTGAAAGGAACAACAAAGAAAGATATCGGGATGAACCCGGACAGATTTCAGCAGTTACGACCCAGGCTCAAACGCAGCAACAGGTACAAGCTCCCAGAGGTCCGTCCTTCAACAACAAGTATATAATTTGATCTCAGTTATTAATTAAAGAGTTAATTTGGAGAAATTATTTCTACATTATTTGTAATTTATCTGAATGTGGCATTCTTGGTAGGGGGTGAATACTTTTGCAGGCCACTGAAATTTGAGAAGTGTATGTTTGTTTGACTTCCATACACTCCTGGACCGCTGGATGGAATGACTCAAAAACTGGTGGTTGAATTGGGTGTGTTCCCTGCAAGGTTTTGAATGGAAGAAAAACCCTATAACCCAAGGAGTTCAGGGTGGGGGTGGGGGGGATCCAAATTATCCTTTTGTTAAACTTCCATACACTCCTGAAGCGCTGGACAGAATGAGTTGAAAACTGATGGTTGTACTCATGGTGTGCACGGGAACGTTTCAGTGGTAAAAACAAATTCATATTCCCAGATCTCAGTTCATTCCATAAAGCTTGGAACAAGTGTGTATCTACCCTCAGGAGAGCCAGAAAACAACATCTTTCTAATCTCAAGTCTGAACTCTCAAACCTCTCTCCCTCCTCCAAATCCTGGTGGTATCTAATCAAATCTGTTTCTAGTGTATGTTCCCCCTCCATCCCCTCCCTTACCTCAAAGGGCCACACTGCTGATACCGCACGTGAAAACGCTGAATGCCTAAACTCGGTGTTCGCACCTAAATCTTGTGTCCGAAACCCATTACTTTCTGTACCCACCTTACCCAGTCACACACAGCTGTCCCTGGACTCTGTGTCCTTTTCTCCTGACAAGGTGGAGAGCTTGCTGTCAAACCTCGACGAGGATTCTGGAACCGGTCCAGACGGCACCAGCCCACGTGTCCTAAAACCATGCTCCTCTGCTCTTGCTCACCCTCTCTCTGTTCTATTCACCCTATCATTTGTTCAAGGTCATCTGCTTGGAAATCAGCAAACATTACCACCCTGCATAAAAAGGTGAAAAACAGATCCATGCAACTACAGACCAATCAGCAGGGCGTTCTGGGCCCTGTTGTTTTTCTGATTTTCATCAATGATCTCTCTGTTTCCCTGGAAAATCCTCTTTATCTCTTTGCTGATGACGCCACCCTCTGCCGTACCATCTGTCATCCGTCACACCGGCAAGCAGCAACTTCTTCACTCTGTAGATGTGGATAAAATCACAACCTGGTCCAACACGTGGAACATGCCTTTCAATCCGGACAAATCTCATACTCTCACTTTGTCTCTCAGAAAGGACCATTTGGAACCCCCCCCCCCGTCTACTTTCTCAACAATCTCCTGGAAGAAGTCCTTTCATTCAAGCTTCTGGTTCTCACTATCTGCCTTGACCTTACCTGAGAAAGCCACTAGATCCCAAACAGAGCTTATGCCATTAGGTTGTTACCGGACTCTGCCTCCAAGCTTGGGGAGCTAAAACAAAAAATATTTCAGCATAATCACATAGAAACAAGTAAGAAAAGACATAAAATGTCAGAGCCCCCATTCCTTTAGTAATTTTCCTGTATGGAGTGAAAGGGAAAGCCCATATTTCCACACAACTAAAATGGCTGCCTGTCTACCAGTCAGCCTTCTTTTATCAGATCGCAAAATAAAGTTAAGTGGATGTGTATGCCATTGTGTGCTGTGCTGTTGCTAAACTTGAACAAAATCGGACCATGTATGCCGGAGAAATGGTTGGAGGCACATTTGAGTAACAAAATGGCCGCCAGTCGGCCATCTTGGATCCGAAGTCGAAAAAAAATGACATGCTTATGTAATCCATCATTAGTTATCTGTGTGCCAAGTTAAACAACATCGGTAAATGCTTGTCCGAGAAATGGTTGAGGAAGCGTTCAACATCGGGTTTAAAAAAAAAACTAAAATGGCCGCCAGTCGGCCATCTTGGATTTGATTGTTTTTTTTTATGACAGGCATTTGTGCACCATCATGTGTTGTCTTTGTTGCAAAGTATGAATAGAATCGGTCCATACATGTCCGAGACACACCCACACACACAAAAATCGAGACCAAATCCATAAGCCCCCATTTCGGACTGAGTCCAACGGGCACTAATAATATATAAATGATGACGACAACGTTTCTGATGATAATTTCCCCCACTCAGGCCCATATTTACACAGGGCATTCACAAAGCTATTGGAATGAGATGCTCACAAATGGCAACGTTTTTACTTTTTAAATGTACAAGGTGTTTCAAAAGTCTGGAATCACAGAAAATGTTTTAAATTTTTTTTTTGAGGTGGATATGACTTTGTGGACCGATAGAATGGCCCCCACATCGTGCAGATTTTGCAACACCTAACTTATTTTTTTCTTTGGTCACACGTGAAATCACAAGACAAGGTACTCTTGAAGATCTGAAGAATGAAATTGGAAACTAATGTTCTCAAATCGATTTGTCGATGTTGAGAAATGTTCAAAGAAATCTCCGTATAAGAACTGACAAATGTTTGGTGCCTGTCGGTGGCTTGCAATTTGAGCGATTATTAAAATACAATTGTAATAATATGTGTATATATATATATATATATATATATATATATATATATATATATATATATATATATATATATATATATATATATACAAACACATATTATTATATATATTTTTTATATATATATATATATATATATATATATATATATATATATATATATATATATATATATATATATATATATATATATATATATACATATCCTTATGATTCCAGACTTTTGAAACACCAAGTGCAAGGATACATAATTACTGAGAAAATATAACTTGCTAATTATTCAAACATTTGTTTTTTTTTAAAATCCAGTAAAGTTTGGCTTTCTAAGACAACCGTTTGAGGAGACATGCTGAATGGAGAAGGTGGATCAGATTCTGCGGGAAAAGCTGAAGGGAAAGGTGTATGCTACATGTGTGAGCAGTCCAATGCTTTATGGAATTGAGACATGGGAACTGAACATTGAGCAGCAGCAAAGGCTGGAAAGGGTGGAAATGCAAATGGTTCAGTCGATGTGCAGAGTATCGTTGCGAGAAAGGAAGACAAATGATGACTTGCAGAATATGATGGGAATAGAGCCTGTGATGGATGTTGTGAAGAGAAACAGGCTGAGATGGTTGGGTCATGTGTTGAGGAAGGATGAAAGTGACTGGGTGAGAGAAGTGTTGGAAATGAGTGTAGTAGAAAGTAGAGGACGGGGAAGACCGAGAAAAACTTGGCTAAAGGTGGTGGAAGAAGAAATGTGGGCAAGGGGATTAAGAATGGGAGATGCAGAAAATAGGGTAAAGTGGAGAAGATTGTCATGGGGCCCGCAAGGATAACCCCGCTTTAGCAGGGAAAATGGCCATAAAAATGCTTGTTGTTTTGTTGTTGTAGACAACCGTGTATCTTGGTCAGAATACCTTTTGAACACCCCACAAACCAGTTAAAGTTAATAATAGCTATGTAAAATAGCTAAATAAAATAATAATAGTTAATAATAACTAACAGCAGCCAAAATTAAGACATACCCATGATAAATTATATCATTAGCAAAAGGTCAAGAAATTCTAAAAGGTCAAGTGAGAAGTTTCTAAGAAACCTGCTTCTAACAGAAATGTCACTCGTTTTAAAATTATAGTTCGACAAGGTAAAATGATAACGTTAAGGAAAGCATTAAATCTCCTAATATTTACCAATTTTAATTTTTTTAAAACCTTTGAACAAAAAAATCCCCTTCTCACTTCTCATGTGTTCAATCCCTTCTTACCCACAGTGAGGTTTGCCTGAAAGTATTTCCAAGTGGCTAAAAGGTGGAAATTCGAAGCGAGCATCTCATGCGTCATTTGAAACCTTTGTTCTTTGATTCATCAATTAAATCATATTTCTTAAAGCTGCTCAAAGTTTTTAGTATTATCCCAACTCAATGTTATTTTCAGACCCCAAAAATGCTTTAAAAATTGTTTTTTTGGTGGTATGGAAGGAAAATCGAGACAGACTGAATAAGGCACATTATCCATCAAGTGAAAATGCTGATTTGTAACATATCTTGAAAGTGATGTCGTCTATCGTAAATATACAATATACACCTGTCGCACAGTGAAACCTGTACCACAATTCCTCATATGCACAGCAACAGACGTTTCATTGTGAGCTCTGTTGAAATAAAGACAATCCGAAAGGAGAAATGGGGATCTCCGGGGTGGTGGGATGTGCTCATTTGTGACACTATTTCCCAGTCGCTGTGACATATCTTCCGAAAGTCCTGGCGAGTTACCAAACACGACATTTATCTTTTGGATTCATATAACTCTTCGAAGAGCAGCCAAAAGCCTTTGCAAATTCTTCGAAGTTCTGCAAAGTACCGATTACACTGTGGACAGGAGAAAAGGAGGGAATTGTGAACAGTTATCAATTCACAAAATAAATAAACAAACAAACATTTCAAATGCTTTGGTGAAAACAGAGCCTCAACTGGCAATGCTGTGAGAGGTAACTTGGAAGTGTATAGTGATTTGTGGACAATTCAGTGAATGTATATCTATGAAAAAGACACTCACCGGAAGCGTCCAGGGCTGTGTGTGTCGGTTTTAATGGCATTACTGGCAAACTCAGGTCGATAGTCGCCACACCACACCTGTGTACAAATAGAGCCAAGGTGTCAGAAGATTTTACAGACACTTCATATCAAGTAAAGTTACTCAGGGGATTCTACAGAATATCTTTCCTTTCATTGTATTCATCAATGAACCGTCTGTTCGACAGCCGTGGAGTCTTGGGGGATTTTGATCTGCGATAAACTCTAATGCCTACACGAGACAGGCATGGAGATGCATGCTGTCCTTAGGAGACAACTGCGTATCACATATTCACATTGGGAGTGAGCATCGGGCACTTGTCCTCACTCCAAATGGCTGTGTGTGCAAGGTGGGAGGAAAGGGTGGCTGGCCTTGGGGCAAAAGTCTGGGGTTGCTGCGGCGCAGGCATGATGGGCCGAACGACCTCCTCCTGTGCCGATGCTCCTTGTACATCATTGGAAGTAGCAGCATACGTGAAAGTCATCACCTCTTGTTTCCAATTTGGTTTGAAGATGTCTTCAGAAAATGTATGTGACATATATATACTCCAGAAATTAATGCAAAACAAATACAGAATCCACATTGCAGAAACTGATAATCGGGAAGAAAGTTCACTAATAGGCCTTGAGTAATGTCGAAATTACTGTGACAAACCTTGGTATTTAAACCGTGTAAAAAGGCAGAACAGAAACTAACAAAGCCACCTAACTAACTAACAAAGCCACTAACAAAGCTACAGGTAACATCTGTAAACCCCCAAATCAAAAGGGTAAAGCACACACGACACATCAACCTTTGGCCTTTCCATGCTCTATCCCTCCAAGTTTCTGCAAGGTGTACGCAGTCTGATCTACATCTGGTGAAATTGCACAAATCCAGCCTCACCACTCATATCCACTTGTTTGTTCCACTTTTCAACTGCCTGTGAAACCAAATCCTCAGTTTGTTCAATCTCATTCTTAAACTCCAAGCCGAGGCACCTCGACACACAGACAAAAATACAGACAAGGAGAACCAAAACAAACGAAAATCCCTCCTTTTATTCTTGCACTGAGCTTGGCCCAGAGATGGTGCTTTGTGGAACTTGGAATTGTGGTGCTTCAATTTGCACGCGGAGATGCACGCACAATGGCGTCAAGCTGCTCCCTCGCAGCAGGACAAATGTACGTCAGGCAAATCGTGAGTGGTATTCAACACCAAGGCTCAGAGACCTTGTGCAGCTGCTTCGTGCATCGATCGTCCTCACCGACCCACCATTTGACATACACGAGGATCAGGGTCCGTTCCTCACGACCCAAGCAAGAGTCAGTGGCCAGCACCTTGCTTCACCGTGCGAGTCAATTCGCCTGAGCACGAATACGAGAATCGTGCCATTTTCTTCATGTGTCAAAGGAAAGCCAGCTGTAAAGCCCTGTTCTTACAGGCCATCTCCGAGCTACGCTCTCTCTGTCCGACGTTTACTCTGCACTCAACCGTTCCTCCTCCAAACTCTACTCTGACATCACACCGAACCCCGTCTTCTCCTCCGGAGCGTGGATTGATCGCACAAAACCCGGGAAGGCGGGGCCTCTGCCAGCTCCACACATCTGACAAGCTTCTGACATCACGCTCATCAATCATGATCCTCAGGGGCGTGACTTCGCCCACCGTCACCCTTGGAGGTGGGGCATCTGCCTGCTCGACACGTTTGTTTCGCTTGTAAATGCAAAAAATGTCGGAATCGGTTACAGCGGGGCAATCACATACTGGGGGAACTTATTCTTACTCCCTATCTAATTAACATCGCACCACCCCCCGCACCCCCCCGTGTGGTGACACGTGACACTCAAGCTTACAGTTACCCTACTTAATTACATCAAGATGTCTCCCACACGTCCTCGGTCCAAACAACTATATTCAATCCTACCTTCCCTATCAAATTCCTCCATCTACCCCCACAACTGTAGCACAGCCCCCCTCGGAACCGTAGCTTCTGCAAGATTCAATGCCGGTGTTACCATTCCAGTCTTACCACATACCGACTCACACCGAATTAGCCGATGAAATAAATTAGGAGGGGCTGTGGGAAACGAGCCGGAGCTAACTTTCCTATTCTCCTTAACGTTCTCCACCCCTTTAACACATTAATTCAAATATTGGCAAAACTCTTCGTTCCTTGCTCCTAACTCCTGGGGCAGGTGGAAAATGTCAGAAAACACACAAAAATCGACTGTAGGATTAATCCTTCACCCCAAACAACCGTTTAACATTTGTACAACCCCCTTCTAAAGACTGCATTCCTCAGTGGATGCCACAATATCCAACGTTACTTGAGGAACCATCCAAATTTATCTATTTAAAATTTCTGCCAGCCTTGTCTCTCCGGCACAGTTTAGTGACATGGATTGTGAACCTTCCCTCACACACTCATACATAAACCCGATATAAATCGTTCATTCCAACCGTGCAAGACCATGTCTTAAATGTTGTTACACGCGTGTGATCTTCAACTGGGCAGCGGTGAGGTACCGTACAACAATAATGGTGGGGGCACTCACAGTTGTGGTGCACGCAGTTCAAAAAAAATAGCAAAGTGGGCGTAAACCCTCAGTCCCTTGATGCAAACCAATTTCAAGATGGTGGCCATGTTGAAAATCGCAGCATGCCCATTTTCGAAAGGAACCTTCCTCTACCTCAACCCCAACACACCCAGCAAAAATGGATTTAATCGGACAAGGCGTTCTCCTCAAAATTGATGGAAACCAATTTCAAGATGGCTGCCGTGGCGGCCACAGTGAAAATCGCAGCATGCCCATTTTAGAAAGGAACCTTCCTCTGCTCAACCCCATTATACCTCGCCAGAAGAAAATCAATGTGTGAAGCCGTTCTCAAGTTATTGTCCGGAAACCAAATTCAAGATGGCTGCTCTAGCCGCCATATTGGATATCGGATATCGCTGAATAACGAAAGGAACCTTCCTCTAAACACCCCCATTATATCACACAAAAATGAAATCAATAAGTCAAGCCGTTCTCAAGTTATTGTCCGGAAACCAAATTCAAGATGGCTGCCCTAGCCGCCATATTGGATATCGCATTCAACTGATTATCGAAAGGAACCTTCCTCTACCCAGCCCCAACACACACTGCAAAAATGGATTTAATCGGACAAGGCGTTCTCCTCGAAATCGACGGAAACCAATTTCAAAATGGCTTCCATGGAGGCCACATTGAAAATCGCAGCGTGCCCATTTTCCAAAGGAACCTTCCTCTACTCAATCCCAACATACCCTGCAAAAATGGATTTAATCGGACAAGGACGTTGGACGGACGGACAAGGACGGACGTTCTCCTCAAAATTGACAGAAACTAAAAGTTGACAGATGCCCGGATGGACGCACGGACGCCCGCCCAGACAACGCCTATGACGACAATACACCTTAGCCAATTCAGGCTGAGGGGTAACAAGCCGCCCGACTTCCGTCTTCTCCCCCCCCCCCTCAACTACTCGGTCCCTGACAGTCAAACAGCTCTTTTGTTCTCTGCCTCGCCGGGGAGGGTCTCCTCACATCCAGGCTCTCATGCAGCCTCATACGGGTCGGTCGGGGTTTCCTTACCGCTGGTCACCCAAATCAGACCCTCCTCTACGAACGGGTCTCCATTTCTCCACATATCCAGCTCTCACGCAGCCTCAGACATTACCAGTTGCCTGGGACAAATCACCTCAAGGGGAGCCATCATCACCGCTCCGCCAGAGCTTAATCCATTTTTGCAGACCCACATATTTTCCCCACCCACACAAACATTTCATTTTCTCCCCCGTTGGCATTCAATTCTCAAACATTGCAATGCAAAAATGGTGATCATGTTCATACACTACCATGGCCTGCTCACATGTTATACTCCACATTCACCTTCCAAGCACAACTCAACTGACACATAACAAACATCAACACCACAAGACAATTCTGGTTTCCAAACCAATCCCTTTACCGACCATTGAGTCACTTTCGCTCACTCTCTTCCAAATTACCCATGTCCCAATTTCTTGCAAAATGGAACCCTTGGGACAGTAAGCATCAAAGCACTTTACCCTAAGTATAAGTCGTTGCAGGTTGGTTGGGTCTAAGTGTCATCCACCCCTTCCAGATTCTCCCCGAACCCCCGTTTTCTCCTCCTGGGCGTGGATTGCTCGCTCGAAATCCGGGAAGGTGGGGCCTACACTCGCTTGGCACGTTTGGCTGGCTTCTGACATCACGCCCATCAATTCTTAGCCTCGGGAGCGTGACTTCGCCCGCTGTCACCCTTGGAGGCGTAGTTTATGCCTGCTCGGCACGTTTGGTCCGCTTGTAAATGCAAAAAATTACCCCCGTGTGGGGATGACGGTCATCTCTACTCGGAAACTTGACACGATCTTGTGGACGGTCAACGTTACAAAAAAGAAAAATTGGGGTCGGAGACCAGGCTGAGAGACGATTGGTCGAAATCCTTCCTTCCTTCTTTGCGAATCGCATCGGCGTTTTTGGCCATCTTCCAGATCACGTGACAATCAAACGGGAAGGAAATTCAAAAATCTGTCCGGTTAGATACAAGATAATATTTTTTACAATCATAATCAATAAACAGTTGCCGAATATCTTGTAGAATGGCAGACGAGATAGGTTTTGAAAATGGCTATTTTTATAACTTACGTGACCTCGTGATCTTTACCCTGACCTTGAACCCGGACAAAAGTTATATCGTTGTGCAACACTCATCGACCTCTACCCACATACTAAGTTTCATCAAGATCGGAAAGAAAAATTGTTGACGGACGGAAGGACGTACGGACGGACGGACAGACGGACGGACGGACGGACATTTGGTCCGGCTTTATTAGGTCATCTCGGTAGAGATGACCTCAAAATGTAGGAATAGGTTATAGCGGGGCAATCACATACTGGGGAACGTCTTCTTCCTCCCTATCTAATTAACACCGCACCAACCCCTGTATGGTGGCACGTAACACTGAAGCTCAAAGTTTCCCTACTTAATTACATCGAGATGTCTCCTACACGTCCACAGACCAAACAACTCTATTCAATCCCAACTTCCCTATCAAATTCCTCCATGTACCCCCACAACTAGAACAGTATATATAGAAAATAAATACTTCAAGGTGAGATGGTATGCCGGCATTAGAATGGTAAAAGGTATGTAAATAAAGAATAAATTCTCGGTGATATGTCGGTCGTGAAGATGGTAAAGTGTATATAAATAAACAATGGCCCCCTAAAGTATTGTTGCGGTTGAGGAAATTTGCAAACCACCATTCAGGTCCCGTAGGTGAGATATCTCTGTAAGTACATGTGTCGTTAGCCCAAACCCGTTGTTTAGAGGGAATAAATGTGATTCATTCGGGCTGCGACCCTTTGAGATAGCCGTTTTTCTGTTCTATCTTTATTTTTAACCAACCACGTCTCAACCGCCATCACACAACAACCACCAACCACAACGCTGCTTCACAACAACAACAACAACAACGTCAACAGCCACGACCTTTGCCTTCACAACTCGCTCCCGCAAACATCGCATCACCGCCATTCCAAACGGCACCATGGCCATAAACCACCACCATAAACCCTCCACCACCTTCACCTCCCCTCCTACCGCCATTCCCGCACCACCTGTGAACACCGAGCGTCGGGCTGTCCTGGGCTCGAACAAGGTGCGCGCCGAACCGCGAGTGCAAAATGCGGCCTTTCCGAGGAGAATTCGGATCAGGAATGCTACACACCCACTTCTGATCCATCCAATCAGCAAGCACGGGGCGGTTTGGCCCCGCCTCCAGGCGCGTCGGTTTAGAATCGAGATATGCAAATTCTCGAATCAGGGGAGGTTCACGCCCCTTTTCTCCGTCCAATGGGCGAGCGTGGCTCCACCCCCGAGCTCGTTCTGATCCAGAAATTTGCATATGGGTTCTCCAGCCGGCCTATAAAGCGCCGAGCGCTAGGCGAATCGGAGAGTAGAGTCAGTCTGGAGAGGTCGGACAGTCGAGTGGAGCTCGCAGTCTGTCGGGGTTCGGAGTCTGTCGGGGAGCTGCAGAGAGAGGAAGCCTGGAGCTTGGAGCGCGGTCGAGTCGGTTTGAGCGCAGAGTCGGCCTTGGAGTGGAGGGAGTCGGCCTTGGAAGGGCGAAGAGAGTTTTGGGGCAGAGTCGGGTCGGAGTCGGGAGGCGAGTGCGTACAGGTGGTTTGCTGCAGTCGGCTGAGGAGAATGGGGGAAGAGACCGAGTAGCTCGGGTCCGAGGCAAGGAAGACGGCGGTCGGCGACGAGCTCGCGGTGGAATCGCTCATCGCGGGACCCAAGCAAGCCAGCTATCCTCTTTCCCCAGAGCATCAACAATTCCCCCCTCCCCCCCCCGCGCTGAGATAGTGCGAAAAGGGGGCCCCGTTCCCACCCCACTCCAAGCAGTGCCAACGAAACCCGCGAAGGAGCACGAAGTCGGGGCACCGCCGCGCCGCCACATTTGCGGCTCATCACAAAGACACGGGTAGGATCCACCAGTCTCGCGGACCTGACCGCTCTTTCAGGTCCCGCGCAAATATTGGCCCACAGGCCCCGTCTGCCCCCTTGTCTTTGAGGGTGGCCCCTTTTCTTTTGCTTTTGAGTAAATGTGTTGTTGGCGCCGTCTGTAAAGTAAAACTGTGTAATTGTTGCCGTGTGCTCGCATAGTCGGTTGTAGATCTGCATTGTTGTGTTTCTTTTGCAGCAATGGATACATGTGCATATTGTTGTAATTGTATATGTGTGCTCTCCGTGTGCCGCGGAATAAATGTGCATCATGTTGAACTGTTTTCCCGTTTCGCTTCGTCTTTTCTTTAATTGAATCTCCATCTTGCTTCACGTAAAGGGTTCTAATTCATCGTTATTCATCGATGTTTCTATCCTTTCAGCCCAGAACCTCTCCAAACAGTGGATCCTAAACCTCGGTTGCAGGTCCACATCAGTAGATTACTCAACATCAATGGACCCACAACATCAAAGTTGTGTCCAGACAGTCAGTCAACACAGCAATGCAATATCCTTATTCAAACTTATTTAATTATTACTTTTATTGAAAGTATTACTACATTTAAATAACTTTAATCATACACCACTTTATATCATCATATATAAGCGATAAACACTTTACCTTGTGGACATGTTCATTACACAGCACCTCCATCTAACCATCGACTCAAACTGTCATTCAAATATTCAAACTGTCATAAACAACCGATTTTAATATGCTGCACTGCATCACCTTGATGATACACGCATATTGCAATCCACAATCTCCACAAGTGAGAAGACAAATAATGTACTTTGATTTACATCCCAACAAACATTCACAATCAACAACAAAAGTCTTACCTGTAACATGACAAACAAAAGTTTCACAAAGTCTAAAAACTTTACAACACAAACATCGAGAGTAATTACACTTATCAAAAAGTGTATAATTTGAATAGACCAACTACATTATAAATAAGCACTAAAACAAATTATTTTAATGCTTATTTATAATGTATTTTAAAAATAATATTTATTGATTATATTTTTATATAAATGCCTCCATTATTTAATAGCATATGTGTAT
>NC_140982.1:1647632-1683207 GCF_056783735.1 Eptatretus burgeri | reverse complement strand
GTGTTCGTCAGTCAGAAAAAGAGAGAACGAGAACAAGAAGGAGAACGAGAACGAAAAAAGGAGAACGAGAACGGAAAGGAGAACGAGAACGAGAAGGAGTCGGAACGGAGGGGACGAGTGTGGAAGTCTGGAGCCCGAGGCCTGCAGTGGCTGGAGAAGCTGAAGAGAGTCGGACGAGGGGGTGCTCGCGTCGGTGCCGGGAGCTGCACGCCCGAGGGAGGCCGGCAGCGCGACCTGGCCGAGGTGGAGACGCACACCAGGGATAATAAAGATCCTCTATACCCCGAGCATCAGCAACCCCCTCCTGTTTCCCCCCGCGCTGAGATAGTGCGACCAAGGGGGCCCCGTTCCCACCCCCTACCAGACACCGTCCACGAGGCCCGCGGGTTGCGGGGCCATCGCCGCTCCGCGTCTCATCACCAGACGGGTAGGCGCGACCCGGTCTCGGCCTCAGGCCCGCCTCATTCTTGGGGATATTCTTTCCTTGGTTTTGGGTATGTGTTGTCGGCGCCGTCTGTGAAGTAGAATTGTATAAGTGTTGCCGTGTGCTCGGTAGTCGGTATTAGCTCTGCACTGTGTTTTCACTTTTATATTTGCTTTTTGTGTAAATGGAATTGTGTTTTTTCTGTGTGCATTTGGTGGAATTGTATTTGTGTGCTTCCCGTGTGCCGCGAATAAATGTGCTTTATTGTTGAACTGTTCTCCCGCTTCGCTTCGTCTTTTTCCTCCATTGAATCCTCATCTTGCTTCACGTAAAGGGTTGGTAGTGGGCTGAATACGCCCGATAATTAATCGAACCGTCGAGGTCGACGATAACACCGCTCGGTTATTCTGATAGTACGGAACGGGTCGCTTAAGTGGCCCGTGTCCGAAGTCGACCTGCGGCGAGGTGCGATCGCCCGGTCTACCCTCCGCGTGGGTACTTAGGTAGGTCGAATTCGGCGAGCAACCCTATCCCACGCGGGGGCTGATTGGCTCGATCGCGGTGAGACCGAAAGGTCCACCCGTGACTGGTTCCCGGCGTTAGTCCGAGAGGGTCACGACTGGATTGTCCGTCCGGTGGGCGACGTGCCGCGATTCGAGTTACGTGGCCGTTCGCACGCTGGCGGGCGCGAAATCCGCAACAATATATATATATATATATATATATATATATATATATATATATATATATATATATATATATATATATATATATATATATATATATATATATATATATATATATAGTTACGGCTGTTGAAATTCGCATTACACCATGAAGGGCCCGTAGGTGAGATATCTCTAAGTTCATGTGTAGTTAGCCCCAAATCCGTTGTCTAGAGGGAATTTATGTGATTCATTCGGGCAGCGACGCTTTGAGTTAGGCGTTTTTCTGTTCTATCTTTATTTTGAACCAACCACGTCTCAACCGCCATCACACAACAATCACCAACCACAACGCCGCTTCACAACAACCACAACCACACCTGCCTCTCAACAACCACGCCATCCTCACCACTCCGCCAGCAACCGTCAACATCTCCACGTACACAAAAAGGGGAACAACAACAACTCCCACCCCGATTTCCCTGGTAAACAAGAATGACGGTTGGAACTCAACTCCAACCCATATTCCCCTGGTAAACAAGAATGACGGTTGGAACTCAATCCCCACCCCGATTTCCCGGGTAAACAAGAATGACGGTTGGAACTCAACTCCCACCCCGATTTCTCTGGTGGAATGTCCCCCCCCCCCCGCGTGCCGCGAAGGTAGGGGCGGGGTGCCGGGGAAATAAAAGGGCGCACGGAGGCGCCGCTGAGAAGTCAGGTCAGAGGAGGTCAGGTCAGGGTGGTCGGTGAGAGTGTCAGTGTCCGTCGGCGGTTCATCGTCTTCTGCCCGTCTGGGTCTTGGAGAAGTGGTCCGTAGAGCGACCCGCTCGTTGGAGCTTACAGTCGGTGGAGAGTCCGGACGTCGCGGAGGGGACGCGGACTGGAGGCACCGCTCTGCCAGCTGTGTCGCGCGGACCTGCGCGTTCGTACAAGGAGCGCCGGAGAGAGCTCGCACACCATCGCACCGCGAGGATGCAGGTAACCTGCAACGGTCTCGTGGGACTCGTTCAGTCTGCCAAGTCCCACGCCATAAAGGCCCACGGGCCCCATCTGCCCCCTTGTCTATGAGGGTGGCCTTTTCTTTTGCTTTCGAATGAATGTTGTTGGCGCCATCTGTAAAGTAGAACTGTATAAGTGTTGCCGTGTGTACGCTTATTCGGGAGTAACTCTGCGTCATTGTTTCTTTTGTTTTAACTGCGACATGTGCATTTTGACTGTTTGGCTGTATAGGTGTGCTTTCCGTGTGTCGTGTAATAAATGTGCTTTGTGTGAACTGTTTTCCCGTTTCGCTTCGTCTTTTCTTCATTGACCCTCAATCCTGCTTCACGTAAAGGATTCGTAGTGGGCTTAATACGCCCGAGAATTAATCGGAACCGTCGAGGCCGACGATAACACCGCTCGGTTATCACTGAAGCACGGAACGGACCGCTTAAGCGGTTCTTGTCCGGAGTCGGCCTGTGGCGTTGTGCGATCGCCCGGTCGACCATTCACGCAGGTACTTAGGTAGATCGAATTTGGCGAGCAACCCTATCCTGCGCGGGCGGGCAATTGGCACGGTCGTGGTGGGGTTAAACCCCCCCCCCGTGACTAGCTCCCGGCGTTGGTCCGAGAGGGTCACGACTGAATTGTCCGTCGGTGGGCGACGTGCTGCGATTCGAGTCACGTGGCCGTCCGCACGCCGGCAGGCGCGAATTCGCAACAATAGATATATATATATATATATATATATATATATATATATATATATATATATATATATATATATATATATATATATATATTGTTGTGGTTACCAAATTCGCAAACCACCATTCAGGTCCCTTAGGTGAGGTATTTCGGTAAGTACATGTGTAGTTAGGCCCAAACCCGTTGCCTAGTGGGAATACATGTCATTTATGCGTGCTGCGACTCTTCAGGATAGCCGTTTTTCTTTTGCTATCTTTATTTTGTACCAACCGCCATGATTACCACCACAACCACAACATCAACCACCAACCACAACGCCGCTTCACCACAACCGCCACGACCTTCCCGTCACACCTCGCAACCGTCGCATCGCCACCGTTCTTGCCCCGCTGTGGGTACCGGTGTTGGACTCGTGCAGGGCGCGCGCCGAACAGCGTGTACAAAATCACGGATTTTGTGCTTCAAAAACGGATCAAAAACGACACACGCCCACTTTTTGCCGTCCAATCGGTGAGCGAGGGGCGAATTGGCCCCGCCCCCAGGGCGATCGATATATGCAAATTTATGGATCAAAAAGCCTTCACGCCCACTTTTTCTCGGGCCAATGGGGAGCGAGGTGAAAGGTCGAAGGGAGGGGGTCAAAGATGAGAGGGCGAAGCAACGGGGCTGATAAAAGGACCGTGTTCGTCAGTCCAGGGAGTCCAGAGGCGGAGAGTAGGAGAGTCCAGAGGCGGAGAGTAGGAAAGTCGAGAGGCGGAGAGTAGGAGAGTCCAGAGGCGGAGAGTAGGAGAGTAGGAGAGTCGGAAACAGAGTCAAGACTTCGCGGGCGGTGGAGTTAAAAAGAAGGAGCTGGTCGTCGTGTGCGTTGGAGTCGGAACGGAGGGGACGGAGCTGTGGAAAGGCGGCGACACCAGACGAGGGGGTGCTCGCGTCGGGAGCTGCACCCCAGGGAGGCCGACAGCGCGACCTGGCCGAGGTGGAGACGCTCTTCGCGGGATAATAAAAATCCTCTATACCCCGAGCATCAGCAACCCCCTCCTGTTTCCCCCCGTGCTGAGATAGTGCGACCAAGGGGGCCCCTTTCCCACCCCCTACCAGACACTGTCCGCGAGGCCCGCGGAGTTGAGGCGCCATCGCCGCTCCGCGTCTCATCACCAGACGGGTAGGCGCGACCCGGTCTCGGCCTCAGGCCCGCCTCATCCTTGAGGGTATTTTTTTCCTTGGTTTTGGGTATGTGTTGTCGGCGCCGTCTGTGAAGTAAAATTGTATAAGTGTTGCCGTGTGCTCGGTAGTCGGTATTAGCTCTGCATTGTGTCTTCTCTTTTATATTTGCTTTTTGTGTAAATTACATTGTGTCTTTTCTGTGTGCATTTGGTGGAATTGTATATGTGTGCTCCCGTGTGCCGCGAATAAATGTGCTTTGTGTTGAACTGTTTCCCGCTTCGCTTCGTCTTTTCCTCCATTGAATCCCCATCTTGCTTCACGTAAAGGGTTGGTAGTGGGCTGAATACGCCCGATAATTAATCGAACCGTCGAGGTCGACGATAACACCGCTCGGTTATTCTGATAGTACGGAACGGGTCGCTTAAGTGGCCCGTGTCCGAAGTCGACCTGCGGCGAGGTGCGATCGCCCGGTCTACCCTCTGCGTGGGTACTTAGGTAGGTCGAATTTGGCGAGCAACCCTATCCCACGCGGGGGCTGATTGGCTCGATCGCGGTGAGACCGAAAGGTCCACCCGTGACTGGTTCCCGGCGTTAGTCCGAGAGGGTCACGACTGGATTGTCCGTCCGGTGGGCGACGTGCCGCGATTCGAGTTACGTGGCCGTCAGCACGCCGGCGGGCGCGAATACCGCAACACTGGTGTCAGGTCGTGCGATACAAATTCATCGCCCTCCTCGCGGCACTGGTATTGGAGAGCGGGACAACAGGCTCTCCTGTCTCCAGCGAAATTCACGGGAATCGGTCCAGGGGTGAGAGAAGCGACCCCCGATTCCCTCCAAATTACGAGCGAGCAAATTAACCCTTTAAGAGAAGCAAGATGGCGTCTCAAGGCGAGCGGGAGCCGGGGGTATTAGAAATGGATGTAGAATGTGTAGAATCCATGGTCCAGGATGGAATCCCCGAGCAGGAAATGTTGATTGTGCAGGAACACGGACTCGCCCAACTGAACCCAGAGCCCGAAATGGGTGCGGCAGCGGCCGCAGTGTATGACACCTCCCCCCCCCCTCTCCACCAAAACCCTTCCCCAACCCTTGCCGAAACGGCTCAGCTGAGTGCATCCGACATGGCCCAGCTATGCGCCATGCTGGCGGCAATGATCGAAAAAATGGATGCGAATATGAAAAACGAAATGAAAGCCATGAACGAAAAGATGGATGCGAATACACAAAAAATGGATGAAAAGATGGATACAAATACAAATGAAGTGAAAACGACGATGGATGCGAATACACAGCAAATAAAAAAAGAAATGAAAGAACTACGGGGTGAGACGCAGAACATGGGCCGATGCCTGCAGACGGGCATGAAGGCCGTGAGCAGGGAACTTAAAATGGCGACTCCACGTGTCGGAACGAACGAGCTGGAAGGGGGTGCAACGGCTGACAGGCCCGCGGTGGAGGCGGGTAAGGAAAAAGTAATTCGGGAGACAAGAGACGAGATGAAAGTAATTGCGAGGGAGAGAAAAGAACAATTAATACGGAAAGCAAGGATGAGGTACGCGGAGATCGTGAAAGAGCAAGGAGTGAAAAACAGGGAAGGACGGGAGCGACTTAAAGAGAAAGCAAGGTTGACCTACTTAAAGATAAGGGAAAGACGCCAGAAAGAAGCAGAGACCAATAAACACGATGAAGACGGGGTAAGTGACGCGCACACACACACGGAGGTAGTGGAGGACAATGGGGGTGAGCTCGCGGAGCGTGTTGGGACCCGGTGCGAGCAGCTGGATGACCTCCTCCAGGAACAAGGGGAGGGAGTATGCCCCCTTGAGGGTGAGTTCGGTCGTGTTTTGCGAGGTTGAGGGGACGAGTGCTGTGGACGGGTGCACGGAGAGCTTGGGGGGTGTAGAGGCCCCGGAGACCCTTGTGGGTTCACGAATCCCCAGTGTAGTTGTCCCTGTGTGTGTGGTGCAAGGTGTGAGTGCGTCCCCGTGTGTGGAAGCGACCCCGTGTGTGATTGGTGTGGTGGCGATTGTGCCGGAGTGCGTGCTTCCCAGCACGCCGTGTGTGGATGAGGCACCGTGTGTGAGTGAGGAACGGAGTATGGATGAGACACCGCGGTTGAGTGCCCCCGCGTGTGTGGATGAGGAACCGCGGTTGAGTTCCCCCGCGTGTATAAGTGAGGCACGGTGTGTGGATGAGGCACAGTGGTTGAGTGCCCCCGCGTGTGTGAGTAGTATGGTTTGTGTGAGTAGTGAGGCACGCGTGGGTGAACGGCCGTGTGCAAGGTCGCTGTGTGCAAGGGAGACCGTGTGTGTGAGAGAGCGGTATGTGAGGGAGATGTCGGTTGGCATGCGGGAGCACGCAGCCGCATCTCCCGGTGTGAATGTGATGGAGTGGACTGTGTGCGTCGTAACACGCAGGTGTGCGTGGGTTGAATGGCGACGACGGCGACAGAGGAACGAAAGCCGAGTAGCGGCTGTAGTTGTTTCGGGGACCGTGCCGGGTTCACCCAGCAGTGAGCACGCGGTTCGTGCTGTGCAACGCACGAGACCGCCACGTGCTCGCTTGCGAGAGTGAAGTCCCGGTCCGGAAACGCATGCGGTGGATTTGCCGATCCCGCGGACGGACAAAGTTTAGGCAGGTAAATGGATTTGGACCGGACGGGTTCTCCACGCGATCGTGTGTGTTAAGCTCCAACGGGCAAAGCACATGTGTTCGCGTGGGGAACCCCTCGAGACGTGGGGCTTGTGTTTTTTTTTATATGCGCACGGTGACGCCATGGCTGCACGTGGGGTTGGAATCCGGCAGGAGGGGTATCTCTGCCGGATGGTCCCGTCCAAGGAGGGACGAGGAACACGTGCAGCTGCATGACATCACGGGCAGGTGCAAAGTGCGCGAGCTCTGAGTTGCCGCGCTGGCGCTGCGCATGTAAAAAAAAAAAAAAAAAAAAAAAGCAAGCCTCACTTTCGGGTGCACAGGATTCCTGGGCAAGGGGTGGAAGACCCCCTTGCCCTGGGCACAGGATGAAAACTAGTTAGGGGGAAGGGTTAGCTTAGTTAGACCGACTTCATGGGGCAGGGGTAAGTCCTCATGGAGTCCGTGGAATGGATTAGTTAGAGGGATTGTAGCCAGATTTAGGATGGGAAAATGGGAAATGATTTTTGATGATTTGGAGACAGTGACAGGCAGTGAATGTGTCGAGGGGACGTAGTTTAGCTACGTAGTGTTAAAAGGAACGTGCTATAGTTTAAGGGACGACGTGGGAGCACGAGTTAGTTAGGGGATGTAGTTAGGAGTATGGCAGAGTTCAGCGGTGTGTGTGTTGAAGAGTTGGTGAGTTGTGAGGTGAGTACATGATGAGTGAGTGAAGCCAGCGGGTCTGTGTGAGTGGAGCGAATGGGGAATGCATGGTGCGATGAGTGATTGGGGGGAGGAGTGACTCCCGCCCAAGGGACCCCAGGGTCAGTGTAGAGTGAGTTAGCTGGGTTAGTCAAATTGAAAAATGGAGGTCGTTTTGCTGTTGGTGGGAAAGTAGGCTCGAGACCCATTTGGAGGGGTGCAGGAGCCCTGTTGACGGGCTTGGGAGCGTGGCTGCGAAAGGTGAGTATCGCTGAGTGGGTACCCCGGGCACCAGGCTAGTCGGCCGTGGTAGGCCAAGGGCCCATGGGGGGCCGGGATAGCGTAGTGGGCACGGGTGCGTCTGCTTGATGCAGAGGCCCGGGGCGCCATTAGCCGCGTGGGCAGTGTTGTGGGCACGGGTGACCCTCGGAAAGGGGCCCGGGAGGCCGGCCTGCCACGTGTGCGTTTCAGGGGAGGTGCCATGGGGGGCACTCCCCGGTGTTAGGGAGCTGGTAGGCTCGGAGGCAGTGTAGTGCCCGGGGGTGCCATAGCGGGAGATTCGGCAGAGGGTCGTGCCTGCCAAAGGGAGCCACGTGTCCCAGCCAGGAGACTGTGTGAGGGCACGGAGAGAAAATTTGGGGGCGAGGCCCGAAATTGTGAGGACACCAACACAGGCGATGGGAATCTGGGTTTATAGAACCAATAGTTTAAGCGAGAGGCGCTTGTTGAAAGCCCCGGGGTAGTTTAGCAGTTAAATGGATAGGGTAGATTAGGAAGTGTACCCCTCCGCACCATCCATCCCCTCGCTGTCGTTGTGGGCCGCTGGACCCACTTTGGTTATAGATCGCCGAACTCTGGGGAGGCCATTCTGAGGCTTCGTTGGGCCTCGGCACAGGACGCTAGCTCTCCCTTATTCCCCGCCGGGAAGGGAACGAAGGGGTTGGGAGTAGGCTTGGTGACAGGATAGGTTAGCCGAACAAAGACGATAAAGGGGGTTAGGGGACGATTTATAGAGGGGAAGTAAAAATAAAAACAACAAAAAAATAAGTTGGGGCTAAATTGGGGTTTGACAAATTAAGGGAGTGGGTATGTACAGTGACAGGCAAAGGCGATAGGTGGGAGGGAGACAGGTAGGTAGGTCCGAGCCCGCCTTCCAAGTGGCCAGCACCACCGCACTCCCTCCACCAACTTCCACTGACGGCAAAAGCTGGCCAACTTCATCTGCAGCTGCTGTGCTGCAAGGCCTGTGCCATCGGCTGGCCGTGTTTTGCTTCAAGGCCTGTGCCGGCCAGTTCATCTGCTGGCTGTTTTTCTTCAAGGCCTGTGCCGGCCAGTTCATCTGCCGGCTGTGTTTGCCTGCAGCGGCCTTCTTCTGCGGGCTGTGTTTGCCTGCTGCCTTTGCCATGCCATGCCCACTGCCCAGGTTCACCAGCCCCGTTCAATTTTTGCTTTGCCCCCCCCCCCCTGTTCATTGCCATGTGCGCCAGGATCCGCAAGGCAACAGTTTGCAAGCTGCAAGAACTGCCCTGTTGGCAGCTACAACACGGGCCTGCAGTGGCGGCCCGTGCACCGTGTTTGTGTTCATGCATCCATTCGTTGTGCTCATTGCGTGTGCCACTTGAGCTGGCACGGAGACTGCGTTTGTGCAGCCCATGCACCGTTGTGGTTCACTGCGTTCAGTTCAAAAGGGAAGGCCTTGGACTGCGTGTGAGCAGCCAGCCACGTTCCCTGTCACCTGCATTGTTTGAGCCTGCATGCGGGCAGCCTGGCTCCCTGCTAACTGCTTTCTTTTTGCAGAGTTCAATGATCCTGGGCCATGGTTTAGTGTAAAATTTGTAAGTTAAGGTTAAGATGTACTGTAAATATGAGTGCGCCCCCGGCATGTCTGTCTAGCGCCGGCAATTTTATTTAAGTCGTCCGTGTGAGTGAGTTTGTTTAGGTAGTTACGCAGCCCTCAGGTTATTTATTTTGGGGACACGAATACCATGAATGTCGCACTCAGGGATCCGTAGGTAAAATGTACTAGGGGAAAACTACACATGATGGCACACGAAAATTTGACGACTCGGGACGAGTCTGTAAAAAGGGGAGGGGGTAGTGTTGTGGTTACCAAATTCGCAAACCACCATTCAGGTCCCTTAGGTGAGGTATCTCGGTAAGTACATGTGTAGTTAGGCCCAAACCCGTTGTCTCGTGGGAATACATGTCATTTATGCGTGCTGCGACTCTTCAGGATAGCCGTTTTTCTTTTGCTATCTTTATTTTGAACCAACCGCCATGATTACCACCACAACCACAACATCAACCACCAACCACAACGCCGCTTCACCACAACCGCCACAACCTTCCCGTCACACCTCGCAACCGTCGCATCGCCACCGTTCTTGCCCCGCTGTGGGTACCGGTGTTGGACTCGTGCAGGGCGCGCGCCGAACAGCGTGTACAAAATCACGGATTTTGTGCTTCAAAAACGGATCAAAAACGACACACGCCCACTTTTTGCCGTCCAATCGGTGAGCGAGGGGCGAATTGGCCCCGCCCCCAGGGCGATCGATATATGCAAATTTATGGATCAAAAAGCCTTCACGCCCACTTTTTCTCGGGCCAATGGGGAGCGAGGTGAAAGGTCGAAGGGAGGGGGTCAAAGATGAGAGGGCGAAGCTACGGGGCTGATAAAAGGACCGTGTTCGTCAGTCCAGGGAGTCCGGAGGCGGAGAGTAGGAGAGTCCAGAGGCGGAGAGTAGGAAAGTCGAGAGGCGGAGAGTAGGAGAGTCCAGAGGCGGAGAGTAGGAGAGTAGGAGAGTCGGAAACAGAGAGTCAAGACTTCGCGGGCGGTGGAGTTAAAAAGAAGGAGCTGGTCGTCGTGTGCGTTGGAGTCGGAACGGAGGGGACGGAGCTGTGGAAAGGCGGCGACACCAGACGAGGGGGTGCTCGCGTCGGGAGCTGCACCCCAGGGAGGCCGACAGCGCGACCTGGCCGAGGTGGAGACGCTCGTCGCGGGATAATAAAAATCCTCTATACCCCGAGCATCAGCAACCCCCTCCTGTTTCCCCCCGCGCTGAGATAGTGCAACCAAGGGGGCCCCTTTCCCACCCCCTACCAGACACTGTCCGCGAGGCCCGCGGAGTTGAGGCGCCATCGCCGCTCCGCGTCTCATCACCAGACGGGTAGGCGCGACCCGGTCTCGGCCTCAGGCCCGCCTCATCCTTGAGGGTATTTTTTCCTTGGTTTTGGGTATGTGTTGTCGGCGCCGTCTGTGAAGTAAAATTGTATAAGTGTTGCCGTGTGCTCGGTAGTCGGTATTAGCTCTGCATTGTGTCTTCTCTTTTATATTTGCTTTTTGTGTAAATTACATTGTGTCTTTTCTGTGTGCATTTGGTGGAATTGTATATGTGTGCTCCCGTGTGCCGCGAATAAATGTGCTTTGTGTTGAACTGTTTCCCGCTTCGCTTCGTCTTTTCCTCTATTGAATCCCCATCTTGCTTCACGTAAAAGGTTGGTAGTGGGCTGAATACGCCCGATAATTAATCGAACCGTCGAGGTCGACGATAACACCGCTCGGTTATTCTGATAGTACGGAACGGGTCGCTTAAGTGGCCCGTGTCCGAAGTCGACCTGCGGCGAGGTGCGATCGCCCGGTCTACCCTCCGCGTGGGTACTTAGGTAGGTCGAATTTGGCGAGCAACCCTATCCCACGCGGGGGCTGATTGGCTCGATCGCGGTGAGACCGAAAGGTCCACCCGTGACTGGTTCCCGGCGTTAGTCCGAGAGGGTCACGACTGGATTGTCCGTCCGGTGGGCGACGTGCCGCGATTCGAGTTACGTGGCCGTCAGCACGCCGGCGGGCGCGAATACCGCAACAATATATATATGCGGATTTATATATACATATATCTTCTTCTTCTTTCGGCTGCTCCCGTTAGGGGTCGCCACAGCGGATCATCCGTATGATCCGCATAGTGATTTGGCACATGTTTTACGCCGGATGCCCTTCCTGACGCAACCCTGGTCACCTCTTACTACACAGGGATATGGTACACCTATTTTAACCGGGGTATACACCGGCCCAGTATACTGGTACTCATTTCGCCGACGTCGGAAGGATGACAGGCTGAGTCAACCCCCTGGTGTATTAATTCAGTGGCCCAACGGGGCTTGAACTCAGGACCTCTTGGATCCCAAACCGCTGCGCGAACCACTGCGCCAAGACCAGGCCAAAATTTATATGTATATATAAATCCGCATACATATATAATATATATATATATATATATATATATATATATATATGCTATTAAATAATGGAGGCATTTATATAAAAATATAATCAATAAATATTATTTTTAAGATACATTATAAATAAGCATTAAAATAATTTGTTTTAGTGCTTATTTATAATGCAGTTGGTCTATTCAAATTATACACTTTTTGAAAAGTGTAATTACTCTCGATGTTTGTGTTGTAAAATTTTTAGACTTTGTGAAACTTTTGTTTGTCGTGTTACAGGTAAGACTTTTGTTGTTGATTGTGAATGTTTGTTGGGATGTAAATCAAAGTACATTATTTGTCTTCTCACTTGTGGAGATTGTGGATTGCAATATGCGTGTATCATCAAGGTGATGCAGTGCAGCATATTAAAATCGGTTGTTTATGACAGTTTGAATATTTGAATGACAGTTTGAGTCGATGGTTAGATGGAGGTGCTGTGTAATGAACATGTCCACAAGGTAAAGTGTTTATCGCTTATATATGATGATATAAAGTGGTGTATGATTAAAGTTATTTAAATGTAGTAATACTTTCAATAAAAGTAATAATTAAATAAGTTTGAATAAGGATATTGCATTGCTGTGTTGACTGACTGTCTGGACACAACTTTGATGTTGTGGGTCCATTGATGTTGAGTAATCTACTGATGTGGACCTGCAACCGAGGTTTAGGATCCACTGTTTGGAGAGGTTCTGGGCTGAAAGGATAGAAACATCGATGAATAACGATGAATTAGAACCCTTTACGTGAAGCAAGATGGAGATTCAATTAAAGAAAAGACGAAGCGAAACGGGAAAACAGTTCAACATGATGCACATTTATTCCGCGGCACACGGAGAGCACACATATACAATTACAACAATATGCACATGTATCCATTGCTGCAAAAGAAACACAACAATGCAGATCTACAACCGACTATGCGAGCACACGGCAACAATTACACAGTTTTACTTTACAGACGGCGCCAACAACACATTTACTCAAAAGCAAAAGAAAAGGGGCCACCCTCAAAGACAAGGGGGCAGACGGGGCCTGTGGGCCAATATTTGCGCGGGACCTGAAAGAGCGGTCAGGTCCGCGAGACTGGTGGATCCTACCCGTGTCTTTGTGATGAGCCGCAAATGTGGCGGCGCGGCGGTGCCCCGACTTCGTGCTCCTTCGCGGGTTTCGTTGGCACTGCTTGGAGTGGGGTGGGAACGGGGCCCCCTTTTCGCACTATCTCAGCGCGGGGGGGGGGGAATTGTTGATGCTCTGGGGAAAGAGGATAGCTGGCTTGCTTGGGTCCCGCGATGAGCGATTCCACCGCGAGCTCGTCGCCGACCGCCGTCTTCCTTGCCTCGGACCCGAGCTACTCGGTCTCTTCCCCCATTCTCCTCAGCCGACTGCAGCAAACCACCTGTACGCACTCGCCTCCCGACTCCGACCCGACTCTGCCCCAAAACTCTCTTCGCCCTTCCAAGGCCGACTCCCCTCCACTCCAAGGCCGACTCTGCGCTCAAACCGACTCGACCGCGCTCCAAGCTCCAGGCTTCCTCTCTCTGCAGCTCCCCGACAGACTCCGAACCCCGACAGACTGCGAGCTCCACTCGACTGTCCGACCTCTCCAGACTGACTCTACTCTCCGATTCGCCTAGCGCTCGGCGCTTTATAGGCCGGCTGGAGAACCCATATGCAAATTTCTGGATCAGAACGAGCTCGGGGGTGGAGCCACGCTCGCCCATTGGACGGAGAAAAAGGGGCGTGAACCTCCCCTGATTCGAGAATTTGCATATCTCGATTCTAAACCGACGCGCCTGGAGGCGGGGCCAAACCGCCCCGTGCTTGCTGATTGGATGGATCAGAAGTGGGTGTGTAGCATTCCTGATCCGAATTCTCCTCGGAAAGGCCGCATTTTGCACTCGCGGTTCGGCGCGCACCTTGTTCGAGCCCAGGACAGCCCGATGCTCGGTGTTCACAGGTGGTGCGGGAATGGCGGTAGGAGGGGAGGTGAAGGTGGTGGAGGGTTTATGGTGGTGGTTTATGGCCATGGTGCCGTTTGGAATGGCGGTGATGCGATGTTTGCGGGAGCGAGTTGTGAAGGCAAAGGTCGTGGCTGTTGACGTTGTTGTTGTTGTTGTTGTGAAGCAGCGTTGTGGTTGGTGGTTGTTGTGTGATGTCGGTTGAGACGTGGTTGGTTAAAAATAAAGATAGAACAGAAAAACGGCTATCTCAAAGGGTCGCAGCCCGAATGAATCACATTTATTCCCTCTAAACAACGGGTTTGGGCTAACGACACATGTACTTACAGAGATATCTCACCTACGGGACCTGAATGGTGGTTTGCAAATTTCCTCAACCGCAACAATACTTTAGGGGGCCATTGTTTATTTATATACACTTTACCATCTTCACGACCGACATATCACCGAGAATTTATTCTTTATTTACATACCTTTTACCATTCTAATGCCGGCATACCATCTCACCTTGAAGTATTTATTTTCTATATATACTGTTCTAGTTGTGGGGGTACATGGAGGAATTTGATAGGGAAGTTGGGATTGAATAGAGTTGTTTGGTCTGTGGACGTGTAGGAGACATCTCGATGTAATTAAGTAGGGAAACTTTGAGCTTCAGTGTTACGTGCCACCATACAGGGGTTGGTGCGGTGTTAATTAGATAGGGAGGAAGAAGACGTTCCCCAGTATGTGATTGCCCCGCTATAACCTATTCCTACATTTTTAGGTCATCTCTACCGAGATGACCTAATAAAGCCGGACCAAATGTCCGTCCGTCCGTCTGTCCGTCCGTCCGTACGTCCTTCCGTCCGTCAACAATTTTTCTTTCCGATCTTGATGAAACTTAGTATGTGGGTAGAGGTCGATGAGTGTTGCACAACGATATAACTTTTGTCCGGGTTCAAGGTCAGGGTAAAGATCACGAGGTCACGTAAGTTATAAAAATAGCCATTTTCAAAACCTATCTCGTCTGCCATTCTACAAGATATTCGGCAACTGTTTATTGATTATGATTGTAAAAAATATTATCTTGTATCTAACCGGACAGATTTTTGAATTTCCTTCCCGTTTGATTGTCACGTGATCTGGAAGATGGCCAAAAACGCCGATGCGATTCGCAAAGAAGGAAGGAAGGATTTCGACCAATCGTCTCTCAGCCTGGTCTCCGACCCCAATTTTTCTTTTTTGTAACGTTGACCGTCCACAAGATCGTGTCAAGTTTCCGAGTAGAGATGACCGTCATCCCCACACGGGGGTAATTTTTGCATTTACAAGCGGACCAAACGTGCCGAGCAGGCATAAACTACGCCTCCAAGGGTGACAGCGGGCGAAGTCACGCTCCCGAGGCTAAGAATTGATGGGCGTGATGTCAGAAGCCAGCCAAACGTGCCAAGCGAGTGTAGGCCCCACCTTCCCGGATTTCGAGCGAGCAATCCACGCCCAGGAGGAGAAAACGGGGGTTCGGGGAGAATCTGGAAGGGGTGGATGACACTTAGACCCAACCAACCTGCAACGACTTATACTTAGGGTAAAGTGCTTTGATGCTTACTGTCCCAAGGGTTCCATTTTGCAAGAAATTGGGACATGGGTAATTTGGAAGAGAGTGAGCGAAAGTGACTCAATGGTCGGTAAAGGGATTGGTTTGGAAACCAGAATTGTCTTGTGGTGTTGATGTTTGTTATGTGTCAGTTGAGTTGTGCTTGGAAGGTGAATGTGGAGTATAACATGTGAGCAGGCCATGGTAGTGTATGAACATGATCACCATTTTTGCATTGCAATGTTTGAGAATTGAATGCCAACGGGGGAGAAAATGAAATGTTTGTGTGGGTGGGGAAAATATGTGGGTCTGCAAAAATGGATTAAGCTCTGGCGGAGCGGTGATGATGGCTCCCCTTGAGGTGATTTGTCCCAGGCAACTGGTAATGTCTGAGGCTGCGTGAGAGCTGGATATGTGGAGAAATGGAGACCCGTTCGTAGAGGAGGGTCTGATTTGGGTGACCAGCGGTAAGGAAACCCCGACCGACCCGTATGAGGCTGCATGAGAGCCTGGATGTGAGGAGACCCTCCCCGGCGAGGCAGAGAACAAAAGAGCTGTTTGACTGTCAGGGACCGAGTAGTTGAGGGGGGGGGGAGAAGACGGAAGTCGGGCGGCTTGTTACCCCTCAGCCTGAATTGGCTAAGGTGTATTGTCGTCATAGGCGTTGTCTGGGCGGGCGTCCGTGCGTCCATCCGGGCATCTGTCAACTTTTAGTTTCCGTTAATTTTGAGGAGAACGTCCGTCCTTGTCTGTCCGTCCAACGTCCTTGTCCGATTAAATCCATTTTTGCAGGGTATGTTGGGATTGAGTAGAGGAAGGTTCCTTTGGAAAATGGGCACGCTGCGATTTTCAATGTGGCCTCCATGGAAGCCATTTTGAAATTGGTTTCCGTCGATTTCGAGGAGAACGCCTTGTCCGATTAAATCCATTTTTGCAGTGTGTGTTGGGGCTGGGTAGAGGAAGGTTCCTTTCGATAATCAGTTGAATGCGATATCCAATATGGCGGCTAGGGCAGCCATCTTGAATTTGGTTTCCGGACAATAACTTGAGAACGGCTTGACTTATTGATTTCATTTTTGTGTGATATAATGGGGGTGTTTAGAGGAAGGTTCCTTTCGTTATTCAGCGATATCCGATATCCAATATGGCGGCTAGAGCAGCCATCTTGAATTTGGTTTCCGGACAATAACTTGAGAACGGCTTCACACATTGATTTTCTTCTGGCGAGGTATAATGGGGTTGAGCAGAGGAAGGTTCCTTTCTAAAATGGGCATGCTGCGATTTTCACTGTGGCCGCCACGGCAGCCATCTTGAAATTGGTTTCCATCAATTTTGAGGAGAACGCCTTGTCCGATTAAATCCATTTTTGCTGGGTGTGTTGGGGTTGAGGTAGAGGAAGGTTCCTTTCGAAAATGGGCATGCTGCGATTTTCAACATGGCCACCATCTTGAAATTGGTTTGCATCAAGGGACTGAGGGTTTACGCCCACTTTGCTATTTTTTGAACTGCGTGCACCACAACTGTGAGTGCCCCCACCATTATTGTTGTACGGTACCTCACCGCTGCCCAGTTGAAGATCACACGCATGTAACAACATTTAAGCCATGGTCTTGCACGGTTGGAATGAACGATTTATATCGGGTTTATGTATGAGTGTGTGAGGGAAGGTTCACAATCCATGTCACTAAACTGTGCCGGAGAGACAAGGCTGGCAGAAATTTTAAATAGATAAATTTGGATGGTTCCTCAAGTAACGTTGGATATTGTGGCATCCACTGAGGAATGCAGTCTTTAGAAGGGGGTTGTACAAATGTTAAACGGTTGTTTGGGGTGAAGGATTAATCCTACAGTCGATTTTTGTGTGTTTTCTGACATTTTCCACCTGCCCCAGGAGTTAGGAGCAAGGAACGAAGAGTTTTGCCAATATTTGAATTAATGTGTTAAAGGGGTGGAGAACGTTAAGGAGAATAGGAAAGTTAGCTCCGGCTCGTTTCCTACAGCCCCTCCTAATTTATTTCATCGGCTAATTCGGTGTGAGTCGGTATGTGGTAAGACTGGAATGGTAACACCGGCATTGAATCTTGCAGAAGCTACGGTTCCGAGGGGGGCTGTGCTACAGTTGTGGGGGTAGATGGAGGAATTTGATAGGGAAGGTAGGATTGAATATAGTTGTTTGGACCGAGGACGTGTGGGAGACATCTTGATGTAATTAAGTAGGGTAACTGTAAGCTTGAGTGTCACGTGTCACCACACGGGGGGGGGGGGTGGTGCGATGTTAATTAGATAGGGAGTAAGAATAAGTTCCCCCAGTATGTGATTGCCCCGCTGTAACCGATTCCGACATTTTTTGCATTTACAAGCGAAACAAACGTGTCGAGCAGGCAGATGCCCCACCTCCAAGGGTGACGGTGGGCGAAGTCACGCCCCTGAGGATCATGATTGATGAGCGTGATGTCAGAAGCTTGTCAGATGTGTGGAGCTGGCAGAGGCCCCGCCTTCCCGGGTTTTGTGCGATCAATCCACGCTCCGGAGGAGAAGACGGGGTTCGGTGTGATGTCAGAGTAGAGTTTGGAGGAGGAACGGTTGAGTGCAGAGTAAACGTCGGACAGAGAGAGCGTAGCTCGGAGATGGCCTGTAAGAACAGGGCTTTACAGCTGGCTTTCCTTTGACACATGAAGAAAATGGCACGATTCTCGTATTCGTGCTCAGGCGAATTGACTCGCACGGTGAAGCAAGGTGCTGGCCACTGACTCTTGCTTGGGTCGTGAGGAACGGACCCTGATCCTCGTGTATGTCAAATGGTGGGTCGGTGAGGACGATCGATGCACGAAGCAGCTGCACAAGGTCTCTGAGCCTTGGTGTTGAATACCACTCACGATTTGCCTGACGTACATTTGTCCTGCTGCGAGGGAGCAGCTTGACGCCATTGTGCGTGCATCTCCGCGTGCAAATTGAAGCACCACAATTCCAAGTTCCACAAAGCACCATCTCTGGGCCAAGCTCAGTGCAAGAATAAAAGGAGGGATTTTCGTTTGTTTTGGTTCTCCTTGTCTGTATTTTTGTCTGTGTGTCGAGGTGCCTCGGCTTGGAGTTTAAGAATGAGATTGAACAAACTGAGGATTTGGTTTCACAGGCAGTTGAAAAGTGGAACAAACAAGTGGATATGAGTGGTGAGGCTGGATTTGTGCAATTTCACCAGATGTAGATCAGACTGCGTACACCTTGCAGAAACTTGGAGGGATAGAGCATGGAAAGGCCAAAGGTTGATGTGTCGTGTGTGCTTTACCCTTTTGATTTGGGGGGTTTACAGATGTTACCTGTAGCTTTGTTAGTGGCTTTGTTAGTTAGTTAGGTGGCTTTGTTAGTTTCTGTTCTGCCTTTTTACACGGTTTAAATACCAAGGTTTGTCACAGTAATTTCGACATTACTCAAGGCCTATTAGTGAACTTTCTTCCCGATTATCAGTTTCTGCAATGTGGATTCTGTATTTGTTTTGCATTAATTTCTGGAGTATATATATGTCACATACATTTTCTGAAGACATCTTCAAACCAAATTGGAAACAAGAGGTGATGACTTTCACGTATGCTGCTACTTCCAATGATGTACAAGGAGCATCGGCACAGGAGGAGGTCGTTCGGCCCATCATGCCTGCGCCGCAGCAACCCCAGACTTTTGCCCCAAGGCCAGCCACCCTTTCCTCCCACCTTGCACACACAGCCATTTGGAGTGAGGACAAGTGCCCGATGCTCACTCCCAATGTGAATATGTGATACGCAGTTGTCTCCTAAGGACAGCATGCATCTCCATGCCTGTCTCGTGTAGGCATTAGAGTTTATCGCAGATCAAAATCCCCCAAGACTCCACGGCTGTCGAACAGACGGTTCATTGATGAATACAATGAAAGGAAAGATATTCTGTAGAATCCCCTGAGCAACTTTACTTTACATGAAGTGTCTGTAAAATCTTCTGACACCTTGGCTCTATTTGTACACAGGTGTGGTGTGGCGACTATCGACCTGAGTTTGCCAGTAATGCCATTAAAACCGACACACACAGCCCTGGACGCTTCCGGTGAGTGTCTTTTTCATAGATATACATTCACTGAATTGTCCACAAATCACTATACACTTCCAAGTTACCTCTCACAGCATTGCCAGTTGAGGCTCTGTTTTCACCAAAGCATTTGAAATGTTTGTTTGTTTATTTATTTTGTGAATTGATAACTGTTCACAATTCCCTCCTTTTCTCCTGTCCACAGTGTAATCGGTACTTTGCAGAACTTCGAAGAATTTGCAAAGGCTTTTGGCTGCTCTTCGAAGAGTTATATGAATCCAAAAGATAAATGTCGTGTTTGGTAACTCGCCAGGACTTTCGGAAGATATGTCACAGCGACTGGGAAATAGTGTCACAAATGAGCACATCCCACCACCCCGGAGATCCCCATTTCTCCTTTCGGATTGTCTTTATTTCAACAGAGCTCACAATGAAACGTCTGTTGCTGTGCATATGAGGAATTGTGGTACAGGTTTCACTGTGCGACAGGTGTATATTGTATATTTACGATAGACGACATCACTTTCAAGATATGTTACAAATCAGCATTTTCACTTGATGGATAATGTGCCTTATTCAGTCTGTCTCGATTTTCCTTCCATACCACCAAAAACAATTTTTAAAGCATTTTTGGGGTCTGAAAATAACATTGAGTTGGGATAATACTAAAAACTTTGAGCAGCTTTAAGAAATATGATTTAATTGATGAATCAAAGAACAAAGGTTTCAAATGACGCATGAGATGCTCGCTTCGAATTTCCACCTTTAGCCACTTGGAAATACTTTCAGGCAAACCTCACTGTGGGTAAGAAGGGATTGAACACATGAGAAGTGAGAAGGGGATTTTTTTGTTCAAAGGTTTTAAAAAATTAAAATTGGTAAATATTAGGAGATTTAATGCTTTCCTTAACGTTATCATTTTACCTTGTCGAACTATAATTTTAAAACGAGTGACATTTCTGTTAGAAGCAGGTTTCTTAGAAACTTCTCACTTGACCTTTTAGAATTTCTTGACCTTTTGCTAATGATATAATTTATCATGGGTATGTCTTAATTTTGGCTGCTGTTAGTTATTATTAACTATTATTATTTTATTTAGCTATTTTACATAGCTATTATTAACTTTAACTGGTTTGTGGGGTGTTCAAAAGGTATTCTGACCAAGATACACGGTTGTCTACAACAACAAAACAACAAGACATTTTTATGGCCATTTTCCCTGCTAAAGCGGGGGTTATCCTTGCGGGCCCCATGACAATCTTCTCCACTTTACCCTATTTTCTGCATCTCCCATTCTTAATCCCCTTGCCCACATTTCTTCTTCCACCACCTTTAGCCAAGTTTTTCTCGGTCTTCCCCGTCCTCTACTTTCTACTACACTCATTTCCAACACTTCTCTCACCCAGTCACTTTCATCCTTCCTCAACACATGACCCAACCATCTCAGCCTGTTTCTCTTCACAACATCCATCACAGGCTCTATTCCCATCATATTCTGCAAGTCATCATTTGTCTTCCTTTCTCGCAACGATACTCTGCACATCGACTGAACCATTTGCATTTCCACCCTTTCCAGCCTTTGCTGCTGCTCAATGTTCAGTTCCCATGTCTCAATTCCATAAAGCATTGGACTGCTCACACATGTAGCATACACCTTTCCCTTCAGCTTTTCCCGCAGAATCTGATCCACCTTCTCCATTCAGCATGTCTCCTCAAACGGTTGTCTTAGAAAGCCAAACTTTACTGGATTTTTAAAAAAAACAAATGTTTGTATAATTAGCAAGTTATATTTTCTCAGTAATTATGTATCCTTGCACTTGGTGTTTCAAAAGTCTGGAATCATAAGGATATGTATATATATATATATATATATATATATATATATATATATATATATATATATATACAAAATATATAATAATATGTGTTTGTATATATATATATATATATATATATATACACATATTATTACAATTGTATTTTAATAATCGCTCAAATTGCAAGCCACCGACAGGCACCAAACATTTGTCAGTTCTTATACGGAGATTTCTTTGAACATTTCTCAACATCGACAAATCGATTTGAGAACATTAGTTTCCAATTTCATTCTTCAGATCTTCAAGAGTACCTTGTCTTGTGATTTCACGTGTGACCAAAGAAAAAAATAAGTTAGGTGTTGCAAAATCTGCACGATGTGGGGGCCATTCTATCGGTCCACAAAGTCATATCCACCTCAAAAAAAAAATTTAAAACATTTTCTGTGATTCCAGACTTTTGAAACACCTTGTACATTTAAAAAGTAAAAACGTTGCCATTTGTGAGCATCTCATTCCAATAGCTTTGTGAATGCCCTGTGTAAATATGGGCCTGAGTGGGGAAATTATCATCAGAAACGTTGTCGTTATCATTTATATATTATTAGTGCCCGTTGGACTCAGTCCGAAATCGGGGCTTATGGATTTGGTCTCGATTTTTGTGTGTGTGGGTGTGTCTCGGCCATGTATGGACGGATTCTATTCATACTTTGCAACAAAGACAACACATGATGGTGCACAAATGCCTGTCATAAAAAACAATCAAATCCAAGATGGCCGACTGGCGGCCATTTTAGTTTTTTAAACCCGATGTTGAACGCTTCCTCAACCATTTCTCGGACAAGCATTTACCGATGTTGTTTAACTTGGCACACAGATAACTAATGATGGATTACATAAGCATGTCATTTTTTTCGACTTCGGATCCAAGATGGCCGACTGGCGGCCATTTTGTTACTCAAATGTGCCTCCAACCATTTCTCCGGCATACATGGTCCGATTTTGTTCAAGTTTAGCAACAGCACAGCACACAATGGCATACACATCCACTTAACTTTATTTTGCGATCTGATAAAAGAAGGCTGACTGGTAGACAGGCAGCCATTTTAGTTGTGTGGAAATATGGGCTTTCCCTTTCACTCCATACAGGAAAATTACTAAAGGAATGGGGGCTCTGACATTTTATGTCTTTTCTTACTTGTTTCTATGTGATTATGCTGAAATATTTTTTGTTTTAGCTCCCCAAGCTTGGAGGCAGAGTCCGGTAACAACCTAATGGCATAAGCTCTGTTTGGGATCTAGTGGCTTTCTCAGGTAAGGTCAAGGCAGATAGTGAGAACCAGAAGCTTGAATGAAAGGACTTCTTCCAGGAGATTGTTGAGAAAGTAGACGGGGGGTTCCAAATGGTCCTTTCTGAGAGACAAAGTGAGAGTATGAGATTTGTCCGGATTGAAAGGCATGTTCCACGTGTTGGACCAGGTTGTGATTTTATCCACATCTACAGAGTGAAGAAGTTGCTGCTTGCCGGTGTGACGGATGACAGATGGTACGGCAGAGGGTGGCGTCATCAGCAAAGAGATAAAGAGGATTTTCCAGGGAAACAGAGAGATCATTGATGAAAATCAGAAAAACAACAGGGCCCAGAACGCCCTGCTGATTGGTCTGTAGTTGCATGGATCTGTTTTTCACCTTTTTATGCAGGGTGGTAATGTTTGCTGATTTCCAAGCAGATGACCTTGAACAAATGATAGGGTGAATAGAACAGAGAGAGGGTGAGCAAGAGCAGAGGAGCATGGTTTTAGGACACGTGGGCTGGTGCCGTCTGGACCGGTTCCAGAATCCTCGTCGAGGTTTGACAGCAAGCTCTCCACCTTGTCAGGAGAAAAGGACACAGAGTCCAGGGACAGCTGTGTGTGACTGGGTAAGGTGGGTACAGAAAGTAATGGGTTTCGGACACAAGATTTAGGTGCGAACACCGAGTTTAGGCATTCAGCGTTTTCACGTGCGGTATCAGCAGTGTGGCCCTTTGAGGTAAGGGAGGGGATGGAGGGGGAACATACACTAGAAACAGATTTGATTAGATACCACCAGGATTTGGAGGAGGGAGAGAGGTTTGAGAGTTCAGACTTGAGATTAGAAAGATGTTGTTTTCTGGCTCTCCTGAGGGTAGATACACACTTGTTCCAAGCTTTATGGAATGAACTGAGATCTGGGAATATGAATTTGTTTTTACCACTGAAACGTTCCCGTGCACACCATGAGTACAACCATCAGTTTTCAACTCATTCTGTCCAGCGCTTCAGGAGTGTATGGAAGTTTAACAAAAGGATAATTTGGATCCCCCCCACCCCCACCCTGAACTCCTTGGGTTATAGGGTTTTTCTTCCATTCAAAACCTTGCAGGGAACACACCCAATTCAACCACCAGTTTTTGAGTCATTCCATCCAGCGGTCCAGGAGTGTATGGAAGTCAAACAAACATACACTTCTCAAATTTCAGTGGCCTGCAAAAGTATTCACCCCCTACCAAGAATGCCACATTCAGATAAATTACAAATAATGTAGAAATAATTTCTCCAAATTAACTCTTTAATTAATAACTGAGATCAAATTATATACTTGTTGTTGAAGGACGGACCTCTGGGAGCTTGTACCTGTTGCTGCGTTTGAGCCTGGGTCGTAACTGCTGAAATCTGTCCGGGTTCATCCCGATATCTTTCTTTGTTGTTCCTTTCACATTCTCTTTATTCATTCGAATTCTTGCTTTTTTCTTTTCTTTGGTATATTTTACTCTCTCTCTCTCTCTCTCTCTCTCTCTCTCTCTCTCTCTCTCTCTCTCTCTCTCTCTCTCTCTCTCTCTCTCTCTCTCTCTCTCTCTCTCTCTCTCTCTCTCTCTCTCTCTCTCTCTCTCTCTATTCCTCTCTTTCATTATGTATCTCTCCAAGGAGAAGTGAATTGTTGCAGAAATTTTTTCTGTAAGGCTCACTTGGCTGCACCTGCATGGGTTTGAGGGTTGAGAAAAAGCGGCTGAAACTGAATCTGTTCCAGGTTCCTCCTGATGGAAGAGCAACTTTTTGAGGAAGGTGAGAAGTCGTGATGACTCCATCTTTGCTCTTTACTTCTTCGGGTTCCTTCTGATGATTCAAATGCAGTATTTGGTCTTCCTTTTGATCACGTGTCAGGAATAGTTGCAAAAACACATGTACAAATGAAAATTCACTTGTTGTGAAAGTATTCATCCCCTGAAGTCAGTACTTGGTGGAACAACCTTTTGCAGCAATGGCTGCTACGAGTCTTTTTGGGTCGATCTCCACCAGCTTTGTACAGTGAGATAGTGAAATGTTTGTTTACTAGTTTGTTTATTGAATAAACTAGTACGCCTAGTACTAGTTTATTTAATTGTCATCTTGCAAGCATATTTCCAAAAGATTCGACTAAAGAACACCACTTCCCTCACCAGCTGATAATGATAATAATAAGAATATTATTATTCTCCCTCTCCCATGTGCAGCACATGGCTGTGACGACCATCATTGGCTGAGGGCATAGCTGTGCCCCAGATGAGAGTGCGGCTGTGCCACTGACGACCCCCATAGATTATGGCAGGAATTTGTTGAAGGTGATGGCGATAACTCACCAACTCTTCGTAAAGGACAACGTGGGATCTTGAACACCCATCAACTCATGCCGGCAGACGGGACACACGACAACTGATGTTAATCCCAATGAAGGAATTGTCATCCTCGATGCTAATATACACCTGATCTCAGCTCAGGAGGGTTAGTACTTGGATGGAAGATCCGTATTGGTCAATGTCCAACAGATCAGGAGCAACTATTTGGAGTGCAGTGGCTTATTGGTACTGGTATGTACATCAATCACAGAATGGAATCATAGAGGTTGTCGGTTCAAATCCAGCTGAAGACACAGTAGTAAATATTTGGATTCTAAGTTTTAGTAAACAGGAAATAAAGTTTCAGGACAACTGACTCCTTGTAAAATCAGAACTACTCTCAGCATACAGGACCTTTGTCTGCAGCTGAATGCTGCACGACTCTCCCCCATCATGTCTCTCCAGGGATCTTCCTTTCTATTTCTCCAGGGTTCCTCCTTTCTGTCTCCCCAGGGTTCTTCATTTCTCTCTCCGTGGTTCTTCCTTTCTATCTCCCCTGGGTTCTTCCTTTCTGTCTGTCCAGGGTTCTTCCTTTCTATCTCCCCTGGGTTCTTCCTTTCTATCTCTCCAGGGTTCTTCCTTTCTATCCATCCAGGGTTCTTCCTTTCTATCTATCCAGGGTTCTTCCTTTCTGTCTCCCCTGGTTTTATCCTTTCTATCTCTCCAGGGTTCTTCCTTTCTGTCTCCCCAGGGTTCTTCATTTCTATCTCCCCTGGTTTCTTCCTTTCCGTCTCTCCAGGGTTCTTCCTTTCTGTCTCTCCAGGGTTCTTCCTTTCTGTCTCCCCTGGTTTCTTCTTTTCTATCTCTCCAGGGTTCTTCCTTTCTGTCTCCCCTGGTTTCTTCCTTTCTGTCTCTCCAGGGTTCTTCCTTTCTGTCTCCGCAGGGTTCTTCCTTTCTGTCTCCCCTGGTTTCTTCCTTTCTATCCCTCCAGGGTTCTTGCTTTCTGTCTCCCCTGGTTTCTTCCTTTCTATCTCTCCAGGGTTCTTCATTTCTATCTCTCCAGGATTCTTCCTTTCTGTTTTCCCTGGGTTATATGGAATACAAAGGTCCCTATATTATTGCTACTACCAAGTACCCACCCCATCTATGGGCGATCTTGTTCCGTTCCAAGCATTCAATATGTTCTTCTGACACATACCTTAATTTGGGCGGTGTATAGGCAACAGACCGCTGCCTCAATCACTCCCAAAAAAATATGTACATGAAGCAAAAAGATGCCGACTGCTTGTATGCGTATATAATACATTGTGGTTACATAGCTCGGTTAATTCAAATTGCACTGACCCATAGGATGATACCAGAGGCATGAAGTCGAAGGTCTAAAGCCTGAGGCCTGTACGTACCGTCGCCTTCACAAGGCCCATGCCACAGAATCCAACCTTCCGATATTTGATGATCCTTTTAACAGTCACTGAGGTTGTTCTACACTGAACAGAAAACCTGGAGGGAGGGCATGGTGATTGTGAATATGACACTTCCGAAGACATGTTCGGCTCACCAAAATGGTGGACGTATGATTTTCTTTTTCAGGTTACAATTAATTTTGGGTAATATGAGCTGTAAACGTCAAGAGCTGCTACGTCAAGAAAAGCTGGCTTCAAGCGATGTAGGGAAACCGTCTCACCACCACCATTAATATCAAGCATGAATGATTCCTCCAAGCATTGTAGAACTTTGTAAGGTCCGTCACGTGGTTGCTGCAAGGGTTTCCAGAGAGCGTCACGCCGTATGAATACGTGAGTGCATGTATAAAATTCCGGGGAATAAAAACCGGGCATGATGAAGGCGTATGTGTTGGTGGCACCCTGAGGTCCTGCATGGCCGCAATGAGTTGGTTGACGTTGGTGGCGTCTGGAAAGGTGTCATCAGATGTGGTTATTTCTGATTCAAGTAACTGTTTATCACGACGACATGAGCTTTTTTTTCCATAAAAAGGATGTCTTTTCCCTGTTAAATGGGTGCCTTCCACTCCTGAAACAAATGGTCACGTTTCACCTTGAAAACGGCACCAATTGGGTTCGGTTAGATATGGGAGCGTGCAGCGGAGTAATGCGTCACTGCATCCACTTTCCATCAGTACTCCAGGTGTCTCCGTCTGACCATCCCACAGATGTCTGGCCCATCCCCATCTCCTTTTGCTGGCCCAACAAATCTCATTTCAGTCTCTCTCAGCAACCACTCGTTGAACAAAAAGTCAGACCAGCAATCATCAAGGATTCTCGGAAGGGACCTGGTACTGAAGAAGTGAAGTCTTCATCTATGATCCTTTGTCAGAGTCCAAGTTTCACATCCGTAGAGCAAGACTGGAAAAACCAAGGACATGAAGACTCGGACTTTTGTTCTGCATAAGTAACGACAGCACCACAACCAATGATCCAGTGAATCCATGACTCCCCAGGCCCGACCCAAATGTCTATTGACCTCCGGCTCACAATCTGCGGAGACATGAATATCAGTGCCAAGGATAGCGAATCTCTCCACGACCTCAACATCCTCACCACAAACAGGTACAGACAAGATGGCAGCATCTAATATGTCAATGAAAGCCTGGATCTTTGTATTGACCCAGGAAACGCGTCGTCTCAGCAGCTGCAATTCCTCATTTAGTGCATCATGCATCCATCCCTACAAGAACATCCAGTGTTTCCACAAGAATGACTGCATCAGCAGTGAAGTCAAGTTCAGAGATCTCGACATTCCCAAGAGATACACCGCAGATTGATCTCTCTGACATCTTCCCCAAAATCCAGTCGATGCAAGTGTTGAAGAGTGTGGGGGCCATCACACACTTCTTACAAACTCCAGCAATAACTGGAAATAAGTCGGTGAGAACCAAAACACATCACAGCCCTCTTTGTACCAGAGTTGAGTTCAGACATCAGATTGATCAGTTTTGGTGGCACCTTGCGAAGACCGAAAATCCTCCAGAAGGCATCCTGATTCACTGAATCAAATGCTTTGCAGAGATCAACATCGACTGCGAGCAGTCCTTGCTGAAACTCCTATCTGCGTTCACTGAGGATCCGGAGAGCAAGGATACGGTCAACCATTGATTTCTTTAGTGTAAAGCCTGACTACTCCAAGCGCTGGTGCTCGAACAGTTGGTAGCGAACCCTGTGAAGATTTATCCTTGCAAAGACCTTGCCTGGCACTGAGAGCAGTGTCACCCTCAGCTAGTTGTTGCAGTCTTGGCGATCACCCTTCCCTTTCCAGAAAGGAAAAACAAGGCCCCTCTTCCCAGTCATTTGGGATAATGCCTGTGTTCCAGGCAGAGCACAGAACTGCATGCAACGACATGAGTGCAGCATTTCCACCAGCCTTGATAAGGTCAGCATGGATTGCACAGATCCCTGGGGCTTTACACTCCCTTTCAACTGGTTCACCACAGCCTGTGTTTCCACAAACGAAGGCAGTTCACAGTTGATTGGAGGGTTAACAATGGGGAGAATTATACCTCTGACATCCAACTCAACAGCCGGTGGGTCAGCCTGGTATGGCCGCTCAAAGTAACCATCCCAGCAGACCTTCACTTCGGACTCCTCTGTCAAGAGTCCCCCATCCTCTGTTCTAACAGCAGCACACCGATAGATGGGCTTGAAGGAACGCAATGCACGAATTCCTCTGTAAGCAGGATGTTAATCACTCGTCCACAGATGATGCTCTTCCCCTTCACAAATCCCTCGCACATAGGCCTCCTTGTCTGCCCTCAGTGCACATATAGTTTTAGGCCTCGGCTCCCTGAACATCTTTGCTCCGCCATTAAGTCTGGCCCTGTGACTCTGATCTTTGGGAAAACCCTAATCACCTTCAGGAAGAGGCGTGAAGGCAGGGAAACCCCTAACCACCTTCAGGAAGAGGCACCTGAATGATGTCTAATTCATCAGACCTCGGTGACGAGAATGCGCCTCCCCGAAAGCGATCAAAGGGTGGCCAAGATTGTAGTTCGCTCGTGTGCATTGTGCATGTCCCAGGATTACAATATGGACCATTGCTACAATTATCTGCAAATGAGGATGGTTTCCAAAAATTGGATAAATTGAAAGAGACTCGCCCAACATGCAGGTTCTGTTCACCAGATGAAGGACACGTGTAATCTTAATCCTGATGTCATAAAAGAGCACCATCATGGTTATCACAGGGTGTGTTATCAGCGTTTCACCATGAACATCAATCGTTTGGCTACACATTCGGATTCTTGAGAACCATCATGTTCCCGACCAAGCAGACGCAGTTCAGCAGATCATATGTTGTTTGCACCAGACTGTATTTTTTGCAATTCTGAAGGAAGGAAAAAAAGTTAAAAGCAAGGGGGCGTGGACTACCGAGGGCATGGGTGGCTTTATTTCTGATGGTTGGCAAACAATTTTAGAGATAGCCGAGAAGACAAATGACGAAAAACTGCTCACACGGATTAGATGCCAGGATCTGTTTGCATGTGAAGCCAAATTTCACAAGTCGTGCAGGACAAAGTACCGACAGAAGCCAGATAAGTGGGGAAGTACCAATGTCCAGAACAAAGATACACAAGTTCAACTGACGGAGGCTCATAATCATGCATTTCACGATGTGTATAGGGAAATCGGCACCGATGTTCTACGAGACAAGAAGATGGTGAAACTAACTGATCTTGTCAAGACATACATAGCCAGCTTGGAACTTAGAGAATTCGCAAATCCAAACTTCCGTGGAGAAAACTTCAAAATCAAACTTGAGAAACACAATGAGTACAAGGACAGATTGACCTTCTGCAAACTGTATTCCTCAGCAAAAATGCAGTCCTATATAGTATATAGTTCTGACATTGATGTGAACAATGCAGTCCGATTAGCATACGAGCTCGCTTCGACAGATATGATACAAGAAGCTGGAACATTCCTGCGTCGGGTGATGTTTGACAGTTTTGCTTTGTCCAATGAACTAAAATGGCCACCAACTGCTCAAGATCTTGGAGATGTGAAGGATATTGTACCATCACAACTCGAGAAATTTCTCAGCTATGTCAGAGGTAGAAAAGCCACCACCACTCGTACATCTAAGTCACATCGACTGGTATACTCAATAGGACAAGACATTTGTCGAGCAGCTACCAATGGTGAGTGGAAACTCCCAAAACACATGTTGATAAGCATGACACTCCGCCACCTGTTCAGGAGTGAGCGACTGATCACCTTACTGAATCGAATGGGACATTCAGAGAACTACTCATTTTCATTGGAACCAGAAACAGCTCTTGCACAGGCTGTGGATGAAACTTCAAATTTGTTGTCAACTCAAATCATCCGATCTCCAGATGCACTTTCTGTCTTTCACTCTGAATTTGACAACTTTGATCAACAACTAAATAACCTCACTGGAATGGGATCAATCCACACTGCCCATGGTATCATGCTGCAGGATAGAGAAGGGAGACCAGAGCACCACGGAGGTACCCGTGTAGAAATACCATCCATTCCACGGAATATGACAACAAAACAACGCTCTCTAAACATCCAATCATCTGAATGTCTTCCAGATTGTTATGTCACCCAGCGTAGGAGTCCTCAGATAACGATTGAGCAGCGAACATACTCCGGTGGTGAAGATGCCCAACACAAAGCCAGAATCCACCATTTCTTGTGGATAATGATACGACAACAAAATTGTATGTCACAACAAGTACCTGGATGGACAGGATTCATCTCAATGACTGGTCAGAGACCCGAGACTCACCACCATAGATTACTACCCTGTCATAGCTAGCCCCATTACTGCCGAAAAAACAGTACAGGAGTGTTTACGTTTTGCTGAAGAAGCCACAAGTGAAGTCAAGCACAGGTACACCATCACTACGTTTGACTTGGGGGTATGTATGAAGGCTTATCCCCTCGTTTGGAACAACCAGGTCAGGTACGAGAAGCACATCATCCTCATTGGGACGTTCCACCTGATATGTGTCGACATGAAGATGATTGGAAAGAAGATGAATGTATCAGGGCTCTCTGATATACTGATACTGTTGGAAGCAGGCTTAATAGTATCTGGTTCCATCGAGGGTGTGCTGTCAGGGAAACACTAGGACAGAGCAATGAACTGCCACAAAGTCATGCTGGAATATCAAGAGAGACTTCTTCTTTCACAATACCTGGCAAGCCATAACGAAGCTGATGTGTTTGCATCTCCAACAAAACAATCAAAGAAGGTTCTATATGATATCACACATACCCCATCTGAGGAAACCATGAATACAGCACTTGCAGACGAGGAGTTGAAAAGGTACATCGAGGCACTGTGATGGGGATGGCATGGTTGTTGAAATGTTATGTGTTTGAAATAAAAGATAGAAAAAGAAAGACGACTGACTCAAAACGTCGCAGCTCGGATGAATCACATAAATTCCCTCCAGACAACGGGTTAGGGCGAACTACACATGCACCTATCAAGATATCTCACCTCCGGGCCCTTTATGGTGTAATGCCAATTTCCACAGCCGTAACAATATATATATATACTTTAAAACCGCTTGCCAGAAACAACGACACAGGCCGTTCCTTCGCTCTCGCGTGGCCGTACGTGCGTGTCCGTACGTGCATGGCCGTACGTGCGTGCCCATACGTGCGTGGCCGTACATACAAAAAAAAATAAAAAAACTTTCAAACCGCGTGCCAGAAACAACAACCACACAGGCCCTTCCTTCGCTCTCTCGTGCCCATATGTGCGTGGCCGTACATGCAAAAAAAAAACTTTCAAACAACCACACAGGCCATTCCTTCACTCTCATAAACGACGACTGGATTGGGGCATTGTGGTTATCTATAAATGCGGATAAGAAATCGAGAAATTATTAGAATACAGTAAGTCATCACTATCCAAAAATAGTGCGTGCCCGTACAGAATGTTCACATCATTCCACGAATTATCACTTGCATTGAAGTAACAACTGCTGTGATACTTATACACAGAGTTAATTAAAATCAAGTTTACCTCCCTGTCTTTGCTTGCCATGACATTCACTGCCATTTACCATTGGCACTCCTACCCCACGGTAACTAAGGTACCGATCGATCCCCATCGTAACCAGCACGGCACGTGACGTCATCGTCGGCCGGCCGTGCACCGGCCGACGCAGCCACGCCCACGCAGCAACGTGTCCTGTGATTGGTAACAAAATGGAGCATCGGCCACGCCTTCGCAGCACGTGTCCTGTCATTGGTTGGTAAATAAATGGCCATAACTTGGGAAGCACTTGTCCGATTAATATCAAACCTTGAAAAGGCACATCCTCAGGTCCCCAGCAATATATCTGGCAAGTTTCAATTAGATCGGACCAGTGGTTGTCGAGAAACAGCGGTCACAGACACACACACAGAGATTGCTCGAATTATAGACAGATAAAGCATGTATGCAGGCATGCACGTATGCAATTAAACAAGGCAAAACACGTATGACAGAACGACAACTGTTCCACACAATCACTTAACAGTTTTGCCACTTAGTAGACACGGACACACACACACACACACCCAAGAAATGGGGGCTGAGGCCTTTAATAACGGGCTCCAGCTCGGAGGACAGGTTAGCTGAAACCCAGAGCCAATCTCAAACCTCTCCACCTCGTGTGGTCTTCTTCTTCATTTTTACTCTTATTTTTTACTCTTCTTCATTTTTACTCTTCATTTTTTACTCTTCTTCTTCATTGTTACTCTTCTTCATTTTTTACTCTTCTTCATTTTTACTCTTCTTCATTTTTTACTCTTCTTCATTTTTACTCTTCTTCTTCATTATTAGTCTTCTTCATTTTTACTCTTCTTCAGTTTTTTACTCTTCTTCATTTTTACACTTCTTGATTTTTTTTCTCTTCTTCTTCATTTTTACTCTTCTTCTTCATTTTTTAGACTTCTTCTTCATTTTTACTCTTCTTCTTCATTTTTACTCTTCTTCATTTTTACTCTTCTTCATTTTTTACTCTTCTTCTTCATTTTTTACTCTTCTTCTTCATTTTTACTCTTCTTCATTTTTTACTCTGCTTCATTTTTTACTCTTCTTCATTTTTACCGAAGCCTAACCCTAACAGCTTGGTCCTTCAAGTGTTCAACGTGCAGTAAGAACTTTAGTCAATCATCAAGTTTATATCGACATCAAAAAATACATTCAGGTGTGAAGTCCCACAAGTGTTCTGTGTGTGTGAAGGCCTTTTGTCAATCATCACATTTAAATGAACATCAAAAAATACATTCAGGTGTGAAGTCCCACAAGTGTTCTGTGTGTTTGAAGGCCTTTTGTCAATCATCACATTTAAATGAACATCAAAAAATACATTCAGGTGTGATGCCCTACAAGTGTTCTGTGTTTGAAGGCCTTCACTTAATTATCAAGTTTAAACAAACATCAAAAAATACATTCAGGTGTGAAGTCCTGAAAGTGCTCCATATGCGGTAATGCCTTTACTCAGTTCTCAAGTTAATGGAAACATCAAAGAATCCCAATGAGAGTTAAACCGTACAAGTGTTCTGAGTGAAACGAGGCACCGTAAGCAGACATTGAACTCGTGTACAAATTGAAAAGGACAACATTCCTGAAGGAGTTGTGAGTAACAGTGACTTTGGCCTAAATAATGACGATATGATGTTGAATGATCAAAATCGCACACAAAACCCAGAATTGTGAAAACATGACGTCAAAGGTAAAGAAATGGAACAATTGGACTCGACACATGTTCCAAATGCACGTTGTTATGTAAAACAAGTTAATTTTGTTTTCATTCATCTTAGTTTTGTTTATTAAACTTTTTCAATTCATCGATGATTATTGTGATTGATAAAGGATTCTTGCATGGAAGCACGAGTAGTCCAAGTTTGAAGTGGTTCCTCTACACCAAGCTGTGTTCCATTGGTGGGTATCTTTCTATTTCTGGACCAAGCAACCAACCGACACAGGTCATTGCTCTGTCACAAAGTGTGGAAATCTCAAACCCAAGCATGAACTTCTGGAATCGAACTTGTATCAGTCGGTGTAGGAACAATGCCATAATGTCGATGGTAAAAGGAGAGAACTCAAGTGTCTGACTGGATGGAATACTTTACTCAAGAGAGACGTGAGAATCCTACCGGGATAAAAACTATGATAAAGAAGCTCAGAAGTTTTATCGAGACGATTTCTGAGAGTAAGAGGAATAAAAATCAGGGAGGGGATAAAAAGAGAGCAGGGAGGGGGGGCGAGGAGAGAAAGTGAAGGGGGTGGGGGGGGGAGGAAGGAAGTGTGAAGTGAGAGGAAGTGAAGGCAGACATGCATTGGAGCATTAATTACGATTCAACTCTCATCAAAATCCTTCTGCATGGAATAACAGTGAAGATAGAAACAAAATAATGTCTCAAATCCATTTTCTACCAGTCATACCATAAATCCCGCTCAGAGACAAACACTGGCCAGACATGTTTGGACACAAACACACCCGGACGCGTCTGGAGCCAAGCTGTCTTGAGTTGAACACCGCTCTGAGGCGTCTGGACATAAACTCCCATCCAGATATAAACACTGCCCGACACGTTCGGAGACAAACACCGCCCGGAGGCAAACCGTTCGGAAAGTAACTCCTTCCCTTCCCATTCGGAGACAAACCCCGCCCGGAGGAAAGCCTTTTGGAGAGAAACTCCTTCCCTTCCCCTCGGGAGACAAGCACCACCTGGATACATTCAGAGACAAACACCGCCCGGAGGCAAGCTGTTCGGAGAGAAAGTCTTTCCGTTCCCGTGAACAAGATTTCAGGTCCACTGGATGAAAATTGACAATTTTATGCAAACTTGACCTTTTCTGATCTTTGACCAAAAAACCAGATGAAAAAAAATACAGAGAAAAAGAAGGCAGAAAAAATACAGAAAAAAACCCAGTAAGAAACCAGAACAAAACATTTAAAAATCCAGAAAAATACAAAAAAAGAACCAGAAGAAAAAAAAAAAAAGACCAGAAAAAAATCCTGAAAAAAACAGGGTCTTCATTCACCATTTTTTTTGGCTGCTGAACCATGCCTTGACTTTGATCAGGCCACAACGATTTCTCAAACACAAAATTTTCTTTCAATTTCCTCACTCATATTATCGAATACCTGATCATCATCGCTACGAATCACTGAGTACATTGCAATGCTTTCAAACACCCGGAGACACCAGCGTTTGTGGCTTTATTTAATTTCCGCCCGGGTCATTACCTCGAAAATTTCAAATTAAGCCGAATTACAAAATCTAAGATCCAGAATTGAACTGAGCAGCAGTTCCGACTGTGAGAAAAGTGTTCGTTTGTCCAATTTGGACATGTTTGATATTTCACGCACTGACGGTAGGTGTGTGTTTGACACGACGGGTCGGTGATCGCGAATCGCTTGGCAACTCTTCACCTCCTTGGGAAACGCACTGTGAGATCGTCCAAGGGTTGGTGCACAAACATCGACGTACGCCCTGCCTGCGAAACACCAGGATGGTAGTTTATCGCCGAGTCAAGATTCAAACTCACGATGGACAGTCTTTTACACTGACAGCTCCATTACAGAGGAAGAATCAGTAAACCAATAAGAGGTAGATTTGATCAGATTGCACACCAAGATGTTCAGTGTCGTTAACATTGTCACATTGGTGTATCATGGTTCTTGTACACTCACTGACCCAATCACAGGAGCTGTTTTTTATGGGAGTCATCCTGTGCATTGGTGATGATATTGTTACGGATTTCAGAATCCGGTCTGATGAATGCATCCACACATCCAGGTCCTCAGACAGTTTTTTCCTTAAATTCATGTTCAGAATAGATCCCCTCTCTTATGGGAATTTTTTTCTTTCCGACAGACACGTTTACACACATTTCTTTTGTGAGCTCTGACGCCCGCCCTTATTTTTCCTCAGCAACGTTTATGTACGTATTTCTTTCGCGAGCGCCAACATCTGCCTTTTTTGAGAGCGCACGGGTCGTCATGGTGACCGTG
>NC_140982.1:1622132-1647132 GCF_056783735.1 Eptatretus burgeri | reverse complement strand
ACAAACAAGTGACCACGCTCATCCTGCCTCCAAACAAACACGTAACCACGCGCATCCGGCCTCCAAATAAACAGGTGACCGCCCTCACGCCATCTCCAAATAAACACGTGACCACGCTCATCCTGCCTCCAAACAAACACATAACCACGCGCATCCTGCCTCCAAATAAACAAGTGACCGCTCTCACGCCATCTCAAAACAAACAAGTGACCACGCTCATCCTGCCTCCAAATAAACACATGACTACGCTGATCCTGCCTCCAAATAAACAAGTGACCGCCCTCACGCCATCTCCAAACAAACACGTGACCACGCTCATCCTGCCTCCAAACAAACACGTAACCACGCGCATCCTGCCTCCAAATAAACAAGTGACCGCTCTCACACCATCTCAAAACAAACAAGTGACCACGCTCATCCTGCCTCCAAACAAACACGTAACCACGCGCATCCGGCCTCCAAATAAACAGATGACCGCCCTCACGCCATCTCCAAATAAACACGTGACCACGCTCATCCTGCCTCCAAAGAAACACGTAACCACGCGCATCCTGCCTCCAAATAAACAAGTGACCGCCCTCACGCCATCTCCAAACAAACACGTGACCACGCTCATCCTGCCTCCAAATAAACACATGACTACGCTCATCCTGCCTCCAAACAAACAAGTGACCACCCTCACGCCATCTCCAAACAAACAAGTGACCACGCTCATCCTGCCTCCAAACAAACACGTGACCAAGCTCATCCTGCCTCCAAACAAACACGTGACCACACTCATCCTGCCTCCATTAAACAGGTGACCACGCGGATCCTGCCTCCAAATAAACACATGACTACGCTCATCCTGCCTCCAAATAAACACGTGACTGTGCTCATCCTGCCTCCAAATAAACAAGTAACCATGCTGATCCTGCCTCCAAAAAAACATGTGACTACGTTCATCCTGCCTCCAAACAAACATGTGACTATGCTCATCGTGCCTCCAAACAAACACGTGACTACGCTCATCCTGCCTCCAAATAAACACGTGACTACGCTCATCCTGCCTCCAAACAAACACGTAACCACACTCATCCTGCTTCAAAACAAACACCTCACCACGCTCATCCTGCCTCCAAACAAACACGTGACTACGCTCATCCTGCCTCCAAATAAACACGTGACTACGCTCATCCTGCCTCCAAACAAACACGTAACCACACTCATCCTGCTTCAAAACAAACACCTCACCACGCTCATCCCGCCTCCAAACAAACACGTGACTACGCTCATCCTGCCTCCAAATAAACACGTAACCACACTCATCCTGCCTCAAAACAAACACGTAACCACGCTCGTCCTGCCTCAAAACAAACACCTCACCACGCTCGTCCTGCCTCCAAACAAACACATAACCACGCTCATCCTGCCTCCAAATTAACAAGTGACCTCGATCAGGAATTATTGGTTGAGTTAATTGCTGTAAAGTTCGATCTCGAGGGTGGTTGCAGTTAAAGGAGCCAAGGGACACGTGCAGTTGAAGATTGTTGAATCTTCCTGAAAGAGAAACTGATGGTTCAAGCGATCCGTTGTGGTTGTGGAACGATGCAAACTCAGAGCTGGGAGCTTCAGGAACAGGAACGAGCAAAATGAGTCACAACATTCTCTCTCTGGATTGATGGTTTATTTTCATTGTGTCAAGATCTTTCCCACCATCAGCAAACGAAGACGGAGGTTATGTTTCAACTTTTCTCTCTCTCTCTCTCTCTCTCTCTCTCTCTCTCTCTCTCTCTCTCTCTCTCTCTCTCTCTCTTTCTCTCTCTCTCTCTCTCTCTCTCTCTCTTTTCTGTGAGCACGATATCTCAAAATGTTGTGAATGGATTCGGACTAAGTTTGGTGGACAGGTTGGGTGTCTGACAAAGACGAACTGAATAGATTTTGATGAAGATCCGGATCCGGATACAAGAATTTTAAAAAGTGATATTTCAGTCTTCACCATTGAGAGATCGGGTCAAAAACAATACATCCATCGGGACCACACTCTGCACAGAGAATCAGAGGTGCCACAACAGTCTCCTGGGGGAATGGGAACATTCCTGGAGGGGTCACAACTCTGACACAGGATACTGAAATGGCTCAATCATCCCAGCAAGCTGGAACTTATTTTACCACCTCACAAGGATGACAGGCCCACCTGGTATTAATTGAATGGACAAGAGGGATTTGAACTCAGAACCTTCGGATCCCAAACCGACCACCTTCACCATGAAGCCAACACCAAGCATCCAAAAATAAGAGGTAGCACGATATATCAGAAAGTTGTGGAGGATTCAGACAAAAAACGAGGTGTATGAGTTGAGGAGGTGTGAAGTAAAAGCCGAACCGATTCAATTCTGGTTCAGGTCATTTGGCTGAGATGTACCTGGTGGTGGAGGAGCAGTTTGATTGACCCTGTATGTTGTACACAAATCGAAGGCTTGCTGATGGATCTCCGGTCCAAATCGCAGGAATTTCTGATCGATTTACAGGAGTCTCTCTCTGTTCGATACGCAGGTGTCTCTGTTCGATATTCATTCAATTAAGTAATTGGTAAGGTTGGTAAGGTCATGGAGACCTTTCCGGGGCCAGATGGCCGTGGTCGAACTGCCAGGATTCAAGTTCGTGGCAAGAGCTGTATTCGACCTCTCGCTAAACTGATCTGGCTGCCAAAGTTTGAGGACAATGAATGAGAGGCCAATGGATTGAGAGACTTTCATTTTCTACAAATTTATTCCACAAATTTGGTGGTGGCTGTGAGAAAGTCTTCGCTATTTTACCATGTGTATGAACGTTTGGAACTGTTGTGCCCATAAATGTTTCATGCAATCTATGAATGCCATGTTCGTGGAGTGCAAGCCTGTAATTCTTACCTTTCTTGGCGATTTTCCCACCGGATAGAGGGAGAGCTTCTGGTTTCTTGTTGGTTGGTGTGAGTGCACTTTCGCCATTTTGTCTTTACTTGCAGAGCGAGACTTTCGCTATTTGTGCCGTTACATCAATAAACATTGCGCAGATAGGAACTTCGGTGTCTCGTCTCATCCAAACCGTTTGATCGCGGTATTTTCCTGGATCCGTGTTCACTGTTATCCAACGTATTAGCAGCCTTACCGGAGGCTCCCAAGCCTACCGTTCAATCCTTTTACATCTGGTTGAGAGGGAAGAGAACATTTGGGGTTTACACCCAATGAGACACCGCGTCCTCATTTAAAGTTGACTCGGCACTCGGATCCACTCTTGGAGAACAAGACCTCGCTGTCGTCCCAGCGCCTCCTTCGATGACTTCATATTTTGTTTGCAACACGCAGATGTTGTGTTGGATTCCTTGTCCAATTTGCAGGCATTTTTGTTCCATCTTCTTGGATGTCTGATCGATTTTCTCTTGTCTCTGTTCGTCTCTCCGTAGAGATTCATGAAAGCTCATTTCACCACCGAATTCAGGTCGCTGGTGTTTCAGAACAGGTAATGTAAGTAAGGAAGTGTTTACCCGAGACGTACCTGGAAGAGGACTTGCATTGAGCCCGTATTTTGTGTGCAACATTGAGGTTTTCTGTTGGATTGCCTGTTCAATTCGCCGGCGTTTTTCATCGGAGGAGTGTGATCTCTGTTCGGTTTCCTTACATATCAGTTCCATTCTGCATTGAGATTTCTGTTGTCTCTCTTCATGAGGGACTTTGGACACCTGGTGTTCCAGTACAGATGGTGTAAGTGGGGATTTATTCTCCAGAGACGTACCTGGTGGAGGGGTACTTGGATTGACTTCATGCACAGTTGGAAAGACGAAGGTTTTGTCTTGGATTGCCTGTTCAATTTGCAGACATTTCTGTTTGATCTGTGTTTGTCTGTTTTTGTCTTTCTGTAATTCTTGCTGACGTTTGTCTTCATCGAGGAGTTTGCACAGTTGATCTTCCAGAGCAAAAAGTTTAACTTTGCTTGTGTTTTGCTGAGACGGACCTGGAAGAGAAATACTTGGATTGACTCCATATTTTGTTTGCAAGATAATGGTTGCGTCTCGGATTGCTTGTTCAACTCCAAGGCATTGTTTTTCGATTTGCGTTTGCCTCTTTTTGTCGCTCTGTAATTCTTCCTGACGTCTCTCTTCATCTTGCAATGTGCACAGTTGATCTTCCAGAGCAAAAAGTTCAACCAAGCTTGTTTTTTTCTGTGACGGACCTGGTTGAGGAATACTTGGATTCACTCCATATTTTGTTTGCAAGGTTATGGTTACGTCCCGGATTTCTTGCTCAACTCTGTGGCATTGTTTTTCGATCGCCATTTGTCTGTTTTTGTCGCTCTGTAATTCTTCCTGACGTGTCTCTTCATCTTGGAGTTTGTGCAGTTGATCTTGCAGAGCGGAAAGTTTAACTAAACTTCTGCTTTGCTGAGACGGACCTAATGGAGGAAAACTTGGATTGACTCCGTATTTTGTTTGCAAGGCAAAGGTTACATCCCGGATTGCTTGTTCAACTCCAAGGCATTGTTTTTCGATCGCCATTTGTCTGTTTTTGTTGCTCTGGAAATCTTCCTGATGTCTTACTTCATCTTGGAGTTTGTGCAGTTCATGTTGCAGAGCGGAAAGTTTAACTTTGCTTGCGCTTTGATGAGACGGACCTGGTTGAGGTACACTTGGATTGACTCCATATTTTGTTTGCAAGGTTAAGGTTACATTTCGGATTGCATGTTCAACTCCAAGGCATTTTTTTTCGATCTGCGTTTGTCTCTTTTTGTCTTTCTGTAAATGTTCCTGACGTCCCTCTTCATCTTGGAGTTTGTGCAATTGATCTTGCAAAGCGGAAAGTTTAACTTTGTTTGTGTTTTGCTGAGAAGGACCTGGTTGAGGAATACTTGGATTGACTCCATATTTTGTTTGCAAGGCAAAGGTTATGTCCGGAATTGCTTGTTCAACTCCAAGGCATTGTTTTTCGATCGACATTTGTCTCATTTTGTCGCTCTGTAAATGCTGCTGACGTCTCTCTTCTTCTTGGAGTTTGTGCAGTTGATCTTGCAGAGTGGAAAGTTTAACTTTGCTTGTGCTTTGCTGAGACGGACATGGTGGAGGAATACTTGGATTGACTCCATATTTTGTTTGCAAGGTTAAGGTTACATTTTGGATTTGTTGTTCAACTCCACGACATCGTTTTTCGATCGCCATTTGTCTGTTTTTGTCTTTCTGTAATTCTTCCTGACGTCTCTCTTCATCTTGGAGTTTGCACAGTTGTTCTTGCAGAGCAGAAAGTTTAACTTTGCTTGTGCTTTGCTGAGACGGATCTGGTTGAGGTATACTTGGATTGACTCCATATTTTGTTTGCAACGTTGAGGTTACATTTTGAATTGCATGTTCAACTCCAAGGCATTTTTTTTTTCGATCTCCATTTGTTTCTTTTTGTTTTTCTGTAAATCTTGCTGACGTCTCTCTTCATCATGGAGTTTGCACAGTTGATCTTGCAGAGCAGAAAGTTTAACTTTGCTTGTGTTTTGCTCAGACGGAGCTGGTGGAGGAATACTTGGATTGACTCCATATTTTGTTTGCAAGGTGAAGGTTACCTCTTGGATTGCATGTTTAAGTTCAAGGCATTTTTTTTCGTGATTCTGTTTGATTTTCTCTTTTCTCAGTTCGTCTCTCTGTAGAAGTTCACGATATCTCCTTTCACCTTCTTGTTTGGACAGCTGTCGTTTCAAAGACATGGCTGTAAGTGGGGATGTGTTTGCCTGAGATGTACCTGGCAGAGGAGTAGTTGGATTGACTCCGTATTGTGTTGACAAGATTGAGGCGTTTTGTTGGATGACCTGTTCAATTCGCCGGCGTATTTCATCAGACCTCTGTCGTCTCTGTTCGGTTTCCTTGCAAAGCTCTTCCATTCTGTGCTGAGATTCCAGTTGTTTCTCTTCACCTCGGAGTTTGGATTGCTGGTCATTCAGAGCAGGTCGTGTACCTGGCGATTTATTTGGCTGAGACGTACCTGGTAGAGGAATACTTGGATTGACTACGTATTCTGCAGTCAAGATTGAGGCATTTCGTTGCATTACCTGTTCAATTCGCCGACGTATTTCATCGGACCTCTGTCGTGTCTGTTCGGTTTCCTTGCTTATCTCTTCCACTCTGTGCTGAGATTCCAGTTGTTTCTTTTCACCTCGGAGTTTGGATTGCTGGTCATTCAGAGCAGGTCGTGTACCTGACGATTTATGTGGCTGAGAGGCACCTGGGAGAGAAAGAGTTGTTCCAAAGTCTGAGGCTTGTTGAGAGATTGCCTGTTCAACTTGCAGCTGTTTTTGTCTGGTTCCCTGATGTCTCTTTTCGATTTCTTTGTGTTTCTGTTCTCTTTGTTGGAGTTTGACTTCCTGGTCTTTTTGTTCAGATTCATCGTGTTTCCGTTTGATTTTCTGGCTGTGATGTTGAGATTGTGAGAGTATCCGTTCAGCTTGTGGATGCTTCCCCTTAATTTGTTCGCGTTTCTGTTCGTGTTGTTCGCCTATCGGTTCAGTCCGTAGGACAGGGTGCTGGTGTTTCAGGACATGTTGGATAATTGAGACTTGGTTTTGTTGAGATGTACTCGGGTTACAGGGTAATCTTGGACCGATTCCTGCTGGCTCCATCACCTTTCCTGAAGGACCAAGCAATGAAAGGAATCCAAGTGTCAGGTGAGTAAACAGAATAAAATAAAAAACAAATTTTTCATCCAGAAAGGAACTGTTGTCTGGTTCCCCTTGTTAAAAAGGTAGTAAGAGGGTCATAAAGAAATAAAAAGGAATTCTGCCAACTCACAGAAAACCACATGAAACATAAAGGAAGGGAAATGATAAATTAAACAAAAATATTTTTGGCAGGATGACGAGTCACTCGCCTGACAACGTCAACACTGCCTTGTCACAAACATATATTATGTACAATGATGCTGAATATACACCACGAAATAACTATTATAAACTAAACCCATTTTAACCCTTTCGACAGATCCATACCACGATCAATATTAATTGATGTATTTTGGCTGTCTCTCAAGGTTGTGGATGAGTTTACACAAAACTTGGTTATGTGACAAGAACAAGTCGATTCGATTTGGGTTCAGGACCGAATTCAGATCCAGCTGATGAGTGGGATACAAAACGGAACCTGTTCAGCCTGGTGGAGGGGTACCCTCTCCCGAGTGTCATGAAACCTTGTTTGTTGTTGTTTTCTTTCTGTTTCCTCCGTCCTAGAAAAAGAAACAATGAAATTAGATGGAGGTGGAGGCCATTCGGTTCATCATGCCTGTGCCAAACCAACACCAACAAATTTATCAATACCGGATGAAAATTGATGTTCGCGGTTCCTTTTCAGGGTCTCTGCCAACTTTCTCAAAGTTTTCTCTGTTTACTGTGTGTCTCCAGTTCGGTCTTGTGTTAAAACTTGTGCTAATTGTTGAGTTTTCCTCGTCTTTTCATCTCGTGTTACCTTGAGGCCTACCCTTCTCCCCGTTTGTGTTCGTGATCGTGTTTATTAGGGTACCCTGTCAGTACAGGGTACCCTATTGTTTTTCTTATGTTTATTAGGGTACCCTGTCAGTACAGGGTACCCTATTGTTTTTCTTATGTTTATTATTAGGGTACCCTGTGAGTACAGGGTACCCTAGTGTTTTTCTTCTGTTTATTATTACGCATTATTAGGGTATCCAGTCAAATGGACTGGATAACCTATTGTTTTTCTTCTGTTTATTATTATTATTATTATTATTATTATTTTTCTTCCGCCGTAAATTTGCAAAATTTCCAGTTTTTTTCGCTTTAAATGCCATTTTCTCAGAAATGGTAAGACCAATCGACACAAAATTTTCACCAGATATGTATCTTTTTTGATAGCATACATAATTGATAATTATGACGTCATAGGTCACGTGATACGGGGGGCATCTTGAAAAAACAGATCAACTTTGGACCTCTGTATCTCGGAAACCTTCTCGTGTAAAAAAATTTCGCTTGATACATTTGAACAAGCTCCCTCTCGGGTATACGTGTGATTTTTCGTGACGTCATCAGTGAAGAGGTATCCCAGTAAAAATTCGTCAAGTAGAACGCCACATGGCAAAAATTTGAAATTTCTTGAGCATCATCTACACAAAAATTCATCGTAGAAAAAAAATATTTTGACGTCATCAGTGACGTAATTCGGCCGCCATCTTGTTTTTTTGTGTTTTTTTAAAAAAATCTTCTTCTCCAGAACGGCTGTGCAGATTGAGGCGAAACTTTACAGGCACATTCCCCCTGAGGTCCTCTTTCAAGTTTGTTAATTTGTTGTTGATACGTCACATGGTTTGGCGGCCATCTTGAAAAAACCTTAAAACCTTCAAACATCTTCTTCTCCAGAAGCGCTGGTCCAATGAAGGCGAGATTTCAGAACTATATTCGTGATATGTATGCGATGCAAGTTTGTTAATTTCAAAGTGATAGGTCACATGGTTTGGCCGCCATGTTGGATTTAAGAAAAATATTAAATAATGTTTTCTCTGGGATTTCATAAGCCATCAAAGCGAAAATTTGCAAGTGCCTTCCTCCCTCAAGTCTGCATACATGGTGAAAAAATTTTACCTCAGAAGTCACATGGTTTGGCGGCCATCTTGGATAGAAAAATAGACTTTATCCGATTTACACGAAACTTCACACACTTGTTCGGGTCGACGATGGAAAGCAGAATTTAAAGTTATGATATCATAGGTCACAAGGTTCGGCAGCCATCTTGGATTGAAAATGAATAAATTTTAAAAATCTTCTTCTCCAGAAGGGCAAGACAGATGAAGACGAAACTTCACACATATATTCCCCATGAGGTCCTTTCTCAAGTTTGTTAATTTGTTCTTGATCGGTCACATGGTTCGGCGGCCATCTTGAAAAAACCCTAAAACCTTCAAACATCTTCTTCTCCAGAAGCGCTGGTCGGATGAAGGGGAGATTTCAGAACTATATTCGGGACACGTAGGCGATATAAGTTTGTTAATTTCGAATTGATACGTTAGACGGTTTGGCCGCCATCTTGGATTTAAGAAAAATATTAAATAATGTTTTCTCTGGAACCGCTGAACCAAACGAATCGAAAATTTCTAATTATCATCTACCATCGTGTATGCACGCATGGTAAAAATTATGACATCACACGTCACATGGTTTGGCGGCCATCTTGGATAGAAAAACGCACCTTTACCGATTAACACGAAACTTTACAAACGTGTTCCAATACCCAGTTGGAAGCAGAATATAAATTTCTGATGTCATAGGTCACATGGTTCGTCAGCCATCTTGGATTGAAAATGAATAAATTTTAAAAATCTTCTTCTCCAGAAAGGCAAGACAGATTAAGCCGAAACTTCACACATATATTCCCCATGAGGTCCTTTCTCAAGTTTGTTAATTTGTTCTTGATTGGTCACATGGTTTGGCGGCCATCTTGAATTTACCTGAAAACCTTCAAACATCTTCTTCTCCAGAACACCTGATCTGATCAAGGGGAAACTTCACACCCCTATTGCACATGAGTAGGGAATACAAGTTTGTTAATTTCTAATTGATAGGTCACATGGTTTGGCAGCCATGTTGAATTTAAGAAAAATATTAAATAATGTTTTCTCTGGAACTGCTTAACCTATCGAAGCGAAAATTTGCGTCTGTCATCCTCCATGATATCTGCATACATGGTAAAAATTATGAGGTCACAAGTCACATGGTTTGGCCGCCATCTTAGATTGAAGGATAAATATTAATTCATGTTTACTCTGGAACCACTACTTCTATATATGCGAAACTTCATATTTATAATTTAGGCTACATGGGAAACAAAAGTTTAAAATTTCAACCTGATCGGCCGTGTGGTTTGGCAGCCAGAATTATTTAATTATTTGAATCTGGTCGCCAGTAATAAGGAAATTGAACGCTTTGTGCTTCCCGGTTCGTAACTCGTCTGTTCCGCGCCGTCTCGAAGCAGGCCTGTGTTTGTATCACCATTAAATAATGTTTTCTCTGGCACCGCTTATCCTATCAATGCATAACTTTGCGACTGTCATCTGCAGAAAGTCCCATGTTGTATCAAAGGCGGACGGACTGGGTACCCGGTCATCACTGCCAGCAGTTATAAAGTGGCAGTTCTAGTTATTATTATTATTATTTTTCCGCCGGCATTTTGCGGCCTGTTTTCGCTTTAAAAATCATTTTCTCAGGAACGCAAAGTCCGATCGACATGAAAGTTTCACCGTAGTATGTATCTTTTTTGATAGCACAATCACGTTATAATTATGACGTCATTGGTCACGTGGTGCGGGTGCCATCTTGAAAAAAACGATAAACTTTGGACCTCTGTATCTCGGAAACCGTGCAATGGAAAAATTTTTCGTTTCATACATTTTACTAAACTCACTATGGGGAATACGTGTGATTTTTCGTGACGTCATAGGTGAAGCGATATACCGGTGAAAATTCGTCAAGTAGAACCCCATATAGGAAAAATCTGAAAAATTTTGAGCGTCATCAACGACAAAATTCATCGTCAAAAATGTTATTTTTGACGTCATCGATGACGTAATTCGGCCGCCATCTTGTTTTTTAGTGTTTTTTTTTTAAAAAAATCTTCTTCTCCAGAACGGCTGTGCAGATTGAGGCGAAACTTTACAGGCACATTCCCCCTGAGGTCCTCTTTCAAGTTTGTTAATTTGTTGTTGATACGTCACATGGTTTGGCGGCCATCTTGAAAAAACCTTAAAACCTTCAAACATCTTCTTCTCCAGAAGCGCTGGTCCACTGAAGGCGAGATTTCAGAACTATATTCGTGACATGTATGCGATGCAAGTTTGTTAATTTCAAAGTGATAGGTCACATGGTTTGGCCGCCATGTTGGATTTAAGAAAAATATTAAATAATGTTTTCTCTGGTATTTCATAAGCCATCAAAGCGAAAATTTGCAAGTGCCTTCCTCCCTCAAGTCTGCATACATGGTAAAAATTTTTACCTCAGAAGTCACATGGTTTGGCGGCCATCTTGGATAGAAAAATAGACTTTATCCGATTTACACGAAACTTCACACACTTGTTCGGGTCGACGATGGAAAGCAGAATTTAAATTTATGATATCATAGGTCACAAGGTTCGGCAGCCATCTTGGATTGAAAATGAATAAATTTTAAAAATCTTCTTCTCCAGAAGGGCAAGACAGATGAAGACGAAACTTCACACATATATTCCCCATGAGGTCCTTTCTCAAGTTTGTTAATTTGTTCTTGATCGGTCACATGGTTCGGCGGCCATCTTGAAAAAACCCTAAAACCTTCAAACATCTTCTTCTCCAGAAGCGCTGGTCGGATGAAGGGGAGATTTCAGAACTATATTTGGGACAGGAAGGTGATATAAGTTTGTTAATTTTGAATTGATAAATCACATGGTTTGGCCGCCATCTTGGATTTAAGAAAAATATTAAATAATGTTTTCTCTGGGACCGCTTAACCTAACGAATCCAAAATTTGCAATTATCATCTATCATCGTGTATGCACGCATGGTAGAAATTATGACGTCACACGTCACATGGTTTGGCGGCCATCTTGGATAGAAAAACGCACCTTTACCGATTAACACGAAACTTCACAACCGTGTTCCAGTACCCAGTTGGAAGCAGAATATAAATTTGTGATGTCATAGGTCACATGGTTCGTCAGCCATCTTGGATTAAAAAATAATATCTTTAAACGTCTTTTTCTCTGAAAGGACTGAACAGATCCAGGCGAAACTCCACCACTATGACCGCCTCTCCATGACGAATAAAAAGTTCTCACCCCCTTTTGAGGTACGACGCAACGTTTGGCAGCCATAGTGGATTGAAGGAAAAATATTAATTAATGTTTACTCTGGAAATACTGCATCAATAAATGTGAAACATCACCTTTATGGTGGAACACTCATGCGGAATGAGGGTTTGAAATTTCAACGCGATCGGGCCCAGGGTTTGGCAGCCATGTTGGTTTTAAGAAAAATATTAAATAATGTTTTCTCTGGAACTGCTTAACCTGGAGAAGCGAAAATTTGCAGTTATCATCCACCATCGTGTTTGCACACGTGGTGCAAATTATGACATCACAAGTCACATGGTTTGGCCGCCATCTTGGATTGAAGGATAAATATTAATTAATGTTTACTCTGGAACCGCTGCCTCTATATATGCGAAACTTCACATTTATAATTCAGGTGACATGCGAAACAAAAGTTTAAAATTTCAACCTGATCGGTCACGCGGTTTGGGAGCCAGAATTATTTAATTATTTGAATCTGGAAGCCAGTAATAACGAAATTGAATGCTTTGTGCTGCCCGGTTCGTAACTCGTCTGTTCCGCGCCCTCTCGAAGCAGGCCTGTGTTTGTATCACTATTAAATAATGTTTTCTCTGGCACCGCTTATCCTTTCAATGCGAAACTTTGCGACTGTCATCTGCAGAAAGTCCCATGTTGTATCAAAGGCGGACTGACTGGGTACCCGGTCATCACTGCCAGCAGTTATAAAGTGGCAGTTCTAGTTGTATTTTCTCCTCATGAACATCAGTTTTTATTTTTTCCACATTTCCCTCCTATCCCTCTCAACTGTCGAATCAAATCTGTTTCTGGTGTATATTCCCCCTCCATCCCCTCCCTTACCTCAAATGGCCGCACTGCTGATACGGCACGTGAAAAAGCTGAATGCCTCATATCTGTGTTTGTTTCCTTACTTGTGTCCGAAAAGGCTGAAGTTCCTTTCATGTGTCAAAAATCATCGCTTTCCGTACCCACCTGACCCAGTCACACCCAGGTGTCCCTGGACTCTGTGTCCTTTTCTCCTGACAAGGTGGAGATTTGCTGTCAAACCTCGACTCATATTCGACAACCAGTCCAGATGGCATCAGCCCACTTGCCCGATAACCCTGCTCTGCTCTTGCTCACCCTCTCTGTTCTATTCACCCTCTCATTTGCCCAAGGTCACCTGCCATCTATCTGCTTGGAAATCAGCAAACATTACTGCCCTGCATAAAAAAGGTGCAAAAACAGATCCCTTTCACTGCAGAACAATCAGCCTTTCTGCCAGTCATCAACAAGGTAATGGAATCCATCATCGCTTCAGACATTAAATCCTTCCTCTTCTCCAATGGCCTGATTTCCGATCATCAATATGGTTTCTGACCAGCTCACTTTTCCCTGGATATGATGCTTCTGCACTCCCAACAATGGATGGAGTACCTCAATGCCAGACATGAAATCAGAGCCATATCCAGACATATCACGTGCTTTTGACACGGTCTGGCAAAATGCTCTGCTCACCAAGCTCTCTTTCTCTGGTATCCAAGGCCATCTCTACTCATGGCTCGCAGACTTCCTCTCCTGTCGCAGTCAACGTGTGACCCTAAATGGAGTTCTCTCATTCCCCTCTTCCTATCCAGGCTTGAGTTTCTCAGCACAGCGTTCTGGGCCCTGTTCTTTTTCTGGTTTTCATCAATGATCTCTCCGATTCTCTGGAAAATCCTCTTTATCTCTTTACTGATGACTCCATCCTCTGCCGTACCATCTGTCACCGTAAGATCGGCGAGCAGCAGCTTCTTCACTCTCTGTAGATCTGGATAAAACCACAAACTGTGCGTCCACATAAGACGGGATAGAGGGGTGGATTGAGAGAGAGAGAAGAGAATGGATGCGTGAGGAGAAAGATCCCTAACCCAACCGTGTAAAGGTCTGTATGTGTAGCGTGTACCTCTGTGGGTTGCTCCACCTGAGCGTTCCCACTTCGTAATATGGCGCGTTATCTCCTGCCTATATATTCGCCAGGGCTCATGGCAACGTGTACTGGTCCGTCTGGCTCCGCGGGGGTGGCAGGACATCGACAGCACGGCTGGGAGTCTTGAAGGATGGCATTCGCCTCAGATCAGGTCCTCGAAGAAGAAGAAGCTCTCTTTGAAGAAGCGCACTCTGGATGGCAATCACAAACAAATAATTTTCTGAAGAAGAGGGAGGAGGCTCTAATGGCTCCGTGCTACCCCTATTATATGCCCCAGGCGAAGGGTGGGGCGAGGACCGGAAAGTGACGTGCTGTGTCCCAAATCCTGTTCCTCTTTTGGGTCACAGAGGCCCTCGCTACGCACTGCTAGGTTTTGGGACCGGAAACCAACTCAGATGCCTCTCAGCTTCGGCACGGCTCAGAGCTCCTTACTTAACATGGAGCATGCTCCCTGAGCTGGGACTCTGGCCCTGAACGTGCACCGAGTGCAGTCTGAATGTCGGATGGCAGCGGAATTTCTCCGCCACCCACAGGCTTCTTCATGAGCCAAAATGGACACCCAGGACCCGAACCAAACTCTCGGATCGCCCTTATTGCGACCACTCCTTGTAGCCCCTGGTCTTGCCGTGGTCAGAAGACTGGATGAGGGTTGCATCAATTCCGGACGCTCACCCGGGACGTTCCCAGTGAGATGCGATGGAGCTATTGGCGTCCGTTGCGTGGTCGAGCATCGCGCGGCGACGGGGACAATCTGACGCCGCTCAATGCTCCTCAAAATAGAGTGGTGAATTGTAGCAATTCAGACGTACGAGGGGATGAGGGAATATTTATCCTGTGTGCGGGAGGCGTTTATGGTCAAAGTGGTGAGATTTGGTGAGTGAGGTGCAGAGTAAGGTGAAATAAATTTTTCCTTTCGAATTCACACACCCAACCTGTCCACCAATTTCATCCGAATCCGTCCAAAACTCTTTGAGATATCGTGCGATATATTCGTTTCACCCGATCTCTCTGGAGGAAAGAATCTACAGATGTAAAACACAGTGTGTATTTGTCTGACCCCCTTCAAAAGGACCATTTTAGAAGGGATTTAAAGAACAATTTTTTTCACACAAATGTGTGTTCTCCAACGTCTATTTTTCAGGACAAACAAAACTTGAAAAACATTTTTCATAAAAGAGGAATTACGTCTCTTCTTTTGGAATTGAAGACAGTGACTTGCAAACGGGCCTTGTGGGCGAAGTGCAGAAACTTTAAAATAAATAAACAAGCAGTCATAGACTGGTACTTAGGAAATCGTCAACTTGACCTCTGACCTTGTCTCATAAAAGCTGTCTCCAGAGAAGGTGGCGACGCAAACCAGAAGTTTCTATGATGATTCTGCACCAAACCATCAAAAATCGAATGTTTGACCTCACTGTGATCTTGACCTTTGACCGATTTTGACCAAAATCTCGTCAGCGCTAACCATCACCCTCCTGAATGACCTGGTGTAATTTGACATTGGTAGCTTCTTCCGTTCTCGAGTTATAACTTTTTTTTGGATGTTTCACCTCACTGTGACCTTGACCTTTGACCGATTTTGACCAAAATCTAATCAGCGCCAGCCATCACCCTCCTGAATGATGTGGTGTAATTTGACATTGGTAGCTTCTTCCGTTCTCGAGTTACCGCGGATTAACGTAAGGTAAAGGTCACAGACGACGACGCCCCGCCCCCAACTCGAAAGGACGCCGGGGCGAGTGCGATGACGTCAGCGCGCACACGTAAAACCTTTACGTGACTCAATGACGCGTCTGCTCGAGCGCGCTGCGCCACGTGACGAGCCGTGACGTGGCGGGTGAAATATTTGTATACAATCTTAAAACGTCTCCAAAACATCCGATTTTTACCAGAATTTCGACAACCGAGTGTTAAGCGTCCCAAGTGATCACAAAAACCGAAGACAAAATTAAAATCGAAGTTAAAACGAACTCGTAACGTTGACCGAAGCAAAAATACTCCATTTCTCCACAGGAATTTACGGAATTATTTCATAATATTTTATCAAAGTCATAAAACCGTAATATTCGGCCATCCACAAACAATCTTTACACCATCCTACGGCTTACCGAGTCAGGCATGCGACGACAAGCTTTATTGGGATGAAAAATGACTTTTAAACACCATCTTTATCGAAAACACAACGCGGCCTACAACTCGACAAGGCATTCTGCGCCATGGGCGCTAACACTGAATTTTTTTAAAACAGCCATAACTCGACGAATTGACACACAAATTACGCTGTACTTACCTCGATCTTCCAAACTCACGCTCCGTCATCAATACCTGTGGTAACTTTTTTCGAGTTATCATGTTTTAGATGTTTGACCTTTGACCGATTTTGACCAAAATCTAATAAGAGCTTGCCATCACCGTCCTGAATCACGTGGTGTAATTTGACATTGGTAGCTTCTTCCGTTCTCGAGTTATCGTGCCTACAAACAAACAAACAAGCAGTCACAGACTGGAACTTACGAAATTGTCAACTTGACCTCTGACCTTGTCTAATAAAAGCTTATTTCTGAAGAAAAATCTTTAGATTTCGTAAGTAACAAGCAGTCATAGACTGGTACTTACGAAATCGTCAACTTGACCTCTGACATTGTCCAATAAAAGCTGTGTCTCGAGAAGGTTGCGACGCAAACCAGAAGTTTCGACGATGATTCTGTACCAAACCATCAAAAATCGAATGTTTCACCTCAGTGTAACCTTGACCTTTGACCGATTTTGACCAACATCTAATCAGCGCAAGTCATCACCCTCCTGAATCACGTGGTGTAATTTGACATTGGTGGCTTCTTCCGTTCTCGAGTTATAACTTTTACTTGGATGTTTGGCCTCACTGTGACCTTGACCTTTGACCGATTTTGACCAAAATCTAATCAGCGCTAGGCATCACCCTCCTGAATCACGTGGTGTAATTTGACATTGGTAGCTTCTGCCGTTCTCGAGTTATCGTGCCTACAAACACATAAACAGAGGATGGAAGTGATCAATATACTTACAAAATCTAAAGATTTCGTAAGTAATAAATACAGTGCACAAGGAGGTGAAACTCGCTGCACATAATGTGTAACACACGCAGAGTAAAACGAGTGCTCATTTACATAAGCAGAGTGTCTTATAAATAAAGAAGATAGAAGCACACCTGACACAAGGCCGAGGCCTCAGATTCTGGCATGCTCAAGAGGCTGTAAGGTCAAAACGAAACATCCCAGAAAATTTGAAAATAAACAAGAGCACGAGTGAGCACAATATACGCCCAAACAAGAAGGTATATACAGAATTGTGCAACGACATGGAAAACAGCATCCTAGTTGCCATGGCAACCACTTTCGATGACGAACGTATGTCGCGACACACGTCTCCACAGTCTGTACCTATGTACCAAATATTAAACGTGAAAGTTGAAAACTTTGGGAGTTGGAGTGCGGACAGGAACGGACGGACGGACAGAGAGACAGACAGACAGACAGACAGAGAGACGGACGGACGACCGGTATCACATAATACGCCCCGATATCCATACCGGGCGTATAAAAACACCGCACCTCATAAAGACACATTATTAAAAACACCTCACGACCACATTATTAAAATATATATATATTTATTTATATATATATATATATATATATATATATATATATATATATATATATATATATATATATATATATATATATTGTTGCGGATTTCGCGCCCGCCGGCGTGCTGACGGCCACGTAACTCGAATCGCGGCACGTCGCCCACCGGACGGACAATCCAGTCGTGACCCTCTCGGACTAACGCCGGGAACCAGTCACGGGTGGACCTTTCGGTCTCACCGCGATCGAGCCAATCAGCCCCCGCGTGGGATAGGGTTGCTCGCCAAATTCGACCTACCTAAGTACCCACGCGGAGGGTAGACCGGGCGATCGCACCTCGCCGCAGGTCGACTTCGGACACGGGCCACTTAAGCGACCCGTTCCGTACTATCAGAATAACCGAGCGGTGTTATCGTCGACCTCGACGGTTCGATTAATTATCGGGCGTATTCAGCCCACTACCAACCCTTTACGTGAAGCAAGATGAGGATTCAATGGGAGAAATGACGAAGCGAAGCGGGAAACAGTTCAACACAAAGCACATTTATTCGCGACGAACGGAAAGCACACATATTCAATTCCACCAAATGCACACAGAAAAGAAAAACACAATTCAATTTACACAAAAAGCAAATGCAAAAGCGAAGACACAATGCAGAGCTAATACCGACTACCGAGCACACGGCAACACTTATACAATTTTACTTCACAGACGGCGCCGACAACACATACCCAAAACCAAGGAAAAGAAATACCCTCAAGGATGAGGCGGGCCTGAGGCCGAGACCGGGTCGGCCTACCCGTCTGGTGATGAGACGCGGAGCGGCGATGGCGCCTCAACTCCGCGGGCCTCGCGGGCAGTGTCTGGTAGGGGGTGGGAAAGGGGCCCCCTTGGTCGCACTATCTCAGCGCGGGGGGAAACAGGAGGGGGTTGCTGATGCTCGGGGTATGGAGGATTCCTATTGTCCCGCGACGAGCGTCTCCACCTCGGCGAGGTCGCGCTGTCGGCCTCCCTGGGGTGCAGCTCCCTCCACGACGCGAGCACCCCCTCGTCTGCCCTCGCCGCCTCTCCACAGCTCCGTCCCCTCTCTCACAGCTCTCACAGCTCTATATATATATATATATATATATATATATATATATATATATATATATATATATATTGTTACGTTTGAGGGGGGGGGGGTATGCATTCAAAGGGTAATTAGGATGTTTAATTAGGTATGCCATGCTGTTCGAGTTTACCAGGATCTCGATGTAATAAGTAGCAATTCAGTGGTGATAAGTTGTCTAGTAAATGTTCATTTCTTCAAGGGGGAAATGATAATTGTCACGTAATTAGATAGGGACACGGGATAGGGTAAGTGTGTCTGCGTAAACCCCTTTTAGTAGTCCCTGGAGGCTGGCCGTGACGTCACAGGACAGTGCTGCGGATGGCTCCGCCCCGTGATCACGATTGGCGGAAGGCGACGGCGGTGGGCCAATAAAACGGCTCGATTGGAAGTGACGAGGACCAAGGATAAAAAGGTTCTGTTCGGGGTCGAAAAGGAAGAGGAAGAAGATCGAGATGAAAAGATCGTGTTTTTTTGGTGTGGAGGCTGTTGCGCGGGAAGCGTGCTTGTTGCTGCGCGGATTCGATCGTGTTTTTCATCGTGTCTTGGAGCCTTGCTGAGCCTCGTGCCTCACCTTGGTTGGCTCTGGGGTTCTGCTGACTCGGAGTACGGGGTCGAACGGCGGGCGGACCTGCCTCCCTCTCCTGCTCGCAATTTGGCGCCAGAACTGGTTCCCTGGCGGCTGTGAGCGGACTTGGGCCAAGACCAGGAGGTCGACAGCACCACGGTGTCTCCTGCCCCCCCCCGACGAGAGCAAGGCCAGCTCGTCCGACGCCAATCCAGGGACAGTTGCGTCCACACCACGGTCCAGCCTGACCACCAGAATAGCTACGTTTTGTGTGTGTGTGTGTGTGTGTGTACTTGGCGCCTTAGAGGGTTTGAGATCTGTATATTCATTGGAATTGTCTGTGTTTTCCCCACGCCCGATCCCACACCATCCCGTCGAATCGCCCCGGATCCTTTTTCTTGTCGAGTCTTGCTATTTCTGGTCAATAATAAAAACAAATAAACATCATCAACTCAGTGAAAAGTGACTCGTACCACCTTCCTCGTCCCGTTTGCGGTAGAGCGATTTGAACCGCCATGTTTGGGTTATAAATAAATAAACCGCCTCCATCGTTTCGGCTCATTCTACGTTGGCGGGACTGTTCAAGTCCTGTGGACGTCACAATATATATATATATATATATATATATATATATATATATATATATATATATATATATATATATATATATATATATATATATATATATATATATATATATATATATATATATATATATATATATATATATATATCGGGCGTATAAAAACATCTCACTGATACATGATTAAAAACACCTCACTGCCACATGATTAAAAACACCTCACTGCCATGTTATTAAAAACACCTCAATGCCACATTATGAAAAACAACTCACCGACACATTATTAACAAGAATGAGTGAAACTTTCTGGATTCATGGATGTGCAAAAATGATGGTATTCAGACCCCTAAAATGGACACATTTTCCCTCATATCTTGACCAATATAGTAGCTCCAAGAACGAGTGAACACTTTCTAGATTCAGCACGAGATTCTCTATCATGTGTTAAAATTTCATTTCTTAAAATTATGTTTCTCTTCAAATAAAAACATGCGAGAAAAACCATCATTTTACACGGCCTGTCACATGAGTGATTTTTCCACTTTCAGGAACCTGTCAAATGGTGGCTACCAATATAGTAGCTACAAGTACGATTGAACACTTTCTAGATTCAGCAGGAGGTTCGTGCTCGGGGTCGAAGGAGCGAACGAAAGAGAAACAGTGAGAGAACAAAGAGTTGAGTGTGTGGAAACAGTCGCTCTCGAGGCGTGCTCGTGGTTCGAAGCAAGCAAACGAAGGAGGGACAGTGTGGAATCTGCCGGGAGATATGCTGAACCTGAGCACGCCGAGTCTGCCTTTTGGGCAGTGGGAGAGGCAGCCTGCACGTCGAGTCGGCGATCGACTCTTATGAGGGGGTGATTCTGCAGTGAGAAAAACGGCAGCCGGCTTTGAGAGGTAAGCGTGGAAAAGGAAAGAAAAGGTGATTCTGCGGAGAAAGAAGCTGAGAGGACGGAGTTCAGAAATCGGGCTTCGAGGCGGGAAGGCAAGAGAGGAAACGACGGAGCCTCTGACGGTCCTTGCTCACGTCATGACTCTGTTTGGTTCGCATGAAGTTGCCGCTATGGATTAATCCGTGTCGCGTCGAGGAACGATCCGTTCGATTGGCACATAAAACCAAAATGGTTCCAGACTGGCAGAAAACGCTCGGCATCTGACAACCAGTCTGTAACCGGGGTTCTGTTTCCCCAACTGGTAAGGTAAAAGGATTACGTTGGTATCGTTATTGAAGACGCGTGACCTGAGGCCTGTGCTGAGCCGGCCGGCGTTTTCAACCCCGGAGAGGGCAGTGGTGAGGTTGGGGCCAAGAGTCGGGCGAGAATCCCGCCACCTCGGATCCACAACAACATATACAGTGTTGTGGTTGAGGAAATTCGCAAACCACCATTCAGGTCCCGTAGGTGAGATATCTCTGTAAGTACATGTGTAGTTAGCCCCAAACCCGTTTTTCTGTTCTATCTTTATTTTGAACCAACCACGTCTCAACCGCCATCACACAATAACCACCAACCGCAACGCCGCTTCACAACAACAACAACGCCAACAGCCACGACCTTTACCTTCACAACTCGCTCTCGCAAACATCGCATCACCACCATTCCAAGCGTCACCGTGGCCAGGGACCGCCACTTTAGACCCTCCACCACCTTCGCCTCTCCTTCTGCGGCCATTCCCGCACCACTTGTGGGCGCCGAGCGTCGGGCTGTCCTGGCCTCGTACAGGGCGCGCGCTGAGCCGCGTGTACAAAGAGCGGCCTTTCCGAGGGGAAGTCAGATCAGGAATGATACACGCCCACTTCCGATCCGTCCAATCATTAAGCGCGGGGCGATTTGACCCCGCCTCCAGGGGCGTCGGAGTAGAATCGATATATGCAAATTCGAGGATCAGGGGAGGTTCACGCCCACTTTTCCTCCGTCCAATGGGCGAGCGTGGCTCCACCCCCGAGCCCATCCTGATCTGAAAATTTGCATATGGATTCTCCTGCCGTACTATAAAGCGCCGAGCGCGGGGCGAATTCATTCAGTTTACTGTTTCGGGCTCGGGCGAGTTGGAGAGGTGTGCCGGCGGCGAAGTGTGACAGCAGCAGTCAAGACGGGTTTGGAGGAGAGTCGGTCTGTCGGGGTTCTGCAGAGAGGGGAAGCCGGGAACGTGGTCGAGGTCGCAGTGGAGTCGCTCTTCGCGGGACCCAAGCAAGCCAGCTATCCTCTTTCCCCAGAGCATCAACAACCCCCCCTGTTTCCCCCCGCGCTGAGATAGTGCGAAAAGGGGGCCCCGTTCCCACCCCATTCCAAGCGGTGCCAACGAAACCCGCGGAGGAGCGCTGAGTCGGGGCACCGCCGCGACATTTGCGGCTCATCACAAGACGGGTAGGCTCCACCCGGTCTCGCGCCCACAGGCCCCGTCTGCCCCCATGTCGTTGAGGGTGGCCCTTTTCTTTTGCTTTTGAGTATATGTGTTGTCGGCGCCGTCTGTAAAGTAAAACTGTGTAAGTGTTGCCGTGTGCTCGCGTAGTCGGTAGTAGGTCTGCAATGTTGTGTTCCTTTTGTTACATTTGCTTTTGGTGCATAATTGTTGTAATTGTATATGTGTGCTTTCCGTTTGCCGCGGAATAAATGTGCCTCATGTTGAACTGTTTTTCCCGTTTCGCTTCGTCTTTTCTTTAATTGAATCTCCATCTTACTTCACGTAAAGGGTTGGTAGTGGGCTAAATACGCCCGATCATTAATCGGCACCGTCGAGGTTGACGATAACACCGCTCGGTTATCCCGATAGTACGGAACGGGTCGCTTCAGTGGCCCGTGTCCGGGGTCGACCTGCGGCGAGGTGCGATCGCCCGGTCTACCCTCCGTTTGGGTACTTAGGTAGGTCGAATTTGGCGAACAACCCTATCCCACGCGGGGGGCCGATTGACACGATCGTGGTGAGGCCGAAAGGCCCACCCGTGACTAGTTCCCGGCGTTAGTCCGAGAGGGTCACGACGGAATTGTCCGTCCGGTGGGCGACGTGCCGCGATTCAAGTTACGTGGCCGCTCGCACGCCGGCGGGCGCGAATTCGCAACACTGGTGTCAGGAGTGGGATACAAACCCATCCCCCTCCTCGCGGCACTGGTGTCGGAGAGCGGGAAAACGGGCTCTCCTGTCTCCAGCTAAATTCACGGGAATCGGTCCAGGGGTGAGAGGAGCGACCCCCGATTCCCTCCAAATTACGAGCGATTCAAATTAACCCTTTACGAGAAATAAGATGGCGTCTCAAGGCGAGCGGGAGCCGGGGGTATTAGTAATGGATTTAGAATGTGTAGAATCCATGGTCCAGGATGAAATCCCTGTGCAGGAAATGTTGGTTGTACAGGACGAACTCGCCCAACTGAACCCAGAGCCCGAAATAGGTGCGGCGGCGGCCGCGGTGTATGACACCTCCCCTCCCCCTCTCCACCAAAACCCTTCCCCGATCCCTGCCGAAACGGCTCACCCAAGCGCACCCGACATGGCCCAGCTACTCGCCATGCTGGCAAAGATGAATGCGGATGCGCAACAAATGAATGCGAACATGAACAAGCAAATGAACGAAGTGAAAACGAAAATGGAAACAAACACAAACGAAATGAAGGCGAATATGGAAACAAACGCACTCAAAATGAAGGAAGAAATGAAAGAAATGCGGGGTGAGACGCAGAACATGGGCCGAAGCCTGCAGGCGGGCATGAAGGCAGTAACCAGGGAGCTCAAAATGGCGACTCCACGTGTGGGAGCGAACGAGCTGGGAGGGAGTGCAACGGCTGTCGGGCACGCGGTGGAGGCGGGTAAGGAAAAAATAATTCGGGGGACGTGTTGGGCGAGAAGCGTGACGGTGACCGAGGGGGAAAACTCATTGGGGTGACTGAGACGTGCACGAGGGAGATACGAGACGAGGTGAAAGGAATTGGGAGGGAGAGAAAAGAACAATTAAGACGGAAAGCAAGGATGAGGTACGCGGAGATCGTGAAAGAGCAAGGAGTGAAACAGAGGGAAGGGCGGGAGCGACTTAAGGAGAAAGCAAGGTTGACCTACATAAAGATAAGGGAAAGACGCCAGAAAGAAGCAGAGACTAATAGACACGAGGGGACAACAGAAACTTATAAATGTTCAGAGACACGGGAGATGGGAACGATAGAGGGAAGACTACACGATGAAGACAGGGTTAGAGACCCACCACTACACGGAGGTAGTGGAGGACGATGAGGGTGAGCTCGCGGAACGTGTAGGGACCCGGTGCGAGCAGTTGGATAGCCTCCTCCAGGAACGAGGGGAGGGAGTATGCCCCCTTGAGGCGAATCACGACCAGGTGGGTTCGGTCGTGCTTTGCGAGGTCGAGGAGAGGAGTGCTGCGGACAGGTGCACGGAGAGCTTGGGGGGTATAGAGGCCCCGGAGACCCTTGTGGGGACACAAATCCCCAGTGTGGTTGTCCCGGTGTGTGTGGTGCAAGGTGTGAGTGCGACCCCGTGTGTGAGTGGTGTGGTGGCTAGTGTGCCGAAGGGCGTGCTCCCCAGCACGCAGTGTGTGAGTGAAACACTGCGGGTGAGTGCCCCCGCGTGTGTGAGTGAGGCACGGTGTGTGAGTGAGACACCGCGGGCGAGTGCCCCCGCGTGTGTGAGTAGTATGGTTTGTGTGAGGGAAATGGCACGGTGCGTGAGTGAACGGCCGAGTGCAAGGGAGACCGTGTGTGTGAGAGAGCGGTATGTGAGGGAGATGACGGTTGGCATGCGGGAGCACGCAGCCGCGTCTCCCGGTGTGAATGTAATGGAATGGAGTGTTAGCGTCGTAACACGCGGGTGTGCGTGGGTGGAATGGAGACGACGACGGCGACAGGAAAGAAAGCCGGGTAGCGGCTGTAGCTGTTTCGGGGACCGTGCCGGGTTCACCCAGCAGCGAGCGCGAGGTCCGTGCTGTGCAACGCACGAGGCCCCCACGTGCTCGCTTGCGGGAGTGAAGTCCCGGTCCGGAAACGCACGCGGTGGATTTGCCGATCCCGCGGACGGACAAAGTTTAGGCAGGATTACGGATTTGGACCGGACGGGTTCTCCACGCGGGCGTGTGTGTTAAGCTCCAACGGGCAGAGCACATGTGTGCCCGTGGGGAACCCCTCGAAATGTGAGGCTTGTGTTTTTTTATGCGCCGGGTGACGTCATGGCTGTGTGTGTGGTTGGAATCCGGCAGGAGGGTGAATCCCTGCCGGATGGTACCGTCCAAGTGGGACGAGGGACGCGAACAGCTCCCATGACGTCACGCCAAAGGTGCGCGGCTGTGAATTGCCGCGCTGGTGCGCAGGTTGCGAGTTGCCGCGCTGGTGCTGCGCGATAAAAAATAAATAAATAA
>NC_140982.1:1589047-1621632 GCF_056783735.1 Eptatretus burgeri | reverse complement strand
TGAAATAGTGGGCAGGATCTAATCCATAACAATTTTTATTATGACAGAGTGATCTAAAAGCTTCAAACACATCAGCTAACAATAAAACATCTGTTTTTAGATATTAATCGTGATATTCTCCAAGGTTCTTTATCTTAAATATTTTCCATATTTCTTGTGCGTGTTTATATTCCTTATCACTTATCTCTTCTTCATAAAGGTTATTATAGAAACTTTCTTTTGATGGAAGTTGTGTTTCTTTAAATCTCATAAATGAATCCATATAATCATAAGGATAAATTCCCTTACTTGTAAGAATTTTCTCTTTACTTTGAATTTCATTCCTTGTTTGAATTTCCTCTCTCGTAAGAATTCCTTCTTGAATCAGAATTTCATCTTTAATCAGAATTTCCTCTTTAGTTAGAATTTCATTCATTGTTCGAATTTTCTTTATAATTAGAATTTCATCTTCAGTTAGAATTTCCTCATTAATTAGAATTTCCTCTTTACTTTGAATTCTCTCTTTAATCTGAATTTCCTCTTTAGTGAGAATTTCCTCTTTTGGAAAGAATGAATTAAGATTTGGGAAAGAGTCCGTGGAGCTTAGATTTGATGCGAGGTAGGCCAGTGGTGTTCCCATAAACTTGTAAGAATCTAGAAACCTAATACGAGTTATAGGTTTTGTGAATATCATTTTTGTTAATGAAATATACTTTTGACTTGTGTTTGTTATGGCAGAAATATTCCCTGGTGTTTTTGAAAGTTCATTTATAAATAGATGTGTATCATAGTTGGCGCTGTTGTGAAGAAAAACTGGAATAAAAGAAGGTAATTGATAATTAAGATTACAACAGGAATGAGCGGGACCTCCATATTTACCAGTAAGATGACAATGATCCCTAACTTTAGACTCCTTAATTTCCCCCTCACAAATATGACAGATATTGTTCTTTCTAAATTCTAATTTTTCTTCTTTGGTTAATTTCATCGGTTCATTTGCTTCTTTCATTAATTTAGTGAGTCTTATACAATCCTTTTCTAATTGTTTTACAAACTCTTGTGAAGCTTTTTTTCCACGATAATGTTCAAGTTTGTTATACTTTTCTCCAACAGATGATTTGATATAATAACAGAAACCACAAGGAATATGTTTTTGATATTTATTTGTATATGATTCTTTTGGATTAGGAGAAGCAGTATTTATCTTTTTAAGGATACACTCAAAATCAGCGTATATCACAAATGGGTGCATGATAGATTTATTATAATCTTCAAAAGAAATCTTTTCACCAGGTTTAGGCATTGTAATTACAGCTGATTTATGATTACTACAATATTTTGAATGTTGTTCTAATCGTTCTTTTGTATGAAATGAATTAAGACATCGCTTACAAGGATATATTTTGTTTGCTGTTCTGAATACCTGAGAAGAGAAATCTTGATAAATTATTGATGTATGTGTAATGTGAATTCTTTCCAACACTAAAATATAAAAGATTGTGTGTTTCTTCATTTTTATAGTTGTTTGAAATTTTTAATATTTGAACTTTGTTTGTATTCGTTAATCCATATACATTAATAGAAAGATTATTCTTTTTCTCAAATTTAGGAATATCTGTTAGTGGCATTGGGAATTTAAAATCTTTAATGTCCAAGGTATTCTCATATTTCATATATTGTTTTACTCTTTCTGAATTACATTTTGGTGGATGTAAGTGAGCAAGAACAGACCAGAGAAAACATTTATTATCATTGTTCTTAATATTAACAACTGCCTTCTTTAGTTTTATTTCTTTTGGTAATTCAATATAAGAAGAAGCTTTAAGAGGGTTTGATTTTAGAATGTGTATATCTAAAAAGATGATTTTTTAAATATTGAATCCACTTCCTACCACTGTATTATCAACATCCTCCTCTTGTCTTGATAGTTCTTCATAAACCCCACTATTCAAAAAATCTTGAAATGATGTTATAAAATGAAGATCTGTTCTCATATAAGGAGTTTGTTCTTCATCTTGTCTTTTCATATTCATTTTCACTCCCATATAAAACTTTAAAGTTTTCATTTCTTTTAATGTCTTTTTAATAAATTTTTCAACATCGGGTTTCACTATTTCAATTGATTCAGCTATTGATGATGGACTGGGTTCTCCAAATTGAAAAATCCTTATTTTTATATGCCCTTTAAATGCCCCATCAGTGTTTTCAATATAATAGTCTCCCTTTACTTTAAACTCATTTTTCTTGTGTTTTTGTGATTGAAGATGTTTATTATAACTACTCTTCAAAACATCCTTTGAACAGATATCACAATGTTTTCTTTCCAACTCAAGAGGAGATATTTTATGAAACAGATTAAATGTGTGTTTGTTGGTTCGGAGGTGTTTTCTATAATGTTTATATTCGTGATTACAAACATCGCAGTATGTTGTATTCACCATATTTATATAATAAATCTTTGCTTAAACTAAAATTTTCTTGATGAAAATGTCGTTTATTTTACAGGTGAATCTGTGCTTAAAACCATTTTATCCTCCAACTTTTTCACTTAATAAATACAATGTTTCAAGACACAAAAGACAAGTTTCAATCAATCTCTTCATTTGTTAAAGATACTGAGAAATATGTCAAGGATGTAAAATTGAACAAAGATAAATATTACAACAATTGGATAAAAACTATTATGGTAAATAATATGAGTTCTTCAATTTCCTTCAGTGGAAGGGCTTTTAGTCTACCTGGTAGAACATCAATTAAAGTATCTCTAACAAAAGTTTCTCCTCTCCTTCTAGTAATATATTCAAAACTAGAAAAAGCAATGAAACAAGAAAAAGTATCAAAAAACAAAAACCTTATGGATGAAGCTTTAGAAAGAAAAGATAAGACCATCTGTAATATGCAAGGAGAAATTTGTATTTTTTTCAACAACCCTAAAGATGTAAATCCTGATGAAATAAAGGATGTTAATATATCAGGTGAAATGACATTTCGTTCAATAGTAATTAACGATCATTTTAAAATTACCTTTAATATAAAAAATGTTGTCATTGAATCTGATAATGAAAAAGTATATCGATATCGATGGTAATATACAACTGAAAGTATAGATGAATTTCAGTTTAAGTAAAGTTTTACTTTATATATATGCTAGACTTTCCTGATTCTCCATATGACAAATTTGAGAATTGTCCTGCGTGTGAAAGACGGGGATTAAACAGAGTCAAAAGCCTATAAACAATGTATATTCTGTGATTATCTTCTAATTAATGATAATAAAAAATATAAAAAGGAAAATAATTCTTTTAGATTTACACCAAAAATGAATTACTTTACAAGATTGATTCGAGAAATGAATGTAAAGTATGAGGGTGATAACACACCTTTCCTTACAAGGGAAGAAACTGAACGTATAAGAGAAATGTTCAAAGGATTGTTGTTGTATATTATTCATGGATGTAATTTTCAGGGAAATATCAACACAAGATATTGTATAAATAAAATAATGGATTATCTTGAAATTAAACCTGAACTTAGGATAAAATATAGAGTTTCTAAAAAAGCCAATAATAAATTAAATAACCTGTTTTTCAAATATATAAATGAATGATTTTTTACCTATTTGGGAAAATAAGATAAAATTTAACAACCATAAAAATCTCCCAAATTCATTAAGATGTCTCATAGTTGGTTCAAGTGGATGTGGAAAAACCTGCTTACTTTTAAAAATGCTCCTCACTCCCAACTTTTTAGATTATGATAATTTAATAATTTTCACAAAGTCGAGTTTTCAACCAGAGTATCAACTACTCTCACAAGGTTTTAATGCTGGTCTTCAAAAAGAAGATATAATCGGTTTATTTAAACGCCAAAAAACCTAAATGATTCCAACATTGAAGATATAATTCAACTATTTTGTGATACACAGAGATGTAAAAAGAAATCAAATCCTATAACTTGTATTCTTAGTGATAATACGGATGATATACCGTCTCCCCAAGATTTGGATAAATCAAAAAGAACCTCGTTATCTTTAATGATTGTGTTAATGAGAGAAACCAAACGGTAATGGACAGCTACTACACAAGAGGGAGACATTCTTCTTGTAATTGTATTTATCTTAGTCAATCGTACTTTCAACTTCCTCGTCGTTCCATCAGAAACAATGCTAATACTTTTATTTTATTCAAGTGAAATTCAATAGATATCAATAATTTTTGGAGAGATAATTGTTCTACATTATGTAGTAAAAAGAAATTTGAGGATTACATGAAGCACACGACTGAAAAATATAAATATATTGTTGTGAAACAAGATGAGATATTAAGGGATATATTTTTTGTTTTATAAACAATTACATATATAAATGACAACTATTATTATAAATCTTGTGGGTAAATCTGCTTCTGGAAAAAAACTTTCATAAATCAAGGTTCTTGTGTAGTACAAATGAGAATATTGTAAATTTACTTAAAAACACCCCGTGATACGCATTGTATCAACAACAACTAGAGCAATAAGACCTGGAGAAGTAAAAGGTGAAGATTATCACTATATTTCAGTGGAGGAACATATGCGATTGAGGAATGAAGGCCAAATGTTTGAGGAGGTTTCTCTTGGTACAACAAAATATTCACATTGTAAGAGTGAGTTAAGGAAACTAAAATCTGGTGGTGTTGGGATATTAGAAACTAATCCAGAAGGAACGAGACAAATTATTAAACATCTGAGTGGAGTGAAGATTTTATCATTCGGTTTTGATGTTCATGAAGAAACTCAACGCAAACGTATGAAAAGCAGAGATGCAAGTATTAGTGAAGAAGAAATTACAACTCGCATTAATGTTAATAAAGAATTTGATGAAATATTTAAAGAAAAGGATTTATTTGAACACATCTACTTGAATGATGAAGAAAAGGAAAATTTCCCTGTTGATCTTTACAATACATTAAATTATATTTTACAATAAATAAATGGATGCAAAAGAAAGAGCAAGAAGATTTAAGGAACATCAAGAGTTGGTTTCAAAAGTTGTAAAACAACAGGAAGACATAAAGAAGAAACGCAGACAGAAACTAACGGGCGAAGAAGCATTTGAAAGAAAACAAGAGAAATTTTTTGAACCACTTTTAAAAACTTCCCAAGAAGAAATGAAAGATGTTTCCACAGTTCCCACAGTAGAATATACTCCCAGAAAGCTTCAAATGTTAAAAGATTTCAGTCAAATGACGGAGGAAGAATTAGAGCATATTGGAGAATTAGAATATCATGATGAAGAATTATTTCAACAACTGGAAGAGATTAATCAACCCCCTGATTATATTGTGAATGCTGTTCAAAACAATGAATATTCAGCGGATTCAAAACACAAAGCAGGACTCATTTCAACAGAACAACCAGCAATATTTCATCTTGTTCAAGAAAAGGTATTGATATTTAATGATGAATTAAGGTTCTTGGGTTCTGCTCAACCCCTGTTAAACTAACTCCGAGATTAATGTTTCTTCTCACAAAAGATGGAAGACAAGGTTCAACTGTGAGGGATGAATCAAAGTATATTGATAAACCATTGGATATGGAAAATAATGATGATAGAGTATATATTGATCTGCTGAACACTCTAAATTATAAGGTTATTCTTTCTGGTAAAAGTAGGAAGAATGAGAAGGAGAAACACATTATTCAGGCTTTAAGTATCCTTGGTTCAGGTGTTAGTTTTCTTCCAAATGACCCATCGCAATTAGTTAATAGACTGTTGTTGTTGTTAGGCAGTAAGAAGGCTGGAAATAACAATTGTTTTAATGAAGCATCAGCCATTTTAGACCAGTTGATGAACATGAAAATAATTAATAAATCTCAATATAAAGACATTTTATCTCATATTAAATAAGATGAGAAGCACAATCCTTAGTTTCAATTTCACAACAAGCGACCACACATCTTCATTCCCATACCCACTACAACTTGACACAACAAAAGAATATGAGGCATCTTTATTGTCCATGGAAACTTATAATACCTTACTTAATATAACTGATAAAAATGACAAGTTTAGTTATAATCCCGGAAGTGGATACAAAACGATAACAGTCTCACCCGGAGCATATGAGATTTCTCAAATATCTTCCGAAATTGCTCGTCTTATGAAAGAACAGGGTGATGAACCAAAAAATATTGTTATAAACATTCAAAAACATACTTCAAAATCAACGATTAAAGTTAAAAATAACTACAAGGTTGATTTCACAATTGATAATTCATTTAGAGAGTTATTGGGTTTCTCCTCAAAAAAGATTGAAACTAATGGGACGTTTTACAGTGATAATGTGATTCAAATATCCTCAGGAATAAATTCGGTGTTAATTCACTGTGATTTGATTGATGGTGCTTATAATGATGGAAAAAACAAATACAATATTTTCATTCAGCGCATACTCAACCCCAATTGGTTATAAATTCAATATGGAACCCAAAAATTTGGTTTATCTCCCTGTGTCAGGAAAAACCATACACAGAGTAAATTTTAGGATACCGACCAAGATAATCGTGTGATTTCTTTTAATGGAGAAGTTATATCCATCAGAATTCACCTACGTGAAGTTTTCCAATAAATAAATACGATGGTTATTGTGAGGAAACACGAGTTGGGAAAATATAAAATAATTACAGGGGATGGGATGTTCCTTTCCCCATACTACAAGGGTGAAGGTATGTATCTTGGTAGAGGATACTATAAACCTAAGAGACAAAGGGGTGTTGGACATCAATTTAGAGGAGATGGGATAATTGATACTCTCATGGGTATTGGTTCAACTATTCTTAAACATAAAGATCTAATTGGTTCAACTGCTTCTGCTGTGGGAAATGTAGCAGGTGCTGTAAAGAGTATAAAAGATGCTCAGAAGGAATCTCATAAATTACAAGCAATAAAAGAAATTAAGAAAGGCAAAACTCAGTTGTCCTCCCAAGAACGACAGAAAATAATTCAAATACTTGGATCAGGGTTTCAAAAGTTTTAACATCTTTTTTCCTAAATAAATACAAGTATGGAAGCAATTGATAGTATCTATGATTTGGATGATACTATTATTATCTCAAACTCCACTAAAAAGAAGATTACTTCAAGGTAAATGCAATAACTGGAACAGACTGGAATACGAATGGTACAAAAAGTTTTGAAATAAATAATCAACAAAGCTATTTGAATCTCTCCGAAAGTTTCTTGTTGTGTAAATTTAAATTCACTAAAGCTGGGAATAACACAAACGCTACACTTGTAAATGATTTCTTCTGGAAAATGTTTGATAGTGTGCGTTTGTATATTGGAACACAAGAAGTTGAAGCGGTTGATTATGTCTCTGCTGTATCTGAAATGATAAAATTTACACTCTATACATTCAGTGATAGAATGGGAAAGGGGTCTGTCGAAGGTTTTATTCCTGATATGTCAACGGGAACAAACACAGACCCTGGATATATTCAAAGGAAAGGAGCGTATAATGATGATACAAAAGCAGAAAATAGTTTTACTGTGGCGGTTCCTCTTAAAGGTATATTTGGATTTTGTGATCATGATAAAGTTCTGTATGGTCTTAAAATTAGATTTCAACTACAAAGGAATGATAATGAAAATCGATTGCTTTTTGGTGTTGCTAGTGCTTTTGGTGAACAGAATAAATTTGTAATTGAGGAGATGAGTTGGTATATCAGTGAATATACTCCTAATCTTAAAACAGAAGAGATGTTGAATCGAAGACTTAACTCAAAGAAACCACTCAGTGTATCATACCTCAAAAGAAGATGTCAACACGTTTAACTCAATCAAACTACTTACACATGGAATTTGGGTGTTCTGGAAGGAAAGCCACGATATCTGTGGATCATTTTTAAAAAGCCAGATGGTGATACTGCGACTGATAAGAATAATGCATTGAGTGATAATGCTAAGGTGAAACAACTTCGCGTTTCTCTAGATGGAACATTTTATCCACGAGATAGATTGGAAATTAATTGGGAAAAAAATGATTTTGCTGAAGCATACAAGTCTTACCAAAAGGTGTGTGAAAGTAATGGAAATAAAGAACCTATTTTGGATATGACAGCATTTAAAAGTTTGTATACAATCTATGCGTTTGACCTGAGCGCGCAAAAGGAAACTATAAAGTCTAATCGAGTGGATACTTCCCTATACATTGAAAGAGGAGAGAGTGAAGAAGTTGATACATATTGTTTGCTTTTGGAAGAAACAGAATTGCAGATTAATACAGATAATGGTGTGATGATTAGTCTCACATAATTTTTTGTTAAATAAATGAGTGGCAAAGTACCAACTGGGGTATATGTTAATCAAATCAATCTTCATAAACTATCATCTTGTGTTCAAAATCAAAAGCCTTGTACGATTAACGTTAATACAATTCAGAGAAAAGGAGCAGTAAGAATTGATGTTTTGCTCACAAGAGAACAGGTTAAAATCTTGAATGACACTGGCTCACTTAAAATTAAAATGACAAAACCAATGTTGAAAAAATATTCAATAAGAGAGACGAGTGGAGGATTTCTCCCATTTCTAATTCCTTTATTTGCTGGTTTAAGTGCGGTTGGAGCATTGACGGGTGGTATTTCAACAGCGGTGAAAACTGCGAACGAAAGGAAGGCTCAACTCCAGGCTCAAAAAGAATTGGAAAGACATAACAAAGAGTTGGAGAAACAAATTAGTGGAAGTGGTGTAATTGTAGATTTTGCTGAAAAACTTGAAGGTCTGCCTGATAAAGCGAGATTGTTAGTTGGACATATGCTTTCTTCTATTGCACAAGCAGGTGTAAAATTAACGAAAAGAGGTAATGGATTATATCTTTCTAATAAATAAATGAGCATTGATGAGTGGTTGGAAAAATTTGGAAAGAATACAACATCAAATTTACAACTTGTCAAATATTGTAAGAAATTAAAAATTCATAATGTGGTTATTTGTATGAGAGATGAATTAACAAATGTGCCAAAACATACAAAGAATATTATTATGAACTTAGAAGATAATAATGGGAACGGTTCTCATTGGGTTTGTATTTTTAATAGTCAAGACAAATATTATTTTGATAGTTTTGGTCTTCCACCACCTGTTGAAGTCATAAAATTCTTACAGAATGGTGTTTATCAAACATTTCAAGTCCAAGAATTAAATTCCAAGTGTTGTGGTCAATTATGTCTATATGTGTTATTTCAACTCAACAAAAATAAAAAATTTTATGATATTATTTTTAATCTAATATAAATGACTTATGTTGGTAAAGATGGTTCTATCTTTGGTGTATCTCAAGAATTGGATATTGATTTATCAAATTATTACACAAAGGCACAGGCTGAACGACATAAATATAATATAACCAAAAATATTAACATGAAAAATGCTTTTAAATTAAAAAATTATCCAAGCCCGACTGACGCGAATGACTTGGTGAGATTAAGCGATTTATCACAATATATATCCTTAAATAAAACGGCTGTGTATTCCAAAGATACAGAAGTGTTGATATTATCTCCAGGTCATACAGAATTCACAGTTCGAATTAAAATTAATTTTTATAAAGAAGGGCGTATCGTTTGTATGAGAATAGAACAATGGGGGTATGATATGAATGATTTAGGGTATAATTGGTCATTTAAAATTAACCTCGAAGACCTGGAACAATTAAATCAGTCTCGTAAGGAAGAATATTATCCACTTGGTATCGAGAATGAGTTTTGTGGGTCCACGATTAGTAAACAACAAATAAAAGAATTTAATAAGGGTAAATATAATAATGGTTTTGTCCTTGTTTATCTCATGAAAACAGAAAAACAGGATTATATATAATAAGTAAGGAAATACAAAATGATTTAACTATGGGAAGATGGGGAGGTGTTTCGTGCCATAATATTATTCTAACATATATTTCTAATACATAAATGACAGCAAGAAGGCTTCAAGAAAATTATCATTTCTGTGTTCAAGCATACCTTCAAGAAAAGGGTATTCGGTATTTTAATAAATATGTTCTACAACATAAGAATGAGGTATTTTCAATAAAAGATTGGCATTATGCTGATGTTGATAAACCGACAACTTTAGATTTAATTAGAATGTTAAATAATGAAAAAATTATAAAGTTAAGAAAAGGTAAGGCTCTTTTAGAAATTCAAAAGAAATTTTATTGGTTTCCTGTTGTAAAAAAATTATTTTCGATGCAGGAATAACAAGAAATCCTGATGAATATATGTATAATATTCTATGGGGTGTAAGCGATTCAAGGATAGTAAGGGATGAGGAAGGAGTTGAAGAAGAGAGGGAAGAGGAGGAAAATGAGAAGAGAGAGAAGGAGGAGAGGGAGAAGAAAGAGAAGGAGGAAAGAGAGAAGAGAGAGAAGGAGGAGAGGGAGAAGAAAGAGAAGGAGGAAAGAGAGAAGAGAGAGAGGGAGGAGAGGGAGGAAAGAGCGAGACAAAATAAATATCAAAATATGGAAACCAGTGAGATCCAAAAAGATTGGTGGTATTACAGAAAATAACTCAACCCACCGAGGAGCAAAACAAAGAATTGACAAGTCTATTGGCAATATTTTCTTCAAGACTATTGACATCGACAAGCTATTCATTTTAATTCAAGTTTTTTCTTAAATAAATGGAGGAGAGAGTGAAGGCATTTCTAAGGATTCTTTATGTTTTAAAAATTAAGATCCAAATGTGCATGTTGGAAACTAAAAAGGTTTTTGCACTCTGCAGGAATTTTTCACATAAATAAATGAGTTATTGTCTCAAATGTAAAAAGAAAACTAGTACTAAAAATATTTCATATATTAAAAGTAAAAATAACAGGGTTATACAAAAAGGTATATGTTCGGTGTGTGGTTCAAAAAAAAAATCAATTTATCTCCAAACACAAACTCGGAGGAGATATACAAAAGTTTTTATCAGGAAGTAAATTTACAACTACTGGAATACCAGGGGAATTCCATCTTCCAGGGTATTCTTTCTGTGGTCCAGGTACAAACTTGGATAAAAGATTAGATGAGGCAGACAATCCTAAATCCTGGAGTAAGCCTATCAATAGAGTTGATGAAGTGTGCATGAGACACGATATTGATTATGGGAATACCACAACGTTGGAAGAAAAGCATGAAGCCGATAGAGAAATGTTGTATAATTTGTCTCTGATACAAAATCCAACCTTGAGAGAAAAAGTTGATCGGTTCATTGTGAAGAAGATGATCAGTGCTAAATTGAAACTTGGACTTGGAAATACAGAAACTTATAGGCTCTAATGATGCCATTAAGACTGAAGAGCAATTAGCTGATGAATTACATAAACCAATATTCACAAAGTTTCAGAGAAGGAAAGTTTATTCTAAGGAAGTTGATTATATCTGGTCTGCTGATTTGATTGAACTCAATAATGATAAGGGGTACAAGTATGCTTTAACCGTAATTGATTTGAGGAGTAGATACGTATGGGTTGTCCCATTAAAAACAAAACAGGTAATACTCTTATGTTAGCCTTTCAACAGATATTTAATAAAAGTAAGAAAAAACCTAAAAAATTATGGACTGATGAGGGTAGAGAGTTTTATAACAAGAGCATTAAGAGAAGTTTATCATTTCGTAATGGCACAAAAGGGGCATCTTAAAAAATATAAAGATTCAAATGTTTTGTTTGTCAATATTTTAGATGGGGATTATTGTGCAAAGAAAATTAAACTATTGAAGGAATTTGAGAATGAACAAATCTTTATAGGTTCAATGAGTGAGCTGATCAACCTCCAGGTTAAAGGGGAGACAAATAAATATACCTTGGGATAGCCTGGTTATATATATACAAAGCCTGGTGTTGGCTTAGTGGTTAGGGTGGCGGCTTGGGATCCCAGTGTCCCGAGTTCGAATCCCACTCAGCTGCTGAATTAACACCAGGGGGTTGACTCAGCCTGTCATCCATCCGAGGTCGGCGAAGTGTGTACCAGTGTACTGGTCCCGGTGTATGCCCCGGTTAGAATAGGTGTACCATATCCCTGTGTTGTAAGAGGCGTCCAGGAAGGGCATCCGACCATAAAACATTGCCTCACAAAGCCAAACCCCTGCACAGCAGGGAAAAACGGATAAAAAGGGGGTTTATTTTTAGGGGAAAAAAAGGGAATTGCTGAAAATCCCCATTCATTTACATGGGGAAAAGTGAGCTAGAACCAGTATATTCACCCTACTCCCCTTTGTCTCTGAGGTTTATAGTATCCTCTACCAAGATACATACCTTCACCCTTGTAGTATGGGGAAAGGAACATCCCATCCCCTGTAATTATTTTATATTTTCCCAACTCGTGTTTCCTCACAATAACCATCGTATTTATTTATTGGAAAACTTCACGTAGGTGAATTCTGATGGATATAACTTCTCCATTAAAAGAAATCACACGATTATCTTGGTCGGTTATCCTAAAATTTACTCTGTGTATGGTTTTTCCTGACACAGGTAGATAAACCAAATTTTTGGGTTCCATATTGAATTTATAACCAATTGGGGTTGAGTATGCGCTGAATGAAAATATTGTATTTGTTTTTTTTCCATCATTATAAGCACCATCAATCAAATCACAGTGAATTAACACCGAATTTATTCCTGAGGATATTTGAATGACATTATAACTGTAAAACGTCCCATTAGTTTCAATCTTTTTTGAGGAGAAACCCAATAACTCTCTAAATGAATTATCAATTGTGAAATCAACCTTGTAGTTATTTTTAACTTTAATCGTTGATTTTGAAGTATGTTTTTGAATGTTTATAACAATATTTTTGGGTTCATCACCCTGTTCTTTCATAAGACGAGCAATTTCGGAAGATATTTGAGAAATCTCATATGCTCCGGGTGAGACTGTTATCGTTTTGTATCCACTTCCGGGATTATAACTAAACTTGTCATTTTTATCAGTTATATTAAATAAGGTATTATAAGTTTCCATGGACAATAAAGATGCCTCATATTCTTTTGTTGTGTCAAGTTGTAGTGGGTATGGGAATGAAGATGTGTGGTCGCTTGTTGTGAAATTGAAACTAAGGATTGTGCTTCTCATCTTATTTAATATGAGATAAAATGTCTTTATATTGAGATTTATTAATTATTTTCATGTTCATCAACTGGTCTAAAATGGCTGATGCTTCATTAAAACAATTGTTATTTCCAGCCTTCTTACTGCCTAACAACAACAACAGTCTATTAACTAATTGCGATGGGTCATTTGGAAGAAAACTAACACCTGAACCAAGGATACTTAAAGCCTGAATAATGTGTTTCTCCTTCTCATTCTTCCTACTTTTACCAGAAAGAATAACCTTATAATTTAGAGTGTTCAGCAGATCAATATATACTCTATCATCATTATTTTCCATATCCAATGGTTTATCAATATACTTTGATTCATCCCTCACAGTTGAACCTTGTCTTCCATCTTTTGTGAGAAGAAACATTAATCTCGGAGTTAGTTTAACAGGGGGTTGAGCAGAACCCAAGAACCTTAATTCATCATTAAATATCAATACCTTTTCTTGAACAAGATGAAATATTGCTGGTTGTTCTGTTGGAATGAGTCCTGCTTTGGTTTTTGAATCCGCTGAATATTCATTGTTTTGAACAGCATTCACAATATAATCAGGGGGTTGATTAATCTCTTCCAGTTGTTGAAATAATTCTTCATCATGATATTCTAATTCTCCAATATGCTCTAATTCTTCCTCCGTCATTTGACTGAAATCTTTTAACATTTGAAGCTTTCTGGGAGTATATTCTACTGTGGGAACTGTGGAAACATCTTTCATTTTTTCTTGGGAAGTTTTTAAAAGTGGTTCAAAAAGTTTCTCTTGTTTTCTTTCAAATGCTTCTTCGCCCGTTAGTTTCTGTCTGCGTTTCTTCTTTATGTCTTCCTGTTGTTTTACAACTTTTGAAACCAACTCTTGATGTTCCTTAAATCTTCTTGCTCTTTCTTTTGCATCCATTTATTTATTGTAAAATATCATTTAATGAATTGTAAAGATCAACAGGGAAATTTTCCTTTTCTTCATCATTCAAGTAGATGTGTTCAAATAAATCCTTTTCTTTAAATATTTCATCAAATTCTTTATTAACATTAATGCGAGTTGTAATTTCTTCTTCACTAATACTTGCATCTCTGCTTTTCATACGTTTGCGTTGAGTTTCTTCATCAACATCAAAACCGAATGATAAAATCTTCACTCCACTCAGATGTTTAATAATTTGTCTCTGTTCCTTCTGAATTAGTTTCTAATATCCCAACACCACCAGATTTTAGTTTCCTTAACTCACTCTTACAATGTGAATATTTTGTTGTACCAAGAGAAACCTCCTCAAACATTTGACCTTCATTCCTCAATCGCATATGTTCCTCCACTGAAATACAGTGATAATCTTCACCTTTTACTTCTCCAGGTCTTATTGCTCTAGTTGTTGTTGATACAATGCGTATCACGGGGTGTTCTTTAAGTAAATTTACAATATTCTCATTTGTACTACACAAGAACCTTGATTTATGAAAGTTTTTTCCAGAAGCAGATTTACCCACAAGATTTATAATAATAGTTGTCATTTATATATGTAATTGTTTATAAAACAAAAAATATATCCCTTAATATCTCATCTTGTTTCACAACAATATATTTATATTTTTCAGTCGTGTGCTTCATGTAATCCTCAAATTTCTTTTTACTACATAATGTAGAACAATTATCTCTCCAAAAATTATTGATATCTATTGAATTTAACTTGAATAAAATAAAAGTATTAGCATTGTTTCTGATGGAACGACGAGGAAGTTGAAAGTACGATTGACTAAGATAAATACAATTACAAGAAGAATGTCTCCCTCTTGTGTAGTAGCTGTCCATTACCGTTTGGTTTCTCTCATTAACACAATCATCAAAGATAACGAGGTTCTTTTTTGATTTATCCAAATCTTGGGGAGACGGTATATCATCCGTATTATCACTAAGAATACAAGTTATAGGATTTGATTTCTTTTTCCATCTCTGTGTATCACAAAATAGTTGAATTATATCTTCAATGTTATAATCATTTCGGTTTTTTTGATGTTTAAATAAACCGATTATATCTTCTTTTTGAAGACCAGCATTAAAACCTTGTGAGAGTAGTTGTACTCTGGTTGAAAACTCGACTTTGTGAAAATTATTAAATTTTCATAATCTAAAAAGTTGGGTGTGAGGAGCATTTTTAAAAGTAAGCAGGTTTTTCCACATCCACTTGAACCAACTATGAGACATCTTAATGAATTTGGGAGATTTTTATGGTTGTTAAATTTTATCTTATTTTCCCAAATGGGTAAAAAATCATTCATTTATACATTTGGAAAACAGGTTATTTAATTTATTATTGGCTTTTTTAGAAACTCTATATTTTATCCTAAGTTCAGGTTTAATTTCAAGATAATCCATTATTTTATTTATACAATATCTTGTGTTGATATTTCCCTGAAAATTACATCCATGAATAATATACAACAACAATCCTTTGAACATTTCTCTTATACGTTCAGTTTCTTCCCTTGTAAGGAAAGGTGTGTTATCACCCTCATACTTTGCATTCATTTCTCTAATCAATCTTGTAAAGTAATTCATTTTTGGTGTAAATCTAAAAGAATTATTTTCCTTTTTATATTTTTTATTATCATTAATTAGAAGATAATCACAGAATATACATTGTTTATAAGCTTTTGACTCTGTGTTTAATCCCCGTCTTTCACACGCAGGACAATTCTCAAATTTGTCATATGGAGAATCAGGAAAGTCTAGCATATTTATAAAGTAAAACTTTACTTAAACTGAAATTCATCTATACTTTCAGTTGTATATTACCATCGATATCGATATACTTTTTTTCATTATCAGATTCAACGACAACATTTTTTACATTATAGGTAATTTTAAAATGATCGTTAATTACTATTGAACGAAATGTCATTTCACCTGATATATTAGCATCCTTTATTTCATCAGGATTTACATCTTTAGGGTTGTTGAAAAAAATACAAATTTCTCCTTGCATATTACAGATGGTCTTATCTTTTCTTTCTAAAGCTTCATCCATAAGATTTTTGTTTTTTGATACTTTTTCTTGTTTCATTGCTTTTTCTAGTTTTGAATATATTACTAGAAGGAGAGGAGAAACTTTTGTTAGAGATACTTTAATTGATGTTCTTCCAGGTATACTAAAAGCCCTTCCACTGAAGGAAATTGAAGAACTCATATTATTTACCATAATTTTTTATCCAATAGTTGTTATATTTATCTTTGTTCAATTTTACATCCTTGACATATTTCTCAGTATCTTTAACAAATGAAGAGATTGATTGAAACTTGTCTTTTGTGTCTTGAAACATTGTATTTATTGAGTGAAAAAGTTGGAGGATAAAATGGTTTTAAGCACAGATTCACCTGTAAAATAAACGAAATTTTCATCAAGAAAATTTTAGTTTCAGCAAAGATTTATTATATAAATATGGTGAATACAACATACTGCGATGTTTGTAATCACGAATATAAACATTATAGAAAACACCTCCGAACCAACAAACACACATTTAATCTGTTTCATAAAATATCTCCTCTTGAGTTGGAAAGAAAACATTGTGATATCTGTTCAAAGGATGTTTTGAAGAGAAGTTATAATAGACATCTTCAATCACAAAAACACAAGAAAAATGAGTTTAAAGTAAAGGGAGACTATTATATTGAAAACACTGATGGGGCATTTAAAGGGCATATAAAAATAAGGATTTTTCAATTTGGAGAACCCGGTCCATCATCAATAGCTGAATCAATTGAAATAGTGAAACCCGATGTTGAAAAATTTATTAAAAAGACATTATAAGAAATGAAAACTTTAAAGTTTTATATGGGAGTGAAAATGAATATGAAAAGACAAGATGAAGAACAAACTCCTTATATGAGAACAGATCTTCATTTTATAACATCATTTCAAGATTTTTTGAATAGTGGGGTTTATGAAGAACTATCAAGACAAGAGGAGGATGTTGATAATACAGTGGTAGGAAGTGGATTCAATATTAAAAAAATCATCTTTTTAGATATACACATTCTAAAATCAAACCCTCTTAAAGCTTCTTCTTATATTGAATTACCAAAAGAAATAAAACTAAAGAACGCAGTTGTTAATATTAAGAATAATGATAATAAATGTTTTCTCTGGTCTGTTCTTGCTCACTTTCATCCACCAAAATGTAATTCAGAAAGAGTAAAACAATATATGAAATATGAGAATACCTTGGACATTAAAGATTTTAAATTCCCAATGCCACTAACAGATATTCCTAAATTTGAGAAAAAGAATAATCTTTCTATTAATGTATATGGATTAACGGATACAAACAAAGTTCAAATATTAAAAATTTCAAACAACTATAAAAATGAAGAAACACACATTGATCTTTTATATTTTAGTGTTGGAAAGAATTCACATTACACATACATCAATAATTTATCAAGATTAATCTCTTCTCAGGTATTCAGAACAGCAAACAAAATATATCCTTGTAAGCGATGTCTTAATTCATTTCATACAAAAGAACGATTAGAACAACATTCAAAATATTGTAGTAATCATAAATCAGCTGTAATTACAATGCCAAAACCTGGTGAAAAGATTTCTTTTGAAGATTATAATAAATCTATCATGCACCCATTTGTGATATACGCTGATTTTGAGTGTATCCTTAAAAAGATAAATACTGCTTCTCCTAATCCAAAAGAATCATATACAAATAAATATCATAAACATATTCCTTGTGGTTTCTGTTATTATATCAAATCATCTGTTGGAGAAAAGTATAACAAACTTGAACATTATCGTGGAAAAAAGCTTCACAAGAGTTTGTAAAACGATTAGAAAAGGATTGTATAAGACTCACTAAATTAATGAAAGAAACAAATGAACCGATGAAATTAACCAAAGAAGAAAAATTAGAATTTAGAAAGAACAATATCTGTCATATTTGTGAGGGGGAAATTAAGGAGTCTAAAGTTAGGGATCATTGTCATCTTACTGGTAAATATAGAGGCCCCGCTCATTCCTGTTGTAATCTTAATTATAAATTACCTTCTTTTATTCCAGTCTTTCTCCACAATAGCGCCAACTATGATACACATCTATTTATAAATGAACTTTCAAAAACACCAGGGAATATTTCTGCCATAACAAACACAAGTCAAAAGTATATTTCATTTACAAAAATGATATTCACAAAACCTATAACTCGTATTCGGTTTCTTGATTCTTACAAGTTTATGGGAACACCACTAGCCTACCTCGCATCAAATCTAAGCTCCACAGACTCTTTTCCAAATCTTAATTCATTCTTTCCAAAAGAGGAAATTCTCACTAAAGAGGAAATTCAGATTAAAGAGAGAATTCAAAGTAAAGAGGAAACTCTAATTAATGAAGAAATTCTAACTGAAGATGAAATTCTAATTATAAAGAAAATTCGAACAATGAATGAAATTCTAACTAAAGAGGAAATTCTGATTAAATATGAAATTCTGATTAAAGAAGGAATTCTTACGAGAGAGGAAATTCAAACAAGGAATGAAATTCAAAGTAAAGAGAAAATTCTTACAAGGGAATTTATCCTTATGATTATATGGATTCATTTATGAGATTTAAAGAAACACAACTTCCATCAAAAGAAAGTTTCTATAATAACCTTTATGAAGAAGAGATAAGTGATAAGGAATATAAACACGCACAAGAAATATGGAAAATATTTAAGATAAAGAACCTTGGAGAATATCATGATTTATATCTAAAAACAGATGTTTTATTGTTAGCTGATGTGTTTGAAGCTTTTAGATCACTCTGTCATAATAAAAATTGTTATGGATTAGACCCTGCCCACTATTTCACAGCTCCTGGTTTAGCTTGGAGTGCAATGTTGAAAATGACAAAACAAGATATAGATTTAATCAGTGATGTTGATATGCTTTTGATGATTGAGAAGTCCAAGAGAGGTGGAATATCACAAGTATGTTCAAAAAGATATGCAAAAGCAAATAATAAATATCTTCCAAATTATGATAGTGAAAAACATAGTAATTATTTGATGTATTTTGATGCTAATAATTTGTATGGATGGGCAATGTCTCAATCTCTGCCTTATGGTAAATTAGAGTGGGTGGAAGAAAAGGATTATGAAAAGGCTTTGATGAATATTGTTATTTCTTCTCAAGAGGAATTGAATGACGAAGAAGAAGGTTATTATTTTGAAGTTGATTTGAGGTACCCGAGTGATCTTCATAATAAGCATAAAGATCTTCCTTTTGCATGTGAGAAAGAAACCCCAAAGAAAGAATGGTTAAGTGATTATCATAAAAGTTTTAATATTAAAGGTAAATCAACAGAAAAGTTATTAACAACATTCTATGATAAAGAGGGATATGTTTTGCATCAGAGAAGCTTAAAACAGTTTTTGAGAGAAGGATTGAGAGTAGCTAAAATTCATAGAGTTTTAAAATTTAAACAAAGTCCTTGGGTGAAAAAGTATATTCAATTCAATACAGGTATGAGAGCAAATACAAAAGTAAAATTTGAAGGGGACTTTTATAAATTAATGAATAATGCTGTATTTGGAAAGACTATGGAAAATGTTAGAAACAGGCAAAACATTAGATTCGCAACATCTTGGAAAGAAGCTTCGAGATTGATAAATAAACCAAGTTTTGAGAGAGAAGAGGTTTTTTCAGAGAACTTTTCTGCAATTCATATGAAAAAGGAAAGTATTGTAATGGATAAACCAATTTATATTGGAACAGCAGTTCTTGATTTATCAAAGATATTGATGTATGATTATTTGTATAATGACTTAAAGAAAGAGTATGGTGAAAATGTTTCATTGTTGTATATGGACACTGATAGTTTTATACTAGATATAAAAACTGATGATGTTTATGAAGATATGAAGAAAAATATTGGAGTATATGATACAAGTAATTTCAGCAAGAAGAGTGAGTTATTTTCCAAAAAGAATGAAAAGGTTATTGGTAAGTTTAAGGATGAGTTGGGTGGAAAAGTAATGAGTGAGTTTATTGGATTGAGAGCAAAGGCATATGCTTGTAAGTATGGTGATCAGATTGATAAGAGGTTAAAGGGAATAAAGAAATATGTAATAAAGAAATCAATAACTTTTAGAAATTATTACATTGTTTGATGAATAAGAAAGAAGAATATAGGAAAATGAATACAATAAGAAGTTATAAACATAACATATATAGTGAAGAAGTAAATAAAAAGACATTAGGAGCCTTTGATGATAAGAGATTTATTTTAGATAATGGAATAGATTGTGTTCCATATGGATATTGTATGATAGAGTGAATAGAATAGATTGTGTTTTAACGATGGGAAGATGGGTTAGGGGTTTTAAGGGCTACCGTCGTGTTTTTTCGCAATATATAAATGGTTAAACCAAGTATTAATCAAACTAAAGAGTGGAGAAAATCTCAGTCTTGGTATATAAATGGAAAACATAATGAATGTGAAAAATATCAAATAAGTATTATTGAAAAAATAACTAAAACAAAGGTAAATAAAACAAATAAGCGAATCAATTTAAAAACTAGTAAGTTAGAGGATGTAAAGAAAAAAATGAATATCCTTGAATGGACTGAAAACTTTGATGGTTATCAATTGAACAATGAAAAAACAATTTACTATAATCTCAAAATGATATGTGGCTCAGGAGGTGGTCAAACAAGAGCATTAAGAGAAGTTTATCATTTCGTTATGGCACAAAAGGGGTATCTTAAAAAATATAAAGATTCAAATGTTTTGTTTGTCAATATTTTAGATGGGGATTATTGTGCAAAGAAAATTAAACTATTGAAGGAATTTGAGAATGAACAAATCTTTATAGGTTCAATGAGTGAGCTGATCAACCTCCAGGTTAAAAGGGGAGACAAATAAATATACCTTGGGATAGCCTGGTTATATATATACAAAGCTTGGTGTTGGCTTAGTGGTTAGGGTGGCGGCTTGGGATCCCAGTGTCCCGAGTTCGAATCCCGCTCAGCTGCTGAATTAACACCAGGGGGTTGACTCAGCCTGTCATCCATCTGAGGTCGGCGAAATGAGTACCAATATACTGGGCCGGTGTATACCCCGGTTAGAATAGGTGTACCATATCCCTGTGTTGTAAGAGGCGTCCAGGAAGGGCATCCGGCCATAAAACATTGCCTCACACAAAGCCAAACCCCTGCACAGCAGGGAAAAACGGATAAAAAGGGGGTTTATTTTTAGGGAAAAAAAAAGGGAATCGCTGAAAATACCCCATTCATTTACATGGGGAAAAGTGAGCTCGAACCAGTATATTCACCCTACTGACGTCATAATGTCTCAAGCTTGACATATCTAGAAAGCACTCATCGAGGTGTTCAATTTGAGGTACTACACGATATGGTTCCTAAAACTTGAAAATTTGACCTTGGGGTCAAATATGTTTGACCTCAGGCGCTAACCATGAAGGTCAAGGCCAATCGCCACCAAAAACTAATCAGCTGAGCGCCAGACCATATACTACATTCCCATAAAGTTTGGAGACGATTCCATTAAAATTACTCAAAAAATAAGGGTTTCGTCGACTCCCTTGATTTGCGACAAAGTGACCTTGACCTTTGACCTTCAAAATTTTATGTGCTGAAAGGGACCGCTATAGGCCTCTGATATGCGAAGTTACAAAAATTTCCAATGATAACTGTGCTCTGCAGAATTTTTTATACGTGATTACAGACAAACAAAAAAATAAAAATAAAAAACATACAAGCTGACTTACATATCTTGCAAAAACTTCGTTTTGGCAAGATAATAAACAAATATAACAGCAGCAAAACAATAAAACCAGATTGATGAAGAAACCATCAGGTAAAACAGCACATGAGGAAAGTATTTATGGCTCTTTTGTTGAGATGAAACACGAGATCAGTGAATTAACAATCACAGCAGCAAATGATGAAACGATGCACCACAAAGTATGATCAATTTAATGGTTTTTAAAGACTAATAAGAGATGGCCCATGAGGATTGGGTGGTGGGGAGTGGTCAATTTCAATAAGGGTGAATCTCATGAAGGTTTAAAGTCTGCAGGTGTGTGTGTGTGTGTGTGTGTGTGTGTGTGTGTGTGTGTGTGTGTGTGTGTGTGTGTGTGTGTGTGTGTGTGTGTGTGTGTGTGTGTGTGTGTGTGTGTGTGTGTGTGTGTGTGTGTGTGTGTGTGTGTGTGTGTGTGTGTGTGTGTGTGCGCACGTGCATGAGTTCTGTTGTGATATCCTGTGGACGCTTTCAAACCCCATTTTATTTGTCTGGTTTTCATTGTAAAAATCACAACCCATGGATTCATTTGACAGGTTGTGATTTTAACAAAGACATGGCAATCTGTATTGTCCTGTTTTTCCTCATTATTCCAGGGAACTCCATAAAACGATGACATATTTACAAAGGGCAATTTAACAGGTTTAACGTGTCTAAATATAATCTTGTAGAAATCAAATATGAACAAGAAATATAACTGAGAGTTTGAGGAGGTATTTGTGATGAACAGCAAGTTCAATGTTGACCATCGTTTTGCCTTTATACTTCCTCCAACCAAAGGATCGAAGTGCTGTTTACTATTCGACAACATGAGTCCTCGTCAATTCATTTCAGCCTCATGAGAGTTTGTGATTTTCGTGGAAAGAATCAAATCTTCAAAATTCCCTTTCGAAAATAATCCCACATATTTAATCTGGATTCTGGGCCATGACATTCCACAATTGTGTCTGGAAACTTGAGAATTATGCGATCTTCAAAATTTTCATTGAGAAAGTCAAGGACGGGGCTCACAGTCTGGGGATATACACCAATCCATATGGACCCTTCCTCGTGTGTCACTGTTCAAGTCCATATTCCCACAATGACGTAAGAAGTCATTTGAAGCATGGCATGACGTCGGGCAGAATCAGCTATTCCTTCGATGGGCGAAGTTGTCCGATTATACAATTCTTTGTTTCATTTTTCAAACATCTCCCTTCACCTCCATCTCATTACATGTAATTTCCCCATAATGATGATGGAAAGCTCACAAGTGACGATCCAAGCAAGCTGTTTATCAGTGTACCTCAAAGACGATTTGGAACCCGAGATGAGAAGGGCCTGTGAGAGTCCTGTAGTTTGGGAACAGACATGTTTAATGAAGTCAAGCGTTTGGGATTTGTAACATGTCTCAGGTTGAACAGGGAAATTAAATTTGACAATCACCCTCGAGCCAGACAACCCCAAAATCATTTCCTTCACCTTCACTAAACTGCTTCCCACAAATCTCAACAAATCTCTTTTTCTTTACCACAATTTTGAAATTGAGGATTCTATAAGAATGAGGTGTTTATAGGAACAATATGTATAAAAATTGTATATTTGTTGATTCATTGAGGGATGTTTCGATACATGTTTTGCTTGTATCACACCGAATATAAATACAATATTAAAATCTCTTGAAACATTTCATCTTTTTACAATTACATTTTCATCATTCTTACTTTCCCTTCCTCTTCTGTTTTTACAAAGTGTCCAACTTCCCCGGTCTCTTCGATCTCATTCTCCCCTTCAGGGCTTCAAGGCAGCTGTTCACCACCATCTCAGATCAACCCCCATTAACCTCCCCCCTCCAAACTAATCTCTTTCCAATTTTTCCTTCCTGAGAGTTTGTGGTTGTGTCCATCTTGCTCACCCTCTGTGTCCTCTCCAAGACATCATTCTTCCCTTCATCCCTTACTTTACCAAGTCTCCCTCCATTTCATCCCTCGGCCCTGCTGTTCGTGTGTTTCCCCCTCCCTTCCTTCTGTTATGACCTGACCCATGAAATGTTTTCGCTCCACCACGAGCCTCGAAACTCTAAACAAAAAAATGCTTTGAAATTTTGCTTCAAAATGAAAAAAACAAAATACCCACCACCACGACTACTCCGATGACTACTACTACAACAGCTCCAATTATAATTGGATAATAATTATTATTATTATTATTACTCCCTTTTTGTGGGGTCAGCTGGGGAATGTTTTATTTGGCCCAAGACCTCCAACTGGCTGACAATGCCTGACATTTAAATTTCGGTGAGTTGTGCAGGAATTTTGAAATTGTTCAGGGTGCTGGAGATGACATGTCCATTATTCCTCAAAGACAATGTGGAATCTTTCGCATCAACAACTAATTGTAGTGGATGGGATGCCCGGTTTAACATCAAGGGAAGGACAGTGCACACATTGATGAATCACTCTGCTTGTGAAACACAAGGATGATAGTTTATCTCAGGATCGAGATCAGGGGCGAAACAGCTTGGAGGGAAGTGTGTATACTTCTCGAGTATCCACCCAACCCTTGTTTCGAATTTAAAGATGAATATAGAAATTTGACTGACTGCAAACTGATTAATAATAGCCCTTGTCTCCGGTTCAAAGTGACACAAAACCACTTGACCACCCTTCTCCATGTCCTCCTGTCAGTTGACCATTCTTCTTCCAATTCCACGACTCCTAAATCTCTCGCCACCACATCCTTCCATCCGGTTACATCCCTCCTCTTCTTCTTCCTGGCAGTTCCGTCACCATGACTCGCCTCACCGCGTCCTCACTCTCTCCTCACCAGATGACCAAACCACTTTAATTAATGATGACTAACCAGTAACCACCCTAACCCCCTCCCATAATTAGTGATAAAAGATTCCGAGTTTGATGTCTCAGCTCCACACAAAATTGTACAAGATTCCAAGCTTTGTGGGATTTCCTTAACCCGACGAACGCCTTCTGGGATGCTGTTAATTTTATATCGTTTCATGATTTTGTCTCTATTTGTGGGATCATATTTCAACAGGTTCAGGGTACATTTCCATGGGTGGGAATTGCAGCCTCCAACGAGCGGACATTTTTCTTGTTTTCTGTGAATTTTCATTCATGCAGAAACTGATGAAGAAGAAAAAATGAGGATTTGCGAAGATGCTCTCTCATACATGTCGTTATATAGATGTTATTTGTGTGGTTAACGATTATGATTTTGATAGGTTTCTTCACAAGGTTTATCCAGATCGCCTGATTACAAACAGTCGTGGTAATGATTGTACAGTTGCTGCATGTCTGGATGTGTTGGTTAGAGTTGGACAGAATGGTTTTGGTTCAAGTGTATATCATAAAGTTGATAATTTCTGTTTCCGTGTCGTCTTGTACACCTTTCCAGGTGTCAATGTACCAATTAAAATGTGTTACAATGTCTTTTCATCTCAGCGACTTGGATTTTAAAGAATTTGTTCAGTAAAGGATAATTTTGTGGAACGTGCTGAGAAGGTTTTTCCATCATGTTAAACAAAGGATATTTGTCTGATTGTTTGATCAGGTCTTGTGAGAATGGCTTTGGACTCCATCATCACCTTTTAAGTTTCGTTCGTTTTCATGTAAACAAGTTCCTATTGCATTTGATGTTATCATAATTAATTCATTATTTTAGTGAGGTAATTTCTTCAATTAATATAATTAATTGTGTATGTGTGTGTGTGTGTGTGTGTGTGTGTGTGTGTGTGTGTGTGTGTGTGTGTGTGTGTGTGTGTGTGTGTGTGTGTGTGTGTGTGCGTGTGTATATATAAAGTGTTAAAGAATAAAGGTGTTCTATTTAGATTTCAATAAATACAACCAATAAATATTATTTATAAACTACGTTATACATATGCATTAAAATCATTCATAATAGTTTGAATACTTGGTTGACAGTATGTGTTCATGGTTCGATGGAGGTGCTGTGTCATGGATATGTCCACAAGGTAAAGTGTTTATCGCTTAATGTTATCATATGAAGTGATGTGTGATTGAAATTATTCATTCGTAGAAACACTTTAAATAAAACTAATAACGAAACAAGAAGAGGATGTTGTGCAGAGCACGATACTTGCAAAATCCATAAAACAAGTTTGACCCAAAAAAAGTAATTGATGGTTGGATTCAATGACCAAATATGGAATTCCTCTTCAAATTTCAAGTCAATCGGATGAAAATTGACAATTTCAGAAATCCGGCCTATGTTGTCCTTTTGTCCGATGTTGACCTCAAAAATAATTGGTTCGTTGAATATCGTGACCAGAAATATAAATCATTTTCAAATTTCAAGTCAATCGGATAAAAATTGAGGGTTTTAGAAATCTCACCGAAGTTGTTGACCTTTGGCCTATGTTGACCTTTTGACCTCAAAACAATCGGATTGTTTATGACAAACTCTACCAAGTGGTGAAGTTTTGTTGTGATCGGTTTAAAATTGTGACTTGTCGGCAATAAATAGACAAACAAACAGACTAACAGACAGAATAACAAAATTGACTGAATAATATACGTGAAAAATCTTCTATTTTGCAAGTAATAAGTTTGAATAAGGATATTGCATTTCTGTGTTTACTTACTGTCTGGACACAACTTTGAGGTTGTGGGTCCACTGATGTGGAGTAATCGACTGATGTGAAACTGTGACCGGGGTTGTGGACCCGCCGATCGGAAAGGTTCTGGGCTGAACGGATCGAAACCTCGATGATAAACGGTGCCCAGGTGATGATTCGGGCAGTTGGGAAATCAGTCAATTGGATAAGTTAAGGTTATATCTTCCAATAAAATAGCTTTTGTAAGTACTTACCAGGAGATAATATATCTGTGTTTGTGTGTTTATGTATGTGTGTTTGTATGTATATGTATGGGTGTGTGTGTGTGTGTGTGTGTGTGTGTGTGTGTGTGTGTGTGTGTGTGTGTGTGTGTGTGTGTGTGTGTGTGTGTGTGTGTGTGTGTGTGTGTGTGTGTGTGTGTGTGTGAGGGAGAGAGACAGTGAGTGAGTCTGCACACAACAACGACCTTTCCATTAATTTTGTGAGGCACATGAGGCTGTCAAGGCAGTTTCCTTTGGCTGAGGGGTCGCCACTCCGAGGCATGTTACTTGAATGGCTTTTTACCCCCAAAAACTTTGCACTCATTTTCCCGACCTCAGCAGGATGACAGGCTGACTATATCAACACATATGATATGATAGTTGTGAAACCAGCAATCAAACTCACCGGTGCCCCCTTGTCTCCAGGAGGTCCTGCAGGCCCCGCTGTTTCCGGTCGACCTGGAAGGCCAATTAGCCCCACAGGACCGACTGGGCCTCTCTCGCCCGGTGAGCCCTGATGACGGCAGATCAACGGTTAAAACAATTTATGAAATCTGGACATAAGATGATGATGACTTTGTTTAGTCAGCCCCAGGTGGAGCCAACATTAAATGACATTTTCAAATTGCAAGCAAAATCAACAAGTGGAAGAGGAGAATGTGAAGATTGAAATCCATGAACACGACTGTCGGACAGGGAGCGGTTTCATTATGACAAAGAGTAATGGCATTGAGTTTGGAGTTCAAACTTTTACCAAACTTCATGAAGAACACGTACACACTGCATTGAGTGCACTTTTCACATAAATACCAAGGATATACTAAACATGTACCTACAAACACCTTCTGCACACCAGACGTGGTCGCACATACAATGCGTGCATCATACGTGGGAAACCCACAGATACACCAAGTGTCTACTCAAGAAACTTCGGAATATATTTACAAACTACGTTTGGTATACTGTATAACGTCGATAAAACACAATGGAGTGACATGTCAACAAACAGTTTACAAGGAATGTGTTCACAGTGTTGGTGCTTACAGCTGGACCTGGTGCACCTGGAGGACCCTGGTCACCTTTCAACCCCGGAATACCCTAAATTGGGACAGAAGGAATTGACAAACCGACAATCCCTGCACCGTTTCATGACAAGATAAATAAACATACCAAGAGGCGAGAGTCATGAAACCGCGAAGACTGCTCAGGCCTCATCATGTGAAGAACTCGTTACATCTCGAATGGAGATTGTTTAAAATTCCTCGAGACAACAAAACAAACTCCTTCGAGGGACAAGTCTCATCAGTGTGTGAAAAAAGATCCCTCAAAATGAATTTCACATCGATGTGTCTTCTCTTCTGGCTTTGCTTCGTGGGCGAAGATCAAGAAGGATGGGATCCACGTTGGCTGCAGGCTCGCTGGTGGCTGGTGAGTCCGATACGGGACAGACAAATCCGACCACAGCGGCTGCAGACAAAGGTTTGGTCAGGAATGGTTGCCGAGGCATCCCGGTTCTTTCTCCTCCTTCTTATCTCTTCAAGGCTGGCTCTGCGGCAGCACTCGAAGGAGGAGACTGCCTGGCAGACTGAGCGTCTCCATTCATCTTGATCGGCAGCGAGGGTTGACCACTGGCGGTGGTCAATTTGGCAGACGCTGAGGGACTTCTTCAGGGAGTCTTTGCACCCTTTCTTTGGAGCGTCTACGTCACGGTGGCCAGAGGGCAGCTCTCCATACAGCACGACCTTGGGCAGGCGGTGATCCTCCATTCTGGAAACGCGCCCTGCCCAGCATTGCTGAGTTTTCAGCAACATGACCTCCATGCTGTAAACCTCCGCTTGTTCAAGAACTACAATGTTGGTGACGAAGTCACTCCAGTGAATGTTGAGGATGGAGCGAAGACAGCGCTGGTGGAAACGCTCGAGGAGTCGTAGGTGACGACGGTAGGTAACCCATGACTCGGCACCGTACAGGAGTGTGGTCAGTACGGATTACATGGTACACGTTGATCTTTGTGCCCTTCTTCAGATGCCGATTGTTCCACACTCGCTTGTAGAGTCTTCCAAATGCACTGCTTGCTTTCGCCAGTCTGTTGTCGATTTCCTTGTCGATCTTGGCATCTGAAGATATGGTGCACCCCAGGTAGCAGAACTGGTGGACTGTCTTCAGCTCCGACTGGCCAATGGAGATGTGAGGAGGGTGGTACTCTTCCTGGAGTGAGGGTTGATGCAAGACTTGTGTGTTCTTCAGGCTGACTTCAAGTCCGAAGAGCTGCGCAGCCTCTGCGAAGCAGGATGTTAAACGCTGCAGGGCTGTCTCAGTGTGAGCAACAAGGGCAGCATCATCGGTAAACAAAAGCTCTCGGATCAGTTGCTCCATGGTCTTTGTGTGGGTCTGAAGTCGCCTCAGGTTGAACAAGCTGCCGTCAGTGTGATATCTGACGGATGTAGATATATCGTGTCGTCAGTGTGATATATCGGATGTAGACGCCGTCTTCATCATCAAGATCTTCTATGGCCTGCTGCTGAAGAAGATGGAGAAAAGGGGAGGTGCAAGAACACAGCCCTGCTTGACACCGTTGATGATAGGGAAAGGCTCTAAAAGGTCGTTGCTGTCTCTGAGTGATGTGTCACACTCCTTCGTGAACGTTGGTGAAGTCAGAGAGCGTGCGGGGGGAGGGGCGGACTCTTTACAGTGCGGCTTGGTGACGTCAGAGAGCGCGCGGGGGGGGGCTGTGAGGGTGAGTGCAGGGCGGGGCTGCTCGGGAAAGAGAAAGGTGGTGGTGGACCGCTGGATCATGCACAACGCTATATGTCATCGTCCGGTTGCTTAGCGCCAATTTTGGGCAAGATCATGACACGCTGGATTAAAGCGCCACATTTTGCACACTCACTATACAGGTCCCATAGAAACATTCTTGACGGGGGTGCCTGGTCTGGGGTGCCTAGGTCAAGGTCAGGCCGAGGTCAAAGGTCACATGTTGTAATACTGTCTTAATACCACATATAACATAGGTTTTTGTTAATCTGGAAGGTTTTCACCTTGCCCCAGTAGTGCAGCAGTTGTTAAATGTGGGATTAGAATCAGTCAAGCATGTTTTTATTCTTGTTACGTTCCCACGCCTCCCAAAAATGTCACTTTTCTCTCCAAATGGTCAAATTTTCCACAAAGGTCAATGTTTTTTGCCATGAGGCCAAATTTGCCCCGAGTATATCTGATCGCAGGTTTATAATTGAGGAGCAATTAACAAGTTTGCCTCACCCTAGCTTTTTATTTTTACCACTCTGTCTGAAATTGCTTAAACATAATATATGTGCTTGTCTTGGTCTCTTTTCAGGAAGACGAATATAGGTCCCAAGCAGAATGGATTGGGAAAAGTGCATAATATGTGGTTTGAAAGATGGTGATTTAAAGTGTCCTGCTGAAAGGTCAGATGGAGAAGGACCAGCTTCATATGATGATTTCCTACAGAATGTGGAGGGATTTCGTGAACTCCAAGCACTTCCAGTTCAGTTAGCCAACAGCGGATGTGACACTGCTGCTGAACTTCTTGAAAATCGTGCAAAATGGCATAAAGCATGTAAACTGAAGTTTGCAAGCTCTCAGCTTGAAAGAGCAAGAGATAGACATAAGCGAAAAAGTACTGAACAGGATGAAAGAAAGTCTAAACGCCAAACAAATGAGTCATCTTCAACTATGAAAGACTGCATCTTCTGGAGAAAAACTCAAGGCAAGCTGCACGACTGTTCTACTTTAGGACTGGATATGACACTCAGAGATATGGCCACAGCATTGAAAGATGAAGACTTGCGAGCAAGAATTGCAGGAGGTGATTCAGTAGCTATTGAAGCTAAGTATCTCAATAAATGTCCAACAGCCTTCAAGAATCGCTATAGAAGTATGGAAGGAGAAAAGCAGGAAGACAATACCACATCCACGATTGATCAGAAAATGATGCAGGTCCGAGTGTTTGCAGAGCTGGTTTCTAATATAGAAAGCACAATTGAAGACGGAACTCACATATTCAAACTTTCCGAGATCCATACATTGTTCATGTAACTCACTTGACAAGGACGAGGCATGCCCATCAGATCAGCGCACTTTCCCTTGCCAAACTGCAGCAGGATGCATGCCTCGAGAAGCTCGGTCCTCATGATGAAGCAGCCTTCAATGACTGGAAGAAAGAAATGTGTGCAAAGAATCCCACCTTTGAGTACTGGGACATAATTCTGCGATTAGAAATCCTGTTCCTCATCTTCGTTCGTTCTCATCGTGAGAGAAACTTTCTCACTCTTCATTGCTGTACTTGAGACATTGAGCCCCTGGCTCTTTGCCTTGGACCACCCAAATTACGCTCGCTGGATTCCTGTGTATATCAGGGACATGAAATCCCTATAGTACAGCTGATAATCTCTCATATCATAAGAATTGTGCAAATTATGACGAAAGCATGAAATTTCTACCAGTGTTAGTACATGCCATAGGTTTCATTTTCAGATCGGGAGGTAAGGCAGATTTGACCTCTGAGGACCGTGAGAGGTCAATGACCTCAAGTTATCAAAATATTGATGTTTGGTGTCATTGGTTAATGGTAAACATGTTTAGGATGTACAAACCATGCATTTGTGTTCCAATAAAAATGTCTACATATTCCACACAGTGTTGGTAGTTTTTTTTCAGATGTCGAGCTTTGACCTCTGAGGACAGTGAGAGGTCAATTACCTCAACATATCAAATATTGATGCCAATGAATGAAATATTGATGACAAACACCCAGATGTCCTGGCAGAATTCAAGTCTGGGAAGTTTGTGGTACACAAGACCAGCAACAAGTTCTCTGCCATGGCAATTGACCAATGTCATGAACAGAACAACGCTGTGGACAAAGCGTCTGGTGGAGCTATTGGACTGACAGGAAACCCTGGGGCACTCAGACGCTGGATGGTGGCAGGGCCAGAAATAGCCAGGATCACTGCAGAGTTTGAAGAGCAGGCGACAAGAGGACATGGCGGTGCTCGCGACACTGGGCATCTTCACAATGACCAGAAACCTGGAGTGCAAGCAGCCTTTATGAAGGATGTCAGAGCACTTATAGCAGTGTTTGAAGAGATGGGGAATCCCTTCCTCGAGAACACTCAAGATCTACTGGTCCTTGACACGAGAGACATCATGGACACCCCCAGTGGCAGAAATGGTGAGGAAGATTGAGTCCCTTGGTGAGGAGCAGTACACAAAGTTTGTTGAAGAAAGACTGGAACTGTGCACGAAGCCAGTTAGAGAAAGAAGAGAGTGGCTCCCTCTATCGTCGTGCCTCATAACTGGAAGGACTTCCTTTGTGTGGATCAAAACAAGACTGAGCTCTTTGGTTTCCTATCACGAGAGGCCATTCGTCTTCCAATAGCAGATGGCAAGGAAATGTATGCAACATGTGGAACTGAGGTCCTGTGCTCTCCTGCCGAGTCCGACTTGACCAGCCTCGTCCCATGTTCACACGAGGAGGCGGACACTCGCCTGCTTCTACATGTGGCAGATGCTGTGCAGAAGGGGATCAGGAAGGTGGCCATATGCACTGTGGATACTGATGTCGTGGTGCTGGCTGTGGCTTCATTCAACAACATCAATCTTGACGAGCTGTGGATAGCTCTTGGTGCTGGATCCAGCTTCTGGTACATAGCTGTTCACCAACTGGCTGCCACCATGAACCCAAGACAATGTGCTACTCTCCCCATCTTCCATGCCCTCACAGGGTGCGACACTGTGTCTTCTTTCGCTGGCAGAGGGAAAAAGACTGCCTGGGAGATTTGGAAAGTGTTCCCACAGGTGACTGATGCCTTTGAAGAACTCTTCGGCATGCCAAGTG
>NC_140982.1:1557565-1570065 GCF_056783735.1 Eptatretus burgeri | reverse complement strand
AGTCTTATACAATCCTTTTCTAATCGTTTTACAAACTCTTGTGAAGCATTTTTTCCACTATAATGTTCAAGTTTATTATACTTTTCTCCAACAGATGTTTTGATATAATAACAGAAACCACAAGGAATATGTTTTTGATATTTATTTGTATATGGTTCTTTTGGATTAGGAGAAGCAGTATTTATCTTTTTAAGGATACATTCAAAATCAGCGTATATCACAAATGGGTGCATGATAGATTTATTATAATCTTCAAAAGAAATCTTTTCACCAGGTTTAGGCATTGTAATTACAGCTGATTTATGATTACTACAATATTTTGAATGTTGTTCTAATCGTTCTTTTGTATGAAATGAATTAAGACATCGCTTACAAGGATATATTTTGTTTGCTGTTCTGAATACCTGAGAAGAGATTAATCTTGATAAATTATTGATGTATGTGTAATGTGAATTCTTTCCAACACTAAAATATAAAAGATCAATGTGTGTTTCTTCATTTTTATAGTTGTTTGAAATTTTTAATATTTGAACTTTGTTTGTATCCGTTAATCCATATACATTAATAGAAAGATTATTCTTTTTCTCAAATTTAGGAATATCTGTTAGTGGCATTGGGAATTTAAAATCTTTAGTGTCCAAGGTATTCTCATATTTCATATATTGTTTTACTCTTTCTGAATTACATTTTGGTGGATGAAAGTGAGCAAGAACAGACCAGAGAAAACATTTATTATCATTATTCTTAATATTAACAACTGCCTTCTTTAGTTTTATTTCTTTTGGTAATTCAATATAAGAAGAAGCTTTAAGAGGGTTTGATTTTAGAATGTGTATATCTAAAAAGATGATTTTTTTAATATTGAATCCACTTCCTACCACTGTATTATCAACATCCTCCTCTTGTCTTGATAGTTCTTCATGAACCCCACTATTCAAAAAATCTTGAAATGATGTTATAAAATGAAGATCTGTTCTCATATAAGGAGTTTGTTCTTCATCTTGTCTTTTCATATTCATTTTCACTCCCATATAAAACTTTAAAGTTTTCATTTCTTTTAATGTCTCTTTAATAAATTTTTCAACATCGGGTTTCACTATTTCAATTGATTCAGCTATTGATGATGGACCGGGTTCTCCAAATTGAAAAATCCTTATTTTTATATGCCCTTTAAATGCCCCATCAGTGTTTTCAATATAATAGTCTCCCTTTACTTTAAACTCATTTTTCTTGTGTTTTTGTGATTGAAGATGTTTATTATAACTACTCTTCAAAACATCCTTTGAACAGATATCACAATGTTTTCTTTCCAACTCAAGAGGAGATATTTGATGAAACAGATTAAATGTGTGTTTGTTGGTTCGGAGGTGTTTTCTATAATGTTTATATTTGTGATTACAAACATCGCAGTATGTTGTATTCACCATATTTATATAATAAATCTTTGCTTAAACTAAAATTTTCTTGATGAAAATTTCGTTTATTTTACAGGTGAATCTGTGCTTAAAACCATTTTATCCTCCAACTTTTTCACTTAATAAATACAATGTTTCAAGACACAAAAGACAAGTTTCAATCAATCTCTTCATTTGTTAAAGATACTGAGAAATATGTCAAGGATGTAAAATTGAACAAAGATAAATATAACAACTATTGGATGAAAACAATTATGGTAAATAACATGAGTTCTTCAATTTCCTTCAGTGGAAGGGCTTTTAGTATACCTGGTAGAAAATCAATTAAAGTATCTCTAACAAAAGTTTCTCCTCTCCTTCTAGTAATAGATTCAAAACTAGAAAAAGCAATGAAACAAGAAAAAGTATCAAAAAACAAAAACCTCATGGATGAAGCTTTAGAAAGAAAAGATAAGACCATCTGTAATATGCAAGGAGAAATTTGTATTTTTTTTCAACAACCCTAAAGATGTAAATCCTGATGAAATAAAGGATGCTAATATATCAGGTGAAATGACATTTCGTTCAATAGTAATTAACGATCATTTTAAAATTACCTTTAGTATATAAAAAAATGTTGTCGTTGAATCTGATAATGAAAAAAAGTATATCGATATCGATGGTAATATACAACTGAAAGTATAGATGAATTTCAGTTTAAGTAAAGTTTTACTTTATAAATATGCTCGACTTTCCTGATTCTCCATATGACAAATTTGAGAATTGTCCTGCGTGTGAAAGACGGGGATTAAACACAGAGTCAAAAGCTTATAAACAATGTATATTCTGTGATTATCTTCTAATTAATGATAATAAAAAATATAAAAAGGAAAATAATTCTTTTAGATTTACACCAAAAATGAATTACTTTACAAGATTGATTAGAGAAATGAATGTAAAGTATGAGGGTGATAACACACCTTTCCTTACAAGGGAAGAAACTGAACGTATAAGAGAAATGTTCAAAGGATTGTTGTTGTATATTATTCATGGATGTAGTTTTCAGGGAAATATCAACACAAGATATTGTATAAATAAAATAATGGATTATCTTGAAATTAAACCTGAACTTAGGATAAAATATAGAGTTTCTAAAAAAGCCAATAATGAATTAAATAACCTGTTTTCCAAATATATAAATGAATGATTTTTTACCCATTTGGGAAAATAAGATAAAATTTAACAACCATAAAAATCTCCCAAATTCATTAAGATGTCTCATAGTTGGTTCAAGTGGATGTGGAAAAACCTGCTTACTTTTAAAAATGCTCCTCACTCCCAACTTTTTAGATTATGATAATTTAATAATTTTCACAAAGTCGAGTTTTCAACCAGAGTATCAACTACTCTCACAAGGTTTTAATGCTGGTCTTCAAAAAGAAGATATAATCGGTTTATTTAAACGCCAAAAAAACCTAAATGATTATAACATTGAAGATATAATTCAACTATTTTGTGATACACAGAGATGTAAAAAGAAATCAAATCCTATAACTTGTATTCTTAGTGATAATACGGATGATATACCGTCTCCCCAAGATTTGGATAAATCAAAAAAGAACCTCGTTATCTTTGATGATTGTGTTAATGAGAGAAACCAAACGGTAATGGACAGCTACTACACAAGAGGGAGACATTCTTCTTGTAATTGTATTTATCTTAGTCAATCGTACTTTCAACTTCCTCGTCGTTCCATCAGAAACAATGCTAATACTTTTATTTTATTCAAGTTAAATTCAATAGATATCAATAATTTTTGGAGAGATAATTGTTCTACATTATGTAGTAAAAAGAAATTTGAGGATTACATGAAGCACACGACTGAAAAATATAAATATATTGTTGTGAAACAAGATGAGATATTAAGGGATATATTTTTTGTTTTATAAACAATTACATATATAAATGACAACTATTATTATAAATCTTGTGGGTAAATCTGCTTCTGGAAAAAACTTTCATAAATCAAGGTTCTTGTGTAGTACAAATGAGAATATTGTAAATTTACTTAAAAAACACCCCATGATACGCATTGTATCAACAACAACTAGAGCAATAAGACCTGGAGAAGTAAAAGGTGAAGATTATCACTATATTTCAGTGGAGGAACATATGCGATTGAGGAATGAAGGTCAAATATTTGAGGAGGTTTCTCTTGGTACAACGAAATATTCACATTGCAAGAGTGAGTTAAGGAAACTAAAATCTGGTGGTCTTGGGATATTAGAAACTAATCCAGAAGGAATGAGACAAATTATTAAATATCTGAGCGGAGTGAAGATTTTATCATTCGGTTTTGATGTTGATGAAGAAACTCAACGCAAACGTATGAAAAGCAGAGATGCAAGTATTAGTGAAGAAGAAATTACAACTCGCATTAATGTTAATAAAGAATTTGATGAAATATTTAAAGAAAAGGATTTATTTGAACACATCGACTTGAATGATGAAGAAAAGGAAAATTTCCCTGTTGATCTTTACAATTCATTAAATTATATTTTACAATAAATAAATGGATGCAAAAGAAAGAGCAAGAAGATTTAAGGAACATCGAGTTGGTTTCAAAAGTTGTAAAACAGCAGGAAGACATAAAGAAGAAACGCAGACAGAAACTAACGGGCGAAGAAGCATTTGAAAGAAAACAAGAGAAATTTTTAAAACCACTTTTAAAAACTTCCCAAGAAAAAATGAAAGATGTTTCCACAGTTCCCACAGTAGAATATACTCCTAAAAAACTTCAAATGTTAAAAGATTTCAGTCAAATGACGGAGGAAGAATTAGAGCATTTAGGAGAATTAGAATATGATGATGAAGGTTTATTTCAACAACTGGAAGAGATTAATCAACCCCCTGATTATATTGTGAATGCTGTTCAAAACAATGAATATTCAGCAGATTCAAAAACCAAAGCAGGACTCATTCCAACAGAACAACCAGCAATATTTCATCTTGTTCAAGAAAAGGTATTGATATTTAATGATGAATTAAGGTTCTTGGGTTCTGCTCAACCCCCTGTTAAACTAACTCCGAGATTAATGTTTCTTCTCACAAAAGATGGAAGACAAGGTTCAACTGTGAGGGATGAATCAAAGTATATTGATAAACCATTGAATATGGAAAATAATGATGATAGAGTATATATTGATCTGATGAACACTCTAAATTATAAGGTTATTCTTTCTGGTAAAAGTAGGAAGAATGAGAAGGAGAAACACATTATTCAGGCTTTAAGTATCCTTGGTTCAGGTGTTAGTTTTCTTCCAAATGACCCATCGCAATTAGTTAATAGACTGTTATTGTTGTTAGGCAGTAAGAAGGCTGGAAATAACAATTGTTTTAATGAAGCATCAGCCATTTTAGACCAGTTGATGAACATGAAAATAATTAATAAATATCAATATAAAGACATTTTATCTCATATTAAATAAGATGAGAGGCACAATCCTTTGTTTCAATTTCACAACAAGTGACCACACATCTTCATTCCCATACCCACTACAACTTGACACAACAAAAGAATATGAGGCATCTTTATTGTCCATGGAAACTTATAATACCTTATTTAATATAACCGAGAAAAATGACAAGTTTAGTTATAATCCGGGAAGTGGATATGAAATTGCTCGTCTTATGAAAGAACAGGGTGATGAACCCAAAAATATTGTTATAAACATTCAAAAACATACTTCAAAATCAACGATTAAAGTTAAAAATAACTACAAGATTGATTTCACAATTGATAATTCATTTAGAGAGTTATTGGGTTTCTCCTCAAAAAAGATTGAAACTAATGGGACGTTTTACAGTGATAATGTCATTCAAATATCCTCAGGAATAAATTCGGTGTTAATTCACTGTGATTTGATTGATGGTGCTTATAATGATGGAAAAAAACAAATACAATATTTTCATTCAGCGCATACTCAACCCCAATTGGTTATAAATTCAATATGGAACCCAAAAATTTGGTTTATCTACCTGTGTCAGGAAAAACCATACACAGAGTAAATTTTAGGATAACCGACCAAGATAATCGTGTGATTTCTTTTAATGGAGAAGTTATATCCATCAGAATTCACCTACGTGAAGTTTTCCAATAAATAAATACGATGGTTATTGTGAGGAAACACGAGTTGGGAAAATATAAAATAATTACAGGGGATGGGATGTTCCTTTCTCCATACTACAAGGGTGAAGGTATGTATCTTGGTAGAGGATACTATAAACCTAAGAGACAAAGGGGTGTTGGACATCAATTTAGAGGAGATGGGATAATTGATACTCTAATGGGTATTGGTTCAACTATTCTTAAACATAAAGATCTAATTGGTTCAACTGCTTCTGCTGTGGGAAATGTAGCAGGTGCTGTAAAGAGTATAAAAGATGCTCAGAAGGAATCTCATAAATTACAAGCAATAAAAGAAATTAAGAAAGGCAAAACTCAGTTGTCCCCCAAGAACGACAGAAAATAATTCAAATACTTGGATCAGGGTTTCAAAAGTTTTAACATCTTTTTTCCTAAATAAATACAAGTATGGAAGCAATTGATAGTATCTATGATTTGGATGATACTATTATTATCTCAAACTCCACTAAAAAAGAAGATTACTTCAAGGTAAATGCAATAACTGGAACAGACTGGAATACGAATGGTACAAAAAGTTTTGAAATAAATAATCAACAAACCTATTTGAATCTCTCCGAAAGTTTCTTGTTGTGTAAATTTAAATTCACTAAAGCTGGGAATAACACAAACGCTACACTTGTAAATGATTTCTTCTGGAAAATGTTTGATAGTGTGCGTTTGTATATTGGAACACAAGAAGTTGAAGCGGTTGATTATGTCTCTGCTGTATCTGAAATGATGAAATTTACACTCTATACATTCAGTGATAGAATGGGAAAGGGGTCTGTCGAAGGTTTTATTCCTGATATGTCAACGGGAACAAACACAGACCCTGGATATATTCAAAGGAAAGGAGCGTATAATGATGATACAAAAGCAGAAAATAGTTTTACTGTGGCAGTTCCTCTTAAAGGTATATTTGGATTTTGTGATCATGATAAAGTTCTGTATGGTCTTAAAATTAGATTTCAACTACAAAGGAATGATAATGAAAATCGATTGCTTTTTGGTGTTGCTAGTACTTTTGGTGATCAGAATAAATTTGTAATTGAGGAAATGAGTTGGTATATCAGTGAATATACTCCTAATCTTAAAACAGAAGAGATGTTGAATCGAAGACTTAACTCAAAGAAACCACTCAGTGTATCATACCTCAAAAGAAGATGTCAACACGTTAAACTCAACCAAACTACTTACACGTGGAATTTGGGTGTTCTGGAAGGAAAGCCACGATATCTGTGGATCATTTTTAAAAAGCCAGATGGTGATACTGCGACTGATAAGAATAATGCATTGAGTGATAATGCTAAGGTGAAACAACTTCGCGTTTCTCTAGATGGAACATTTTATCCACGAGATAGATTGGAAATTAATTGGGAAAAAAATGATTTTGCTGAAGCATACAAGTCTTACCAAAAGGTGTGTGAAAGTAATGGAAATAAAGAACCTATTTTGGATATGACAGCATTTATAAGTTTGTATACAATCTATGCGTTTGACCTGAGCGCTCAAAAGGAAACTATAAAGTCTAATCGAGTGGATACTTCCCTATACATTGAAAGAGGAGAGAGTGAAGAAGTTGATACATATTGTTTGCTTTTGGAAGAAACAGAATTGCAGATTAATACAGATAATGGTGTGATGATTAGTCTCACATAATTTTTTGTTAAATAAATGAGTGGCAAAGTACCAACTGGGGTATATGTTAATCAAATCAATCTTCATAAACTATCATCTTGTGTTCAAAATCAAAAGCCTTGTACGATTAACGTTAATACAATTCAGAGAAAAGGAGCAGTAAGAATTGATGTTTTGCTCACAAGAGAACAGGTTAAAATCTTGAATGACACTGGCTCACTTAAAATTAAAATGACAAAACCAATGTTGAAAAAATATTCAATAAGAGAGACGAGTGGAGGATTTCTCCCATTTCTAATTCCTTTATTTGCTGGTTTAAGTGCGGTTGGAGCATTGACGGGTGGTATTTCAACAGCGGTGAAAACTACCAACGAAAGGAAGGCTCAACTCCAGGCTCAAAAAGAATTGGAAAGACATAACAAATAGTGGGAGAAACCAATTAGTGGAAGTGGCATAATTGTAGATTTTGCTGAAAAACTTGAAGGTCTGCCTGATAAAGCGAGATTGTTAGTTGGAGATATGCTTTCTTCTATAGCACAAGCAGGTGTAAAATTAACGAAAAGAGGTAATGGATTATATCTTTCTAATAAATAAATGAGCATTGATGAGTGGTTGAAAGAATTTGGAAAGAATACAACATCAAATTTACAACTTGTTAAATATTGTAAGAAATTAAAAATTCATAATGTGGTTATTTGTATGAGAGATGAATTAACAAATGTACCGAAACATACAAAGAATATTATTATGAACTTAGAAGATAATAATGGGAACGGTTCTCATTGGGTTTGTATTTTTAATAGTCAAGACAAATATTATTTTGATAGTTTTGGTCTTCCACCACCTGTTGAAGTCATAAAATTCTTACAGAATGGTGTTTATCAAACATTTCAAGTCCAAGAATTAAATTCCAAGTGTTGTGGTCAATTATGTCTATATGTGTTATTTCAACTCAACAAAAATAAAAAATTTTATGATATTATTTTTAATCTAATATAAATGACTTATGTTGGTAAAGATGGTTCTATCTTTGGTGTATCTCAAGAACTGGATATTGATTTATCAAATTATTACACAAAGGCACAGGCTGAACGACATAAATATAATATAACCAAAAATATTAACATGAAAAATGCTTTTAAATTAAAAAAATTATCCAAGCCCGACTGACCCGAATGACTTGGTGAGATTAAGCGATTTATCACAATATATATCCTTAAATAAAACGGCTGTGTATTCCAAAGATACAGAAGTGTTGATATTATCTCCAGGTCATACAGAATTCACAGTTCGAATTAAAATAAATTTTTATAAAGAAGGGCGTATCTTTTGCATGAGAATAGAACAATGGGGGTATGATATGAATGATTTAGGGTATAATTGGTCATTTAAAATTAACCTCGAAGACCTGGAACAATTAAATCAGTCTCGTAAGGAAGAATATTATCCACTTGGGATCGAGAATGAGTTTTGTGGAGCCACGATTAGTAAACAACAAATAAAAGAATTTAATAAGGGTAAATATAATAATGGTTTTGCCCTTGTTTATCTCATGAAAACAGAAAAAACAGGATTATATATAATAAGTAAGGAAATACAAAATGATTTAACTCTGGGAAGATGGGGAGGTGTTTCGTGCCATAATATTATTCTGACATATATTTCTAATACATAAATGACAGCAAGAAGGCTTCAAGAAAATTATCATTTCTGTGTCCAAGCATACCTTCAAGAAAAGGGTATTCAGTATTTTAATAAATATGTTCTACAACATAAGAATGAGGTATTTTCAATAAAAGATTGGCATTATGCTGATGTTGATAAACCGACAACTTTAGATTTAATTAGAATGTTAAATAATGAAAAAATTATAAAGTTAAGAAAAGGTAAGGCTCTTTTAGAAATCCAAAATAAATTTTATTGGTTTCCTGTTGTAAAAAAAATTATTTTGGATACATGAATAACAAGAAATCCTGATGAATATATGTATAATATTCTATGGGGTGTAAGCGATTCAAGGATAGTAAGGGATGAGGAAGGAGTTGAAGAAGAGAGGGAAGAGGAGGAAAAGGAGAAGGAGGAGAGGGAGAAGAAAGAGAAGGAGGAAAAGGAGAAGAGAGAGAGGGAGGAAAGAGAGAGAATAAATAAATATCAAAATATGGAAACCAGTGAGATTCAAAACAGAATAGGGGTATTACAGAAAATAACTCAACCCACCGAGGAGGAATACAAAGAATTAACAAGTCTATTTGCAATACTTTCGACAAGACTATTAAAATCCATATCTTATCGATTTTAATTCAAGTTTTTCATTTTTTTTTTCTTAAATAAATGGAGGAGAGAGTGAAGGCATTTCTAAGGATTCTTTATGTTTTAAAAATTAAGATTCAAATGTGCATGTTGGAAACTAAAAAGGTTTTTGCACTCTGCAGGAATTTTTCTCATAAATAAATGAGTTATTGTCTCAAATGTAAAAAGAAAACTAATACTAAAAATATTTCATATATTAAAAGTAAAAATAACAGGGTTATACAAAAAGGTATATGTTCGGTGTGTGGTTCAAAAAAAATCAATTTATCTCCAAACACAAACGAGGAGGAGATATACAAAAGTTTTTATCAGGAAGTAAATTTACAACTACTGGAATACCAGGGGAATTACATCTTCCAGGGTATTCTTTCTGTGGTCCAGGCACAAACTTGGATAAAAGATTAGATGAGGCAGACAATCCTAAATCCTGGAGTCAGCCTATCAATAGAGTTGATGAAGTGTGCATGAGACACGATATTGATTATGGGAATACCACAACGTTGGAAGAAAAGCATGAAGCCGATAGAGAAATGTTGCATAATTTGTCTCTGATACAAAATCCAACCTTGAGAGAAAAAGTTGATCGGTTCATTGTGAAGAAGATGATCAGTGCTAAATTGAAACTTGGTCTTGGAAATTCAAAAAACTTATAGGCTCTAATGATGCCATTAAGACTGAAGAGCAATTAGCTGATGAATTACATAAACTAATATTCACAAAGTTTCAGAGAAGGAAAGTTTATTCCAAGGAAGTTGATTATATCTGGTCTGCTGATTTGATTGAACTCAATAATGATAAGGGGTACAAGTATGCTTTAACCATTATTGATTTGAGGAGTAGATAGGCGTGGGTTGTCCCTTTAAAAAACAAAACAGGTAATACTCTTATGTTAGCTTTTCAACAGATATTTAATAAAAGTAAGAGAAAACCTAAAAAATTGTGGACTGATGAGGGAAGAGAGTTTTATAACAAGACATTTATGAATTTTCTAAAAAATAACAGTATTACATTATACAGTACCTTTAATGAAGGGAAGGCAGTTGTTGAACGTTTTAATCGTACCTTAAAAGAGAGACTATATAAAAAATTCACACAACTCGGTTCACAACAATGGTCATCTTTTATTCAGGATATTGTGGATAAGTATAATGACACGATTCACACATCAACAAATATGAAACCATCAGAAACATTTTCAAAATTAAAATATGAAAAAGAGATTAATGTCAGAAAACCTAAGTTCAAAGTTGGTGATATCGTAAGAATATATAGGTGGAAATCTCATTTTGAAAAGGGTTTTACTGAACGATGGACGAAAGAACTTTTTTAAATTGTTGATGTAATAGATACGGTTCCTTGGACTTATAAAATATATGATTTGGAAGGGGAAGAGATTTTAGGTTCATTTTATTCACAGGAATTACAAAAGACAAAACTAAGCAGATAATATCCATGGGAGCAATGGGTTGTCCCTTCACTCCCTCCGACTATACACCTTTGTGGACACTAGAGGAACAAGTCCGAGGTGTATTACAGTATATAATGTGTGTCAAGGGGGACGTTCTTAGATCTGTGAACCCCAAACACAGAATCCTCAACTGAATAGTCAAGGCTTAACGTGTGTGTGTGTGTGTGTGTGTGTGTGTGTGTGTGTGTGTGTGTGTGTGTGTGTGTGTGTGTGTGTGTGTGTGTGTGTGTGTGTGTCAAGGGGGACGTTCTTAGATCTGTGAACCCCAAACACAGAATCCTCAACTGAATAGTCAAGGCTTAACTTTTTTTTGTTGGTGTGTGTGTGTGTGTGTGTCCCAACCCTCACATTCAAAATCTCAACCCCAACCCTCACATTCAAAATCTCAACCCCAACTCAATCCTCGCCCAACACAATGTCTTTTTCAAAATGAGATTTCCACCTATATATATATATATATATATATATATATATATATATATATATATATATATATATATATATATATATATATATATATATATATATATATATATATATATATATATTTTTTTTTTTTTTTTACGTTTTTTTTTTCTCTTCTTCCAATTCTGTCTTTTAAGGCTTTCAGGTTTGATGACGTAGAAAGGGGGAGTAAGCCTGCACTTTCTTCCCAGAACGAACAATGTATATTTTTTATGTTTTTTTCTCTTCTTCCAATTCTGTCTTTTAAGGCTTTCAGGTTTGATGACGCAGAAAGGGGGAGTAAGCCTGCACTTTCTTCCCAGAACGAACAATGTATTTTTTTTTATGTTTTTTTCTCTTCTTCCAATTCTGTCTTTTAAGGCTTTCAGGTTTGATGACGTAGAAAGGGGGAGTAAGCCTGCACTTTATTCCCAGAACGAACAATGTATATTTTTTTCTCTTCTTCCAATTCTGTCTTTTAAAGCTTTCAGGTTTGATGACGTAGAAAGAGGTAGTAAGAATTTTCTTGATAGGTTTAGATCCCAAAGAGTGGTAGCATTTCAAGTCTTCAAAATAAACCCAACTTTCCAAGTCTCCAAGGTATAACCACATTCCTGTTGAGTTTCCAAGATATGTATCACATTGTGAGTTATCAAGCCAGAACCCACATTTCAAGTCTCCAAAAATATAACCATCTATCCAAGACTCCAAGGTAGAATCACAATTTCCAGAAATATAGTGGGTTTCAGTGATAGATCTCACATAGTATAACTGTGGATCATCAAGGAAATCTCCATTTTTCCAATTTTGATGGGTTTCGGTGAGAGATCTCACATAGTATAACTGTGGATCATCAAGGAAATCTCCATTTTTCCAATTTTTATGGGTTTCAGTGATAGATCTTACATAGTATAACTGTGGATCATCAAGGAAAACTCCATTTTTCAAAATGTCTGAAAATTGTGAGTCTCCAAGGTAAAACTTGTATTCTGGCTCATCAAGGTATAACTTGTTCAGGGGGTATTGTCTTGATAACTCACAATGAGTACTATTGTTGCAA
>NC_140982.1:1531490-1557065 GCF_056783735.1 Eptatretus burgeri | reverse complement strand
CAGGGGATGGGATGTTCCTTTCCCCATACTACAAGGGTGAAGGTATGTATCTTGGTAGAGGATACTATAAACCTAAGAGACAAAGGGGTGTTGGACATCAATTTAGAGGAGATGGGATAATTGATACTCTCATGGGTATTGGTTCAACTATTCTTAAACATAAAGATCTAATTGGTTCAACTGCTTCTGCTGTGGGAAATGTAGCAGGTGCTGTAAAGAGTATAAAAGATGCTCAGAAGGAATCTCATAAATTACAAGCAATAAAAGAAATTAAGAAAGGCAAAACTCAGTTGTCCCCCAAGAACGACAGAAAATAATTCAAATACTTGGATCAGGGTTTCAAAACTTTTAACATCTTTTTCCTAAATAAATACAAGTATGGAAGCAATTGATAGTATCTATGATTTGGATGATACTATTATTATCTCAAACTCCACTAAAAAAGAAGATTACTTCAAGGTAAATGCAATAACTGGAACAGACTGGAATACGAATGGTACAAAAAGTTTTGAAATAAATAATCAACAAAGCTATTTGAATCTCTCCGAAAGTTTCTTGTTGTGTAAATTTAAATTCACTAAAGCTGGGAATAACACAAACGCTACACTTGTAAATGATTTCTTCTGGAAAATGTTTGATAGTGTGCGTTTGTATATTGGAACACAAGAAGTTGAAGCGGTTGATTATGTCTCTGCTGTATCTGAAATGATAAAATTTACACTCTATACATTCAGTGATAGAATGGGAAAGGGGTCTGTCGAAGGTTTTATTCCTGATATGTCAACGGGAACAAACACAGACCCTGGATATATTCAAAGGAAAGGAGCGTATAATGATGATACAAAAGCAGAAAATAGTTTTACTGTGGCGGTTCCTCTTAAAGGTATATTTGGATTTTGTGATCATGATAAAGTTCTGTATGGTCTTAAAATTAGATTTCAACTACAAAGGAATGATAATGAAAATCGATTGCTTTTTGGTGTTGCTTGTGCTTTTGGTGAACAGAATAAATTTGTAATTGAGGAGATGAGTTGGTATATCAGTGAATATACTCCTAATCTTAAAACAGAAGAGATGTTGAATCGAAGACTTAACTCAAAGAAACCACTCAGTGTATCATACCTCAAAAGAAGATGTCAACACGTTTAACTCAATCAAACTACTTACACATGGAATTTGGGTGTTCTGGAAGGAAAGCCACGATATCTGTGGATTATTTTTAAAAAGCCAGATGGTGATACTGCGACTGATAAGAATAATGCATTGAGTGATAATGCTAAGGTGAAACAACTTCGCGTTTCTCTAGATGGAACATTTTATCCACGAGATAGATTGGAAATTAATTGGGAAAAAAATGATTTTGCTGAAGCATACAAGTCTTACCAAAAGGTGTGTGAAAGTAATGGAAATAAAGAACCTATTTTGGATATGACAGCATTTAAAAGTTTGTATACAATCTATGCGTTTGACCTGAGCGCGCAAAAGGAAACTATAAAGTCTAATCGAGTGGATACTTCCCTATACATTGAAAGAGGAGAGAGTGAAGAAGTTGATACATATTGTTTGCTTTTGGAAGAAACAGAATTGCAGATTAATACAGATAATGGTGTGATGATTAGTCTCACATAATTTTTTGTTAAATAAATGAGTGGCAAAGTACCAACTGGGGTATATGTTAATCAAATCAATCTTCATAAACTATCATCTTGTGTTCAAAATCAAAAGCCTTGTACGATTAACGTTAATACAATTCAGAGAAAAGGAGCAGTAAGAATTGATGTTTTGCTCACAAGAGAACAGGTTAAAATCTTGAATGACACTGGCTCACTTAAAATTAAAATGACAAAACCAATGTTGAAAAAATATTCAATAAGAGAGACGAGTGGAGGATTTCTCCCATTTCTAATTCCTTTATTTGCTGGTTTAAGTGCGGTTGGAGCATTGACGGGTGGTATTTCAACAGCGGTGAAAACTGCGAACGAAAGGAAGGCTCAACTCCAGGCTCAAAAAGAATTGGAAAGACATAACAAAGAGTTGGAGAAACAAATTAGTGGAAGTGGTGTAATTGTAGATTTTGCTGAAAAACTTGAAGGTCTGCCTGATAAAGCGAGATTGTTAGTTGGAGATATGCTTTCTTCTATTGCACAAGCAGGTGTAAAATTAACGAAAAGAGTTAATGGATTATATCTTTCTAATAAATAAATGAGCATTGATGAGTGGTTGGAAAAATTTGGAAAGAATACAACATCAAATTTACAACTTGTCAAATATTGTAAGAAATTAAAAATTCATAATGTGGTTATTTGTATGAGAGATGAATTAACAAATGTGCCAAAACATACAAAGAATATTATTATGAACTTAGAAGATAATAATGGGAACGGTTCTCATTGGGTTTGTATTTTTAATAGTCAAGACAAATATTATTTTGATAGTTTTGGTCTTCCACCACCTGTTGAAGTCATAAAATTCTTACAGAATGGTGTTTATCAAACATTTCAAGTCCAAGAATTAAATTCCAAGTGTTGTGGTCAATTATGTCTATATGTGTTATTTCAACTCAACAAAAATAAAAAATTTTATGATATTATTTTTAATCTAATATAAATGACTTATGTTGGTAAAGATGGTTCTATCTTTGGTGTATCTCAAGAATTGGATATTGATTTATCAAATTATTACACAAAGGCACAGGCTGAACGACATAAATATAATATAACCAAAAATATTAACATGAAAAATGCTTTTAAATTAAAAAATTATCCAAGCCCGACTGACGCGAATGACTTGGTGAGATTAAGCGATTTATCACAATATATATCCTTAAATAAAACGGCTGTGTATTCCAAAGATACAGAAGTGTTGATATTATCTCCAGGTCATACAGAATTCACAGTTCGAATTAAAATTAATTTTTATAAAGAAGGGCGTATCGTTTGTATGAGAATAGAACAATGGGGGTATGATATGAATGATTTAGGGTATAATTGGTCATTTAAAATTAACCTCGAAGACCTGGAACAATTAAATCAGTCTCGTAAGGAAGAATATTATCCACTTGGTATCGAGAATGAGTTTTGTGGGTCCACGATTAGTAAACAACAAATAAAAGAATTTAATAAGGGTAAATATAATAATGGTTTTGTCCTTGTTTATCTCATGAAAACAGAAAAAACAGGATTATATATAATAAGTAAGGAAATACAAAATGATTTAACTATGGGAAGATGGGGAGGTGTTTCGTGCCATAATATTATTCTAACATATATTTCTAATACATAAATGACAGCAAGAAGGCTTCAAGAAAATTATCATTTCTGTGTTCAAGCATACCTTCAAGAAAAGGGTATTCGGTATTTTAATAAATATGTTCTACAACATAAGAATGAGGTATTTTCAATAAAAGATTGGCATTATGCTGATGTTGATAAACCGACAACTTTAGATTTAATTAGAATGTTAAATAATGAAAAAATTATAAAGTTAAGAAAAGGTAAGGCTCTTTTAGAAATTCAAAAGAAATTTTATTGGTTTCCTGTTGTAAAAAAATTATTTTCGATGCAGGAATAACAGGAAATCCTGATGAATATATGTATAATATTCTATGGGGTGTAAGCGATTCAAGGATAGTAAGGGATGAGGAAGGAGTTGAAGAAGAGAGGGAAGAGGAGGAAAATGAGAAGAGAGAGAAGGAGGAGAGGGAGAAGAAAGAGAAGGAGGAAAGAGAGAAGAGAGAGAAGGAGGAGAGGGAGAAGAAAGAGAAGGAGGAAAGAGAGAAGAGAGAGAGGGAGGAGAGGGAGGAAAGAGCGAGACAAAATAAATATCAAAATATGGAAACCAGTGAAATCCAAACAAGATTGGTGGTATTACAGAAAATAACTCAACCCACCGAGGAGCAAAACAAAGAATTGACAAGTCTATTGGCAATATTTTCTTCAAGACTATTGACATCGACAAGCTATTCATTTTAATTCAAGTTTTTTCTTAAATAAATGGAGGAGAGAGTGAAGGCATTTCTAAGGATTCTTTATGTTTTAAAAATTAAGATCCAAATGTGCATGTTGGAAACTAAAAAGGTTTTTGCACTGTGCAGGAATTTTTCACATAAATAAATGAGTTATTGTCTCAAATGTAAAAAGAAAACTAATACTAAAAATATTTCATATATTAAAAGTAAAAATAACAGGGTTATACAAAAAGGTATATGTTCGGTGTGTGGTTCAAAAAAAAATCAATTTATCTCCAAACACAAACTCGGAGGAGATATACAAAAGTTTTTATCAGGAAGTAAATTTACAACTACTGGAATACCAGGGGAATTACATCTTCCAGGGTATTCTTTCTGTGGTCCAGGTACAAACTTGGATAAAAGATTAGATGAGGCAGACAATCCTAAATCCTGGAGTAAGCCTATCAATAGAGTTGATGAAGTGTGCATGAGACACGATATTGATTATGGGAATACCACAACGTTGGAAGAAAAGCATGAAGCCGATAGAGAAATGTTGTATAATTTGTCTCTGATACAAAATCCAACCTTGAGAGAAAAAGTTGATCGGCTCATTGTGAAGAAGATGATCAGTGCTAAATTGAAACTTGGACTTGGAAATTCAAAAAACTTATAGGCTCTAATGATGCCATTAAGACTGAAGAGCAATTAGCTGATGAATTACATAAACCAATATTCACAAAGTTTCAGAGAAGGAAAGTTTATTCTGAGGAAGTTGATTATATCTGGTCTGCTGATTTGATTGAACTCAATAATGATAAGGGGTACAAGTATGCTTTAACCGTAATTGATTTGAGGAGTAGATACGTATGGGTTGTCCCATTAAAAAACAAAACAGGTAATACTCTTATGTTAGCCTTTCAACAGATATTTAATAAAAGTAAGAAAAAACCTAAAAAATTATGGACTGATGAGGGTAGAGAGTTTTATAACAAGAGCATTAAGAGAAGTTTATCATTTCGTAATGGCACAAAAGGGGCATCTTAAAAAATATAAAGATTCAAATGTTTTGTTTGTCAATATTTTAGATGGGGATTATTGTGCAAAGAAAATTAAACTATTGAAGGAATTTGAGAATGAACAAATCTTTATAGGTTCAATGAGTGAGCTGATCAACCTCCAGGTTAAAGGGGAGACAAATAAATATACCTTGGGATAGCCTGGTTATATATATACAAAGCCTGGTGTTGGCTTAGTGGTTAGGGTGGCGGCTTGGGATCCCAGTGTCCCGAGTTCGAATCCCACTCAGCTGCTGAATTAACACCAGGGGTTGACTCAGCCTGTCATCCATCCGAGGTCGGCGATGTGTGTACCAGTGTACTGGTCCCGGTGTATGCCCCGGTTAGAATAGGTGTACCATATCCCTGTGTTGTAAGAGGCGTCCAGGAAGGGCATCCGACCATAAAACATTGCCTCACAAAAAGCCAAACCCCTGCACAGCAGGGAAAAACGGATAAAAAGGGGGTTTATTTTTAGGGGAAAAAAAAGGGAATTGCTGAAAATCCCCCATTCATTTACATGGGGAAAAGTGAGCTAGAACCAGTATATTCACCCTACTCCCCTTTGTCTCTGAGGTTTATAGTATCCTCTACCAAGATACATACCTTCACCCTTGTAGTATGGGGAAAGGAACATCCCATCCCCTGTAATTATTTTATATTTTCCCAACTCGTGTTTCCTCACAATAACCATCGTATTTATTTATTGGAAAACTTCACGTAGGTGAATTCTGATGGATATAACTTCTCCATTAAAAGAAATCACACGATTATCTTGGTCGGTTATCCTAAAATTTACTCTGTGTATGGTTTTTCCTGACACAGGTAGATAAACCAAATTTTTGGGTTCCATATTGAATTTATAACCAATTGGGGTTGAGTATGCGCTGAATGAAAATATTGTATTTGTTTTATTCCATCATTATAAGCAGCATCAATCAAATCACAGTGAATTAACACCGAATTTATTCCTGAGGATATTTGAATGACATTATCACTGTAAAACGTCCCATTAGTTTCAATCTTTTTTGAGGAGAAACCCAATAACTCTCTAAATGAATTATCAATTGTGAAATCAACCTTGTAGTTATTTTTAACTTTAATCGTTGATTTTGAAGTATGTTTTTGAATGTTTATAACAATATTTTTTGGTTCATCACCCTGTTCTTTCATAAGACGAGCAATTTCGGAAGATATTTGAGAAATCTCATATGCTCCGGGTGAGACTGTTATCGTTTTGTATCCACTTCCGGGATTATAACTAAACTTGTCATTTTTATCAGTTATATTAAATAAGGTATTATAAGTTTCCATGGACAATAAAGATGCCTCATATTCTTTTGTTGTGTCAAGTTGTAGTGGGTATGGGAATGAAGATGTGTGGTCGCTTGTTGTGAAATTGAAACTAAGGATTGTGCTTCTCATCTTATTTAATATGAGATAAAATGTCTTTATATTGAGATTTATTAATTATTTTCATGTTCATCAACTGGTCTAAAATGGCTGATGCTTCATTAAAACAATTGTTATTTCCAGCCTTCTTACTGCCTAACAACAACAACAGTCTATTAACTAATTGCGATGGGTCATTTGGAAGAAAACTAACACCTGAACCAAGGATACTTAAAGCCTGAATAATGTGTTTCTCCTTCTCATTCTTCCTACTTTTACCAGAAAGAATAACCTTATAATTTAGAGTGTTCAGCAGATCAATATATACTCTATCATCATTATTTTCCATATCCAATGGTTTATCAATATACTTTGATTCATCCCTCACAGTTGAACCTTGTCTTCCATCTTTTGTGAGAAGAAACATTAATCTCGGAGTTAGTTTAACAGGGGGTTGAGCAGAACCCAAGAACCTTAATTCATCATTAAATATCAATACCTTTTCTTGAACAAGATGAAATATTGCTGGTTGTTCTGTTGGAATGAGTCCTGCTTTGGTTTTTGAATCCGCTGAATATTCATTGTTTTGAACAGCATTCACAATATAATCAGGGGTTGATTAATCTCTTCCAGTTGTTGAAATAATTCTTCATCATGATATTCTAATTCTCCAATATGCTCTAATTCTTCCTCCGTCATTTGACTGAAATCTTTTAACATTTGAAGCTTTCTGGGAGTATATTCTACTGTGGGAACTGTGGAAACATCTTTCATTTTTTCTTGGGAAGTTTTTAAAAGTGGTTTAAAAAGTTTCTCTTGTTTTCTTTCAAATGCTTCTTCGCCCGTTAGTTTCTGTCTGCGTTTCTTCTTTATGTCTTCCTGTTGTTTTACAACTTTTGAAACCAACTCTTGATGTTCCTTAAATCTTCTTGCTCTTTCTTTTGCATCCATTTATTTATTGTAAAATATCATTTAATGAATTGTAAAGATCAACAGGGAAATTTTCCTTTTCTTCATCATTCAAGTAGATGTGTTCAAATAAATCCTTTTCTTTAAATATTTCATCAAATTCTTTATTAACATTAATGCGAGTTGTAATTTCTTCTTCACTAATACTTGCATCTCTGCTTTTCATACGTTTGCGTTGAGTTTCTTCATCAACATCAAAACCGAATGATAAAATCTTCACTCCACTCAGATGTTTAATAATTTGTCTCGTTCCTTCTGAATTAGTTTCTAATATCCCAACACCACCAGATTTTAGTTTCCTTAACTCACTCTTACAATGTGAATATTTTGTTGTACCAAGAGAAACCTCCTCAAACATTTGACCTTCATTCCTCAATCGCATATGTTCCTCCACTGAAATACAGTGATAATCTTCACCTTTTACTTCTCCAGGTCTTATTGCTCTAGTTGTTGTTGATACAATGCGTATCACGGGGTGTTCTTTAAGTAAATTTACAATATTCTCATTTGTACTACACAAGAACCTTGATTTATGAAAGTTTTTTCCAGAAGCAGATTTACCCACAAGATTTATAATAATAGTTGTCATTTATATATGTAATTGTTTATAAAACAAAAAATATATCCCTTAATATCTCATCTTGTTTCACAACAATATATTTATATTTTTCAGTCGTGTGCTTCATGTAATCCTCAAATTTCTTTTTACTACATAATGTAGAACAATTATCTCTCCAAAAATTATTGATATCTATTGAATTTAACTTGAATAAAATAAAAGTATTAGCATTGTTTCTGATGGAACGACGAGGAAGTTGAAAGTACGATTGACTAAGATAAATACAATTACAAGAAGAATGTCTCCCTCTTGTGTAGTAGCTGTCCATTACCGTTTGGTTTCTCTCATTAACACAATCATCAAAGATAACGAGGTTCTATTTTGATTTATCCAAATCTTGGGGAGACGGTATATCATCCGTATTATCACTAAGAATACAAGTTATAGGATTTGATTTCTTTTTACATCTCTGTGTATCACAAAATAGTTGAATTATATCTTCAATGTTATAATCATTTAGGTTTTTTTGATGTTTAAATAAACCGATTATATCTTCTTTTTGAAGACCAGCATTAAAACCTTGTGAGAGTAGTTGTACTCTGGTTGAAAACTCGACTTTGTGAAAATTATTAAATTTTCATAATCTAAAAAGTTGGGTGTGAGGAGCATTTTTAAAAGTAAGCAGGTTTTTCCACATCCACTTGAACCAACTATGAGACATCTTAATGAATTTGGGAGATTTTTATGGTTGTTAAATTTTATCTTATTTTCCCAAATGGGTAAAAAATCATTCATTTATATATTTGGAAAACAGGTTATTTAATTTATTATTGGCTTTTTTAGAAACTCTATATTTTATCCTAAGTTCAGGTTTAATTTCAAGATAATCCATTATTTTATTTATACAATATCTTGTGTTGATATTTCCCTGAAAATTACATCCATGAATAATATACAACAACAATCCTTTGAACATTTCTCTTATACGTTCAGTTTCTTCCCTTGTAAGGAAAGGTGTGTTATCACCCTCATACTTTGCATTCATTTCTCTAATCAATCTTGTAAAGTAATTCATTTTTGGTGTAAATCTAAAAGAATTATTTTCCTTTTTATATTTTTTATTATCATTAATTAGAAGATAATCACAGAATATACATTGTTTATAAGCTTTTGACTCTGTGTTTAATCCCGTCTTTCACACGCAGGACAATTCTCAAATTTGTCATATGGAGAATCAGGAAAGTCTAGCATATTTATAAAGTAAAACTTTACTTAAACTGAAATTCATCTATACTTTCAGTTGTATATTACCATCGATATCGATATACTTTTTTTCATTATCAGATTCAACGACAACATTTTTTACATTAAAGGTAATTTTAAAATGATCGTTAATTACTATTGAACGAAATGTCATTTCACCTGATATATTAGCATCCTTTATTTCATCAGGATTTACATCTTTAGGGTTGTTGAAAAAAATACAAATTTCTCCTTGCATATTACAGATGGTCTTATCTTTTCTTTCTAAAGCTTCATCCATAAGATTTTTGTTTTTTGATACTTTTTCTTGTTTCATTGCTTTTTCTAGTTTTGAATATATTACTAGAAGGAGAGGAGAAACTTTTGTAAGAGATACTTTAATTGATGTTCTTCCAGGTATACTAAAAGCCCTTCCACTGAAGGAAATTGAAGAACTCATATTATTTACCATAATTTTTTTATCCAATAGTTGTTATATTTATCTTTGTTCAATTTTACATCCTTGACATATTTCTCAGTATCTTTAACAAATGAAGAGATTGATTGAAACTTGTCTTTTGTGTCTTGAAACATTGTATTTATTAAGTGAAAAAGTTGGAGGATAAAATGGTTTTAAGCACAGATTCACCTGTAAAATAAACGAAATTTTCATCAAGAAAATTTTAGTTTAAGCAAAGATTTATTATATAAATATGGTGAATACAACATACTGCGATGTTTGTAATCACGAATATAAACATTATAGAAAACACCTCCGAACCAACAAACACACATTTAATCTGTTTCATAAAATATCTCCTCTTGAGTTGGAAAGAAAACATTGTGATATCTGTTCAAAGGATGTTTTGAAGAGAAGTTATAATCGACATCTTCAATCACAAAAACACAAGAAAAATGAGTTTAAAGTAAAGGGAGACTATTATATTGAAAACACTGATGGGGCATTTAAAGGGCATATAAAAATAAGGATTTTTCAATTTGGAGAACCCGGTCCATCATCAATAGCTGAATCAATTGAAATAGTGAAACCCGATGTTGAAAAATTTATTAAAAAGACATTATAAGAAATGAAAACTTTAAAGTTTTATATGGGAGTGAAAATGAATATGAAAAGACAAGATGAAGAACAAACTCCTTATATGAGAACAGATCTTCATTTTATAACATCATTTCAAGATTTTTTGAATAGTGGGGTTTATGAAGAACTATCAAGACAAGAGGAGGATGTTGATAATACAGTGGTAGGAAGTGGATTCAATATTAAAAAAATCATCTTTTTAGATATACACATTCTAAAATCAAACCCTCTTAAAGCTTCTTCTTATATTGAATTACCAAAAGAAATAAAACTAAAGAACGCAGTTGTTAATATTAAGAATAATGATAATAAATGTTTTCTCTGGTCTGTTCTTGCTCACTTTCATCCACCAAAATGTAATTCAGAAAGAGTAAAACAATATATGAAATATGACAATACCTTGGACATTAAAGATTTTAAATTCCCAATGCCACTAACAGATATTCCTAAATTTGAGAAAAAGAATAATCTTTCTATTAATGTATATGGATTAACGGATACAAACAAAGTTCAAATATTAAAAATTTCAAACAACTATAAAAATGAAGAAACACACATTGATCTTTTATATTTTAGTGTTGGAAAGAATTCACATTACACATACATCAATAATTTATCAAGATTAATCTCTTCTCAGGTATTCAGAACAGCAAACAAAATATATCCTTGTAAGCGATGTCTTAATTCATTTCATACAAAAGAACGATTAGAACAACATTCAAAATATTGTAGTAATCATAAATCAGCTGTAATTACAATGCCAAAACCTGGTGAAAAGATTTCTTTTGAAGATTATAATAAATCTATCATGCACCCATTTGTGATATACGCTGATTTTGAGTGTATCCTTAAAAAGATAAATACTGCTTCTCCTAATCCAAAAGAATCATATACAAATAAATATCATAAACATATTCCTTGTGGTTTCTGTTATTATATCAAATCATCTGTTGGAGAAAAGTATAACAAACTTGAACATTATCGTGGAAAAAAAGCTTCACAAGAGTTTGTAAAACGATTAGAAAAGGATTGTATAAGACTCACTAAATTAATGAAAGAAACAAATGAACCGATGAAATTAACCAAAGAAGAAAAATTAGAATTTAGAAAGAACAATATCTGTCATATTTGTGAGGGGGAAATTAAGGAGTCTAAAGTTAGGGATCATTGTCATCTTACTGGTAAATATAGAGGCCCCGCTCATTCCTGTTGTAATCTTAATTATAAATTACCTTCTTTTATTCCAGTCTTTCTCCACAATAGCGCCAACTATGATACACATCTATTTATAAATGAACTTTCAAAAACACCAGGGAATATTTCTGCCATAACAAACACAAGTCAAAAGTATATTTCATTTACAAAAATGATATTCACAAAACCTATAACTCGTATTCGGTTTCTTGATTCTTACAAGTTTATGGGAACACCACTAGCCTACCTCGCATCAAATCTAAGCTCCACAGACTCTTTTCCAAATCTTAATTCATTCTTTCCAAAAGAGGAAATTCTCACTAAAGAGGAAATTCAGATTAAAGAGAGAATTCAAAGTAAAGAGGAAACTCTAATTAATGAAGAAATTCTAACTGAAGATGAAATTCTAATTATAAAGAAAATTCGAACAATGAATGAAATTCTAACTAAAGAGGAAATTCTGATTAAATATGAAATTCTGATTAAAGAAGGAATTCTTACGAGAGAGGAAATTCAAACAAGGAATGAAATTCAAAGTAAAGAGAAAATTCTTTCAAGGGAATTTATCCTTATGATTATAGGATTCATTTATGAGATTTAAAGAAACACAACTTCCATCAAAAGAAAGTTTCTATAATAACCTTTATGAAGAAGAGATAAGTGATAAGGAATATAAACACGCACAAGAAATATGGAAAATATTTAAGATAAAGAACCTTGGAGAATATCATGATTTATATCTAAAAACAGATGTTTTATTGTTAGCTGATGTGTTTGAAGCTTTTAGATCACTCTGTCATAATAAAAATTGTTATGGATTAGACCCTGCCCACTATTTCACAGCTCCTGGTTTAGCTTGGAGTGCAATGTTGAAAATGACAAAACAAGATATAGATTTAATCAGTGATGTTGATATGCTTTTGATGATTGAGAAGTCCAAGAGAGGTGGAATATCACAAGTATGTTCAAAAAGATATGCTAAAGCAAATAATAAATATCTTCCAAATTATGATAGTGAAAAACATAGTAATTATTTGATGTATTTTGATGCTAATAATTTGTATGGATGGGCAATGTCTCAATCTCTGCCTTATGGTAAATTAGAGTGGGTGGAAGAAAAGGATTATGAAAAGGCTTTGATGAATATTGTTATTTCTTCTCAAGAGGAATTGAATGACGAAGAAGAAGGTTATTATTTTGAAGTTGATTTGAGGTACCCGAGTGATCTTCATAATAAGCATAAAGATCTTCCTTTTGCATGTCAGAAAGAAACCCCAAAGAAAGAATGGTTAAGTGATTATAATAAAAGTTTTAATATTAAAGGTAAATCAACAGAAAAGTTATTAACAACATTCTATGATAAAGAGGGATATGTTTTGCATCAGAGAAGCTTAAAACAGTTTTTGAGAGAAGGATTGAGAGTAGCTAAAATTCATAGAGTTTTAAAATTTAAACAAAGTCCTTGGGTGAAAAAGTATATTCAATTCAATACAGGTATGAGAGCAAATACAAAAGTAAAATTTGAAGGGGACTTTTATAAATTAATGAATAATGCTGTATTTGGAAAGACTATGGAAAATGTTAGAAACAGGCAAAACATTAGATTCGCAACATCTTGGAAAGAAGCTTCGAGATTGATAAATAAACCAAGTTTTGAGAGAGAAGAGGTTTTTTCAGAGAACTTTTCTGCAATTCATATGAAAAAGGAAAGTATTGTAATGGATAAACCAATTTATATTGGAACAGCAGTTCTTGATTTATCAAAGATATTGATGTATGATTATTTGTATAATGACTTAAAGAAAGAGTATGGTGAAAATGTTTCATTGTTGTATATGGACACTGATAGTTTTATCCTAGATATAAAAACTGATGATGTTTATGAAGATATGAAGAAAAATATTGGAGTATATGATACAAGTAATTTCAGCAAGAAGAGTGAGTTATTTTCCAAAAAGAATGAAAAGGTTATTGGTAAGTTTAAGGAGGAGTTGGGTGGAAAAGTAATGAGTGAGTTTATTGGATTGAGAGCAAAGGCATATGCTTGTAAGTATGGTGATCAGATTGATAAGAGGTTAAAGGGAATAAAGAAATATGTAATAAAGAAATCAATAACTTTTAGAAATTATTATAATTGTTTGATGAATAAGAAAGAAGAATATAGGAAAATGAATACAATAAGAAGTTATAAACATAACACATTGTTGTGGTTACCAGATTCGCAAACCACCATTCAGGTCCCTTAGGTGAGGTATCTCGGTAAGTGCATGTGTAGTTAGGCCCAAACCCGTTGTCTAGTGGGAATACATGTCATTTATACGTGCTGCGACTCTTCAGGATAGCCGTTTTTCTTCTACTATCTTTATTTTGGACCAACCGCCATGATCACAACCACAACATCAACCACCGACCACAACCACCGCTTCACCACAACCGCCACGACCTTCACGCACACCTCACAACCGTAGCATCGCCACCGTTCTTGCCCCGCTGTGGGTACCGGTGTTGGACTCATGCAGAACGCGCGTCGAACAGCGTGTACAAAATCACGGATTTTCTGCTTCAAAAACGGATCAAAAACGACACACGCCCACTTTTTGCCGTCCAATCGGTGAGCGAGGGGCGATTTGGCCCCGCCTCCAGAACGATCGATATATGCAAATTTGTGGATCAAAAAGCCTTCACGCCCACTTTTTCTCGGGCCAATGGGGAGCGAGGTGAAAGGTCAAAGGGAGGGGGTCAAAGGCGAAGTTACGGGGGGATAAAAGGACCGTGTTCGTCAGTCAGAGTCGGTCGGAGAGTCAAGAGGTCGGAGAGTCAAGAAGAGGAGAGTCGGAAGCAGAGGGTCAAGACTTCGCGGGCGGTGGAGCTGCTCGTCGTGTGCGGTGGAGTCGGAACGGAGGGGACGGAGCTGTGGAAAGGCGGCGACACCAGACGAGGGGGTGCTCGCGTCGTGCAGGAAGCTGCACCCGAGGGAGGCCGACAGCGCGACCTGGCCGAGGTGGAGACGCTCGTCGCACATAATAAAGATCCTCTATACCCCGAGCATCAGCAACCCCCTCCTGTTTCCCCCCGCGCTGAGATAGTGCGACCAAGGGGGCCCCGTTCCCACCCCCCTGCCAGGCACTGTCCGCGAGGCCCGTGGGTTGCGGGGCCATCGCCGCTCCGCGTCTCATCACCAGACGGGTAGGCCCGACCCGGTCTCGGCCTCAGGCCTACCTCATTCTTGGGGGATTTCTTTTCCTTGGTTTTGGGTATGTGTTGTCGGCGCCGTCTGTGAAGTAGAATTGTATAAGTGTTGCCGTGTGCTCGGTAGTCGGTATTAGCTCTGCACTGTGTTTTCACTTTTATGTTTGCTTTTTGTGTAAATGGAATTGTGTTTTCTTTTTTTGTGTGCATTTGGTGGAATTGTATTTGTGTGCTTCCCGTGTGCCGCGAATAAATGTGCTTTATTGTTGAACTGTTTCCCGCTTCGCTTCGTCTTTTCCTCCATTGAATCCCCATCTTGCTTCACGTAAAGGGTTGGTAGTGGGCTGAATACGCCCGATAATTAATCGAACCGTCGAGGTCGACGATAACACCGCTCGGTTATTCTGATAGTACGGAACGGGTCGCTTAAGTGGCCCGTGTCCGAAGTCGACCTGCGGCGAGGTGCGATCGCCCGGTCTACCCTCCGCGTGGGTACTTAGGTAGGTCGAATTTGGCGAGCAACCCTATCCCACGCGGGGGCTGATTGGCTCGATCGCGGTGAGACCGAAAGGTCCACCCGTGACTGGTTCCCGGCGTTAGTCCGAGAGGGTCATGACTGGATTGTCCGTCCGGTGGGCGACGTGCCGCGATTCGAGTTACGTGGCCGTCGCACGCCGGCGGGCGCGAAATCCGCAACAATATATAGTGAAGAAGTAAATAAAAAGACATTAGGAGCCTTTGATGATAAGAGATTTATTTTAGATAATGGAATAGATTGTGTTCCATATGGATATTGTATGATAGAGTGAATAGAATAGATTGTGTTTTAACGATGGGAAGATGGGTTAGGGTTTTTTAAGGGCTACCGCCGCGTTTTTTCGCAATATATAAATGGTTAAACCAAGTATTAATCAAACTTAAGAGTGGAGAAAATCTCAGTCTTGGTATATAAATGGAAAACATAATGAATGTGAAAAATATCAAATAAGTATTATTGAAAAAATAACTAAAACAAAGGTAAATAAAACAAATAAGCGAATCAATTTAAAAACTAGTAAGTTAGAGGATGTAAAGAAAAAAATGAATATCCTTGAATGGACTGAAAACTTTGATGGTTATCAATTGAACAATGAAAAAACAATTTACTATAATCTCAAAATGATATGTGGCTCAGGAGGTGGTCAAACAAGAGCATTAAGAGAAGTTTATCATTTCGTTATGGCACAAAAGGGGTATCTTAAAAAATATAAAGATTCAAATGTTTTGTTTGTCAATATTTTAGATGGGGATTATTGTGCAAAGAAAATTAAACTATTGAAGGAATTTGAGAATGAACAAATCTTTATAGGTTCAATGAGTGAGCTGATCAACCTCCAGGTTAAAAGGGGAGACAAATAAATATACCTTGGGATAGCCTGGTTATATATATATACAAAGCCTGGTGTTGGCTTAGTGGTTAGGGTGGCGGCTTGGGATCCCAGTGTCCCGAGTTCGAATCCCGCTCAGCTGCTGAATTAACACCAGGGGGTTGACTCAGCCTGTCATCCATCTGAGGTCGGCGAAATGAGTACCAGTGTACTGGGCCGGTGTATACCCCGGTTAGAATAGGTGTACCATATCCCTGTGTTGTAAGAGGCGTCCAGGAAGGGCATCCGGCCATAAAACATTGCCTCACAAAAAGCCAAACCCCTGCACAGCAGGGAAAAACGGATAAAAAGGGGGTTTATTTTTAGGGAAAAAAAAGGGAATCGCTGAAAATCCCCATTCATTTACATGGGGAAAAGTGAGCTAGAACCAGTATATTCACCCTACTGACGTCATAATGTCTCAAGCTTGACATATCTAGAAAGCACTCATCGAGGTGTTCAATTTGAGGTACTACACGATATGGTTCCTAAAACTTGAAAATTTGACCTTGGGGTCAAATATGTTTGACCTCAGGCGCTAACCATGAAGGTCAAGGCCAATCGCCACCAAAAACTAATCAGCTGAGCGCCAGACCATATACTACATTCCCATAAAGTTTGGAGACGATTCCATTAAAATTACTCAAAAAATAAGGGTTTCGTCGACTCCCTTGATTTGCGACAAAGTGACCTTGACCTTTGACCTTCAAAATTTTATGTGCTGAAAGGGACCGCTATAGGCCTCTGATATGCGAAGTTACAAAAATTTCCAATGATAACTGTGCTCTGCAGAATTTTTTATACGTGATTACAGACAAACAAAAAAATAAAAAAAATTTAAAAAAACATACAAGCTGACTTACATATCTTGCAAAAACTTCGTTTTGGCAAGATAATAAATAAATATAACAGCAGCAAAACAATAAAACCAGATTGATGAAGAAACCATCAGGTAAAACAGCACATGAGGAAAGTATTTATGGCTCTTTTGTTGAGATGAAACACGAGATCAGTGAATTAACAATCACAGCAGCAAATGATGAAACGATGCACCACACAGTATGATCAATTTAATGGTTTTTAAAGACTAATAAGAGATGGCCCATGAGGATTGGGTGGTGGGGAGTGGTCAATTTCAATAAGGGTGAATCTCATGAAGGTTTAAAGTCTGCAGGTGTGTGTGTGTGTGTGTGTGTGTGTGTGTGTGTGTGTGTGTGTGTGTGTGTGTGTGTGTGTGTGTGTGTGTGTGTGTGTGTGTGTGTGTGTGTGTGTGTGTGTGTGTGTGTGTGCGTGCGCACGTGCATGAGTTCTGTTGTGATATCCTGTGGACGCTGTCAAACCCCATTTTATTTGTCTGGTTTTCATTGTAAAAATCACAACCCATGGATTCATTTGACAGGTTGTGATTTTAACAAAGACATGGCAATCTGTATTGTCCTGTTTTTCCTCATTATTCCAGGGAACTCCATGAAACGATGACATATTTACAAAGGGCAATTTAACAGGTTTAACGTGTCTAAATATAATCTTGTAGAAATCAAATATGAACAAGAAATATAACTGAGAGTTTGAGGAGGTATTTGTGATGAACAGCAAGTTCAATGTTGACCATCGTTTTGCCTTTATACTTCCTCCAACCAAAGGATCGAAGTGCTGTTTACTATTCGACAACATGAGTCCTCGTCAATTCATTTCAGCCTCATGAGAGTTTGTGATTTTCGTGGAAAGAATCAAATCTTCAAAATTCCCTTTCGAAAATAATCCCACATATTTAATCTGGATTCTGGGCCATGACATTCCACAATTGTGTCTGGAAACTTGAGAATTATGCGATCTTCAAAATTTTCATTGAGAAAGTCAAGGACGGGGCTCACAGTCTGGGGATATACACCAATCCATATGGACCCTTCCTCGTGTGTCACTGTTCAAGTCCATATTCCCACAATGACGTAAGAAGTCATTTGAAGCATGGCATGACGTCGGGCAGAATCAGCTATTCCTTCGATGGGCGAAGTTGTCCGATTATGCAATTCTTTGTTTCATTTTTCAAACATCTCCCTTCACCTCCATCTCATTACATGTAATTTCCCCATAATGATGATGGAAAGCTCACAAGTGACGATCCAAGCAAGCTATTTATCAGTGTACCTCAAAGACGATTTGGAACCCGAGATGAGAAGGGCCTGTGAGAGGCCTGTAGTTTGGGAACAGACATGTTTAATGAAGTCAAGCGCTTGGGATTTGTAACATGTCTCAGGTTGAACAGGGAAATTAAATTTGACAATCACCCTCGAGCCAGACAACCCCAAAATCATTTCCTTTACCTTCACCAAACTGCTTCCCTCAAATCTCAACAACAAATCTCTTTTTCTTAACCACAATTTTGAAATTCAGGATTCTATAAGAATGAGGTGTTTATCGGTACAATATGTGCAAAAAATTGTATATTTGTTGATTAATTGAGGGATGTTTCGATACATGTTTTCTTGTATCACACCAAATATAAATACAATATTAAAATCTCTTGTAACATTTCATCTTTTTACAATTACATTTTCATCATTCTTACTTTCCCTTCCTCTTCTGTTTTTACAAAGTGTCCAACTTCCCCGGTCTCTTCAATCTCATTCTCCCCTTCAGGGCTTCAAGGCAGCTGTTCACCACCATCTCAGATCAACCCCCATTAACTTCCCCTCCAAACCAATCTCTTTCTATTCCAATTTTTCCTTCCTGAGAGTTTGTGGTTGTGTCCATCTTGCTCACCCTCTGTGTCCTCTCCAAGACATCATTCTTCCCTTCATCCCTTATTTTACCAAGTCTCCCTCCATTTCATCCCTCGGCCCCGCTGTTCGTGTGTTTCCCCCTCCCTTCCTTCAGTTATGACATGACCCATGAAATGTTTTCGCTCCACCACGAGCCTCGAAACTCTATACAAAAAAGGCTTTGAGATTTTGCTTCAAAATGAAAAAAACAAAATACCCACCACCACGACTACGATGACTACTACGACAACAGCTCCAATTATAATTGGATAATAATTATAATTACCCCCTTTTTGTGGAGTCAGCTGGGGAATGTTTTAAAAGTCCTCCAACTGACTGACAATGCCTGACATTTAAATTTCGGTGAGTTGTGTAGGTATTTTGAAATTGTTCAGGGTGCTGGAGATGACTTGTCCATTATTCATCAAAGACAATGTGGAATGTTTAGCATCAACAACTAATTGTAGTGGATGGGATGCCCAGTTTAACATCAAGGGAGGGACAGTGCACACATTGATGAATCACTCTGCTTGTGATACACAAGGATGATAGTTTATCTCAGGATCGAGATCAGGGGCTAAACAGCTTGGAGGGGAAGTGGAGGGGAAGGGAAGTTTGAATACTTGGTTGACAGTGTGTGTTTATGGTTCGATGGAGGTGCTGTGTCATGGATATGTCCACAAGGTAAAGTGTTTATCGCTTTTTGTTTTCATTTAAAGTGATGTGTGATTGAAGTTATTCATATGTTGAAATACTTTAAATAAAACTAATAACTAAACAAGAAGAAGACGTTGTGCAGAGCACGACACTTGCAAAATCCATAAAACAAATTTGAGCGAAAAAAGTAATTGATGGTTGAATTCAATGACCAGATATGGAACTCCTCTTCAAATTTAAAGTCAATCGGATGAAAATTGACAATTTTAGAAATCCGCCCTATGTTGACCTTTTGATCTATGTTGACCTCAAAAATAATTGGCTTGTTGAATTGCGTGACCTGAAATATAAATCCTCTTCAAATTTCAAGTCAATCGAATGAAAATTGAGGATTTTAGAAATCTCACCGAAGTTGTTGACCTTTGGCCTCTGTTGACCTTTTCACCTCAAAACAATCGGGTTCTTGTTTATGACAAACTCTACCATGTGGTGAAGTTTTGTCAAGATCGGTTTGAAATTGTGACCTGTAGGCAATAAACAGACAAACAAACAGACAAACAGACAGAATAACAAAATTGACTGACCAATTTTCATGAAAAATCTTCGATTTTACAAGTAATAAGTTTGAATAAGGATATTGCATTTCTGTGTTGACTTACTGTCTGGACACAACTTTGAGCTTGTGGGTCCACTGATGTGGAGTAATCGACTGATGTGGACCTGCGACCGGGATTGTGGACCCGCCGATCGGAAAGGTTCTGGGCTGAAAGGATCGAAACCTCGATGATAAACGGTGCCCAGCTGATGATCCGGGAAGTTGGGAAATCAGTCAATTGGATAAGTTAAGGATATATCTTCCAATAAAATAGCTTTTGTAAGCACTTACCAGAACATAATATATGTGTTTGTGTGTTTATGTGTGTGTGTGTGTGTGTGTGTGTGTGTGTGTGTGTGTGTGTGTGTGTGTGTGTGTGTGTGTGTGTGTGTGTGTGTGTGTATGTGTGTGTGTGTGTGTGTGTGTGTGTGTGTGTGTGTGTGTGTGTGTGTGTGTGTGTGTGTGTGTGTGTGTGTGAGAGAGACAGTGAGTGAGTCTGCACACAACAACAACCATTCCTTTCATGCCGTGAGGCACATAAGGCTGTCGAGGCAGTTTCATTTGGCTGAGGGGTCTCCACTCCGAAGCATGATACTTGAATGGCTTATTACCCCCAATAAGTTTGCACTCATTTTCCCGACCTCAGAAGGATGACAGGCTGACTATATCAACACATATGACATGATAGTTGTGAAACCAGCAATCATACTCACCGGTGCCCCCTTGTCTCCAGGAGGTCATGCAGGCCCCGCTGTTCCCGGTCGACCTGGAAGGCCAATTATTCTCACAGGACCGGCTGGGCCTCTCTCGCCCGGTGAGCCCTGATGACGGTAGATCAACGGTTAAAACAATTTGTGAAATATGGACATAAGATGATCAACTCGGTTTCCTTTGTAACAAAAAAATTCCAAAAAAGCCATGCCATGAATCCAAACTCTCGAGATATTATACTACACATGTACCGACAAACTACACATGGATATACTACATATACCAAGGATATACTACACATGTACCTACAAACACCTTCTGCACACCAGACGTGGGCACACATAGAATGCGTGCATCATACGTGGGAAACTCACATACACACCAAGTGTCTACTCAAGAAACTTCGGAATATATTTACAAACTACGTTTGGTATACTGGATAACGTCGATAAAACACAATGGAGTGACATATCAACAAACTGTTTACAAGGAATGTGTTCACAGTGTTGGTGCTAACAGCTGGACCTGGTGCACCTGGAGGACCCTGGTCACCTTTCAACCTCGGAAAACCCTAAATTGGGAGAGAAGGAATTGACAAACCGACAATCCCTGCACCGTTTCATAACAAGATAAATAAACATACCAAGAGGCGAGAGTCATGAAACCGCAAAAAACTGCTCAGGCCTCATCATGTAAAGAACTCGTTACATCCCGAATGGAGATGGTTTAAAATTCCTCGAGACAACAAAACAAACTCCTTTGATGGACAAGTCTCATCAGTGTGTGAAAAAAGATCCCTCAAAATGAATTTCACATCGATGTGTCTTCTCTTCTGGCTTTGCTTCCTGGGCGAAGATCAAGAAGGATGGGATCCACGTCGGCTGCAGGCTCGCTGGTGGCTGGTGAGTCCGATACGGGACAGACAAATCCGACCACAGCGGCTGCAGACAAAGGTTTGGTCAGGAATGGTTGCCGAGGACACAGGACTTGGTGTGTAGGGCCGTACACTGCCTTTAGGGCTTCGTAGAACCCTCTGTTGTTACCAGTGTCCGCGCAAAGCTGAGTTCTTTCTGTGAGGTTGGTCCACCACTCGTTGTGGATCTCTCGAAGCTTGTGCTGGAGGTTACTGCATACCAGGCGGAAGGCAGGACAAGACTTCTGAGGACAAGACGGCTGAGCTAGGTGGGCCTGGTGATCAGATCTCTTCTTCACCAGCAATTCCTGGATCTCCTGGTTGTTTTCATCAAACCAGTCTTTGTTCTTCTTTGTAACAAATTCGAGGACTTCTTAAGAAGTCTGCAGAATGGCAATCTTCAGGTGTTCCCAAAGCGTTTCAGGGGAGGGGTCTGTGGGGCAGCTTGAGTCAACAAGCCTTGACTCCAAGCCTGCCTGGAAGTCAGCTTTCACTTCAGCTGACTGAAGTCTGCCGACCTGGAGCTTCCTTCTCGGGGGGCCTCCTTTCTTTGGGTTGGGTTTCAAGTGAAGTCGGAGTTTGCAACGCACAAGGTGATGATCAGTGTGACATTATGCGCTGGGCATCACTCAGGTGTGCAAGATGTCCTTGAAGTCTCGACATAGTCGATGAGGTGCCAATGTTTGGACCGGGGATACATCCATGTTGTCTTCCAGCTGTCTTTTTGCTGGAAGATGGTGTTTGTGATGGTGAGTTGCTGCTCTGCACAGAACTCCAACAGCAAGTGCCCGTTGTCATTGCAGTTACCAGCACCATGTTTCCCAAGGACTCCTTTCCAAGCTTCAGAATCTTTGCCCACCCTGGCGTTGAAGTCACCAAGGATTATGACTTTGTGGTCTGCAGGGGTGCTTTGAAGGAGGCGACGGAGATCAGAGTAAAACTTGTCCTTTTCTGCAGGCTCTGTTTGGAGAGTCGGAGAGTACACACTGACCAGCGTGACATACTGTTGGTTTCTGAGAGGGAGGCGCATGGAGATGATGCGGTCAGAATGACGCTTTGGCAGGTTTTCAAGCTTGGAAGCGATGGAGTTTCTGACCATGAAGCCAACGCCTGAAAGGAGTCTCTCTGTGGCTGGTTTGCCTGACTAATAGAGGGTGTATCCGGCACCATGTTCAAGGAGGCTGCCCACCTCTGGGAAGCGGACTTCGCTGAGAGCTGCGATGTCGATATCGAGTCGCGACAGCTCATGTGCAATTAGAGCAGAGCGGCGTACCGGACGGTGGCTGTCATCTGCGTCAAGCATGGTCCTGATGATCCAACATGCTATTTTCAGTCCTTTTGCACCCTCAGAGGAGGGTGTGTACCTTTCTGTCTTTGAAGTTGCTCGACCGCGTTTAGTAGATGCCCGTTGACCGCGGCGATCCAACTGGGGTGAAAAGGAGTCGAGCTTTGGTTCGGCCACCTTTTCTAGGCCCCTCTCCATGTGGAGCAATCAGTGCTGTCCCTAAAAAGGGCTGCTTGGTCGTTCAGTGTCCGGAGTAATGACGTCATCTCCAGGTCAACATCAGGCGACCAATATCCTGAACCTCCTGCACGCAGGATTGGGACGACGGCTTCCAGTGTCATCAGCCACCTGCCGTTTTCGCCCCTTTCCCATCGCTGCAGGACTTTGAAGGGGAAGGGGGGAGGGGGGCTCGGACGTGGACGTTTCCTTCGAGCCTGCGCAGTGTAGTTTTAAGGTGGAGTTCAATGTGCGCAGTACTGGCCCCACCCTTTGAACCCGGGTTCATCTGCCATGGCCGAGCAAGCTGGGACGGTGACAGCGAGGTCCTCGGGTCGTAGGTTTGAAATCAGAGTTTTCCTTTTCCGAGATGAACTGCCTGACAAGGACAACGAGCTCCATCAACCCGAGACTCGGAGAGGGTGGGGGCATCTCACTCCCCATGCAGGACCAAAAGGACCTACTCACTGCCCATTTTTACATATATACACATCTATACATACAAACATACACACGCACACTCAGTCGTTTTGCTCAATATACTGACCATTCTAAATGTGGAATTGTTTGCTGTACTGTCAACCAGCAAATAACAACCAGAACCAACATGACACAAGATGTGGGAAAGGGGGTAATTGATTTCTTTGCACACCTTTCCTGACAAGAACATCTTGCCTCAGCTTCCACAAAGTAAACAATTCGGTTGATTTATAAGGAGCTGGTATGTTACTAAAGAGGGCACTTATCTTTAAGGTATCCACATCTCTGTGAAAAGATTGCATGACCATCATGATACTCTCAAACCATACTTACAATTTCACCTGTCTGCCCAGGTTGACCTGGCATTCTCTCTTTACCAGGCAGTCCCGGCAAAGAACAATAATAAAAATAAATAAATATAACAGCAGTCAAACAATAACACCAGAATAATGAAGAACCATCAGGTAAAACACCACATGAGGAAAGTATTTATGGCTCTTTTGTTGAGATGAAACACGAGATCAGTGAATGAACAATCACAGCAGCAAATGATGAAACGATGCACCACAAAGTATGATCAATTTAATGGTTTTTAAAGACTAATAAGAGATGGCCCATGAGGATTGGGTGGTGGGGAGTGGTCAATTTCAATAAGGGTGAATCTCATGAAGGTTTAAAGTCTGCAGGTGTGTGTGTGTGTGTGTGTGTGTGTGTGTGTGTGTGTGTGTGTGTGTGTGTGTGTGTGTGTGTGTGTGTGTGTGTGTGTGTGTGTGTGTGTGTGTGTGTGTGTGTGTGTGTGCACGTGCATGAGTTCTGTTGTGGTATCCTGTGGACGCTTTCAAAACCCATTTTATTAATTTGTCGAAGTTCGATCCAAAGGATCGAAGTTCTGTTTACTATTCGACAACATGAGTCCTCGTCAATTCATTTCAGCCTCATGAGAGTTTGTGATTTTCGTCGAAAGAATCAAATCTTCAAAATTCCCTTTATAAAATAATCCCACATGTTTAATCTGGATTCTGGGCCATGACATTCCACAATTGTGTCTGGAAACTTGAGAGATATTATGCGAACTTGACGATTTGGAACCCGAGATGAGAAGGGCCTGTGAGAGGCCTGTAGTTTGGGAACAGACATGTTTAATGAAGTCAAGCGTTTGGGATTTGTAACATGTCTCAGGTTGAACAGGGAAATTAAATTTGACAATCACCCTCGAGCCAGACAACCCCAAAATCATTTCCTTAACCTTCACCAAACTGCTTCCCTCAAATCTCAACAACAAATCTCTTTTCCTTAACCACAATTTTGAAATTCAGGATTCTATAAGAATGAGGTGTTTATAGGAACAATATGTGTAAAAAATTGTATATTTGTTGATTCATTGAGGGATGTTTCGATACATGTTTTGCTTGTATCACACCGAATATAAATACAATATTAAAATCTCTTGTAACATTTCATCTTTTTACAATTACATTTTCATCATTCTTACTTTCCCTTCCTATTCTGTTTTTACAAAGTGTCCAACTTCCCCGGTCTCTTCAATCTCATTGTCCCCTTCAGGGCTTCAAGGCAGCTGTTCACCACCATCTCAGATCAACCCCCATTAACCTCCCCCCTCCAAACCAATCTCTTTCCAATCTTTCAATTTTTCCTTCCTGAGAGTTTGTGGTTGTGTCCATCTTGCTCACCCTCTGTGTCCTCTCCAAGACATCATTCTTCCCTTCATCCCTTATTTTACCAAGTCTCCCTCCATTTCATCCCTCGTCCCTGCTGTTCGTGTGTTTCCCCCTCCCTTCCTTATGTTATGACCTGACCCATGAAATGTTTTCGCTCCACCACGAGCCTCGAAACTATAGAAAAAGTGCTTTGAGGTTTTGCTTCAAAATGGAAAAAAAA
>NC_140982.1:1501990-1526990 GCF_056783735.1 Eptatretus burgeri | reverse complement strand
GGTCCTCAGAGGTCAAATCTGCCTTACCTCCCGATCTGAAAATGAAGCTAATGGCATGTACTAACACTGGTAGAAATTTCATGCTTTCGTCATAATTTGCACAATTCTTATGATATGAGAGATTATCAGCTGTACTTTTGGGATTTCATGTCCCTGATATACACAGGAATCCAGCGAGCGTAATTTGGGTGGTCCAAGGCAAAGAGCCAGGGGGTCAATGTCTCAAGTACAGCAATGAAGAGTGAGAAGTTTCTCTCACCATGAGAACGAACAAAGATGAGGACCAGGATTTCTAATCGCAGAATTATGTCCCAGTACTCAAAGGTGGGATTCTTTGCACACATTTCTTTCTTCCAGTCATTGAAGGCTGCTTCATCATGAGGACCGAGCTTCTCGAGGCATGCATCCTGCTGCAGTTTGGCAAGGGAAAGTGCGCTGATCTGATGGGCATGCCTCGTCCTTGTCAAGTGAGTTACATGAACAATGTATGGATCTCGGAAAGTTTGAATATGCGAGTTCCGTCTTCAATTCTGCTTTCTATATTAGAAACCAGCTCTGCAAACACTCGGACCTGCATCATTTTCTGATCAATAGTGGATGTGGTATTGTCTTCCTGCTTTTCTCTTTCCATACTTTTATAGCGATTCTTGAAAGCTGTTAGACATTTATTGTGATACTTAGCTTCAATAGCTACTAAATCACCTCCTGCAATTCTTGCTCGCAAGTCTTTGTCTTTCAATGCTGTGGCCATATCTCTGAGTGTCATTTCCAGTCCTAAAGTAGAACAGTTGTGCAACTTGCCTTGAGTTTTTCTCCAGAAGATGCAGTCTTTCATAGTTGAAGATGACTCATTTGTTTGGCGTTTAGACTTTCTTTCATCCTGTTCAGTACTTTTTCGCTTATGTCTATCTCTTGCTCTTTCAAGCTGAGAGCTAGCAAACTTCAGTTTACATGCTTTATGCCATTTTGCACGATTTTCAAGAAGTTCAGCAGCAGTGTCACATCCGCTGTTGGCTAACTCAACTGGAAGTGCTTGGAGTTCACGAAATCCCTCCACATTCTGCAGGAAATCATCATATGAAGCTGGTCCTTCTCCATCTGACCTTTCAGCAGGACACTTTAAATCACCATCTTTCAAACCACATATTATGCACTTTTCCCAATCCATTCTGCTTGGGATCGATATTCGTCTTCCTGAAAAGAGACCAAGACAAGCACATATATTATGTTTAAGCAATTACAGACAGAGTGGTAAAAATAAAAAGCCAGGGTGAGGCAAACTTGTTAATTCCTCCTCAATTATAAACCTGCGATCGGATATACTCGAGGCAAATTTGGCCTCATGGCAAAAAACATTGACCTTTGGGCAAAATTTGACCATTTTGGAGAGAAAAGTGACATTTTTGGGGGGCGTGGGAACGTAACAAGAATAAAAACATGCTTGACTGATTCTAATCCTACATTTAACAACTGCTGCACTACTGGGGCAAGGTGAAAACCTTCCAGATGAACAAAAACCTATGTTATATGTGGTATTAATACAGTATTACAACATGTGACCTTTGTCCTCGGCCTGACCTTGACCTCGGCACCCCAGACCGGGCACCCCCCTCTAGAATGTTTCAATGGGACTTGTATAGTAAGTGTGCAAAATGTGGCGCTTTAATCCAGCGTGTCATCATCTTGTCCAAAATTGGCGCTAAGCAACCGGACTATGACATTTAGCGTTGTGTATGATCCAGCGGTCCACCACCACCTTCCTCTTTCCCGAGCAGCCCCGCCCCGCACTCACCCTCACAGCCCCTCCCCTCCCCCCGCATGCTCTCTGACTTCACCAACGTTCACGAAGGAGTGTGACACATCACTCAGAGACAGCAACGACATTTTAGAGCCTTTCCCTATCATCAACGGTGTCAAGCAGGGCTGTGTTCTTGCACCTACCCTTTTCTCCATCTTCTTCAGCAGCCGGCCACAGAAGATCTTGATGATGAAGACGGCGTCTACATCCGATATCACACTGACGGCAGCTCGTTCAATCTGAGGCGACTTCAGACCCACACAAAGACCATGGAGCAACTGATCCGAGAGCTTTTGTTTACCGATGATGCTGCCCTTGTTGCTCACACTGAGACAGCCCTGCAGCGTTTAACATCCTGCTTCGCAGAGGCTGCGCAGCTCTTCGGACTTGAAGTCAGCCTGAAGAACACACAAGTCTTGCATCAACCCTCACTCCAGGAAGAGTACCACCCTCCTCACATCTCCATTGGCCAGTCGGAGCTGAAGACAGTCCACCAGTTCTGCTACCTGGGGTGCACCATATCTTCAGATGCCAAGATCGACAAGGAAATCGACAACAGACTGGCGAAAGCAAGTAGTGCATTTGGAAGACTCTACAAGCGAGTGTGGAACAATCGGCATCTGAAGAAGGGCACAAAGATCAACGTGTACCGTGTAATCCGTACTGACCACACTCCTGTACGGTGCCGAGTCATGGGTTACCTACCGTCGTCACCTACGACTCTTCGAGCGTTTCCACCAGTGCTGTCTTCGCTCCATCCTCAACATTCACTGGAGTGACTTCGTCACCAACATTGTAGTTCTTGAACGATCGGAGGTTTACAGCATGGAGGTCATGTTGCTGAAAACTCAGCAATGCTGGGCAGGGCACGTTTCCAGAATGGAGGATCACCGCCTGCCCAAGGTCGTGCTGTATGGAGAGCTGCCCTCTGGCCACCGTGACGTAGGCGCTCCAAAGAAACGCTGCAAAGACTCCCTGAAGAAGTCCCTCAGCCTCTGCCAAATTGACCACCGCCAGTGGTCAACCCTCGCTGCCGATCGAGATGAATGGAGACGCTCAGTCTGCCAGGCAGTCTCCTCCTTCGAGTGCTGCCGCAGAGCCAGCCTTGAAGAGATAAGAAGAAGGAGAAAGAACCGGGATGCCTCGGCAACCATTCCTGACCAAACCTTTGTCTGCAGCCGCTGTGGTCGGATTTGTCTGTCCCGTATCGGACTCACCAGCCCCCAGCGAGCCTGCAGCCGACGTGGATCCCATCCTTCTTGAACTTCGCCCACGAAGCAAAGCCAGAAGAGAAGACACATCGATGTGAAATTCATTTTGAGGGATCTTTTTTCACACACTGATGAGACTTGTCCCTCGAAGGAGTTTGTTTTGTTGTCTCGAGGAATTTTAAACAATCTCCATTCGAGATGTAACGAGTTCTTCACATGATGAGGCCTGAGCAGTCTTCGCGGTTTCATGACTCTCGCCTCTTGGTATGTTTATTTATTTTGTCATGAAACGGTGCAGGGATTGTCGGTTTGTCAATTCCTTCTCTCCCAATTTTGGGTTTTCCGAGGTTTAAAGGTGACCAGGGTCCTCCAGGTGCACCAGGTCCAGCTGTAAGCACCAACACTGCGAACACATTCCTTGTAAACTGTTTGTTGACATGTTACTCCATTGTGTTTTATCGACGTTATACAGTATACCAAACGTAGTTTGTAAATATATTCCGAAGTTTCTTGAGTAGACACTTGGTGTGTATGTGGGTTTCCCACGTATGATGCACGCATTGTATGTGCGCCCACGTCTGGTGTGCAGAAGGTGTTTGTAGGTACATGTGTAGTATATCCTTGGTATTTATGTGAAGAGTGCACTCAATGCAGTGTGTGCGTGTTCTTCATGAAGTTTGGTAAAAGTTTGAACTCCAAACTCAAAGCCATTACTCTTTGTCATAATGAAACCGCTCCCTGTCCGACAGTCGTGTTCATGGATTTTTCAATCCTATAGTTTGAAGTTGTTTTATTTTGTTGTTTTTTTTGTCAGGATTCGGATGAACTTCTTTTTTTAAACCGAGAGTTGTTGAGATGTGTCGCTTTCCCCCATTCATCCCAAACACATACCCACTAAACTGACTGTCATCCCTCGTTGTGAACAGCAGGCCGCTCTTTGCTTCTTTCAGATCCTCAATGGAAATTGTTTGTTTTTATTTATCTTCACATTCTCCTCTTCCACTTGTTGATTTTGCTTGCAATTTGAAAATGTCATTTAATGGTGGCTCCACCTGGGGCTGACTTAACAAAGTCATTGTGGCATGTTTGGTAATTACAGTGGTTTTGTTGTCATTGTCACAAATGTTTATTTATCTGGAGAGTTTGGATTCATGGCATGGCTTCTTTGGAATTTTTTTTGTTACAAAGGAAACCGAGTTAATCATGTTTTGTCCATATTTCACAAATTATTTTAACCGTTGATCTTCCGTCATCAGGGCTCACCGGGCGAGAGAGGCCCAGCCGGTCCTGTGGGGCTAATTGGCCTTCCAGGTCGACCTGAAACAGCGGGTCCTGCAGGACCTCCTGGAGACAAGGGGGCACCGGTGAGTTTGATTGTTGGTTTCACAACTATCATATCATATGTGTTGATATAGTCAGCCTGTCATCCTTCTGAGGTCGGGAAAATGAGTGCAAACTTTTTGGGGGGTAATAAGCCATTCAAGTGACATGCCTCGGAGTGGCGAACCCTCAGCCAAAGGAAACTGCCTCGACAGCCTCATGTGCCTCACAAAATGAAAGGAATGGTTGTTGTTGTGTGCAGACTCACTTACTGTCTCTCTCCCTCACACACACACACACACACACACAAACACACACACACACACACACACACACACACACACACACACACACATACACACACACACCCTACACATCCACACACACCCATACATATACATACAAACACACATATATAAACACACAAACACAGATATATTATCTCCTGGTAAGTACTTACAAAAGCTATTTTATTGGAAGATATAACCTTAAATTATCCAATTGACTGATTTCCAAACTGCCCGGATCATCAGCTGGGCACCGTTTATCATCGAGTTTTCGATCCTTTCAGCCCAGAACCTTTCCGATCGGCGGGTCCACAACCCCGGTCACAGGTCCACATCAGTCGATTACTCCACATCAGTGCACCCATTACCTCAAAGTTGTGTCCAGACAGTAAGTAAACACAGCAATGCAAGATCCTTATTCAAACTTATTACTTGCAAAATCGAAGATTTTTCATGTATATTGGTCAGTCAATTTTGTGCTTCTGTCTGTTTGTCTGTTTGTTTGTCTGTTTATTGCCTACAGGTCACAATTTTAAACCGATCTAAACAAAACTTCGCCACATGGGAGAGTTTGTCATAAACAAGAACCCGATTGTTTTGAGGTCAAAAGGTTAACATAGGCCAAAGGTCAACAACTTTGGTGAGATTTCTAAAATCCTCAATTTTTATCCGATTGACTTGAAATTTGAAGATGATTTATATTTCCGGTCACGGAATTCAACGAGCCAATTGATTTTGAGGTCAACATCGGACAAAAGGACAACATTGGCCGGATTTTTGAAATTGTCAATTTTCATCCAATTGACTTGAAATTTGAAGAGGAATTCCATATTTGGTCATTGATTCCAACCATCAATTACTTTTTTAGGTCAAACTTGTTTTATGGATTTTGCAAGTATCGTGCTCTGCACAACGTCCTCTTCTTGTTTCGTTATTAGTTTTATTTAAAGTATTACTACGAATGAATAACTTCAATCACATCACTTTATATGATAATATTAAGCGATAAACACTTTACCTTGTTGACATATCCATAACACAGCACCTCCATCAAACCATAGATTCACACTCTCAACCAAGTATTCAAACTATCATTAATAAGCACTTTTAACATGCTGAAATCATCAATGTTGCATATCTGAGCAACCACCAATAAATGATTTTAATGCTTATTTATAATGTGGTTTATAAATCATATTTATTGGTTGTATTTTTTTTCATCAAAATACCTCCATGATTTAATACTATATATAATATATATATATATATATATATATATATATATATATATATATATATATATATATATATATATATATATACAGGGTGTTTTAGAAAGAGTGATCTAAATATAAATGTTTATTTACAAAGAAACAGAAACCTCAGGAACGTCAACCATACATTTCTTGAAAGCTAATGACGTGTTATTTTCGACCACTGATTGCGATTGCAGTAAATCACTGCTGGAGTTTGTGAGAACCCAAGGTCTGAAATTGGCAATTATGCAAAATCCTTGTAATTGATGTTCTCGATGCGTGTCCCTCCGTGGTTAAGACAGGCATTGATCCTAACTCCAAAGTTCTGTCCGACTTTCCTGTATGTCTCATGTGGCAATGCCTGGAGATGATGTTTGTTCAGAGTTCTGCCTCATGTGGCACTGGAAATGGGCTTCATCACTGAACCATAACAGGTTGATCCAGTTTGGGGACCAACCGCTTCATCCTGTCACTGAGCCAATTGCAAATATCAAGTCTCCTTCTCATATCATCTTGACTCAGTCGATGCTGAAGAGAGATGATGTTTGGGAAAAGCTTCAGTTCCTTGGTGAGGATACGCCAGACTGATGTTGGTTTGATGCCGAGCTCCCGAGAGCGCCGGCCGTGGGACTTCTTGGGACTGTCTGCTGGAGAATCCTGCATGGCGTCAATAATGGCTTGGTTCTTGGTTCCTGATACTGGTCCACCACTGTTGCCCTTGCCCTGGTTGTGCACTGTACTCTTGTGCTCAAAATGTTTCACAATATGTTGAATGGCACGAATTGTGGGTTCATCACGTGTTCTGAGGTCGTATTCACAGCAGAACATCCGGCGGGTGTCTACATATGATTTTGTTTCATATCACAGAGCCAACACTTTTGTCTTCTGATTCACTGTAAATGGCATATAGACCGGGAGCCCGCAGGGGTCAGGGTAGCTGGAAAGCAAACAAATTTTCTCATGTATAGTAATACTCTATATTCATCCCTACTCACAGAAATGGACATCTGCCGTTGCGCCACTGGTGGGTGTGGTCTCGGGGGCCATCACAATGTACTCAAAAATTGAGCTAGATCAGCTCCATTACCTAACAAACTAAAACCCATCAAAATATAAGTAGCATGTTCTCATTTATTATTAATGATCAACGACAGACATTTTTAGTGCTGGGGTACCCCCGCCAGACGCCAAAAACTGGTACCCCAAAATTACGCTAGATCAGCTTGTGAGCTAACAACTTGAAACCAGTCTCAAATTGTTCAGCACAGCCCACTGCATCAGAAATCACCACTGCCAGACATTTTCAGTGGTGGGGCACGTGCGCCAGACGCCCCAAAATGGCGCCACCCTGTAAGCTGACCTAAATCAGCTCATGATCTAATAACTTGAAACCAGTATCAAATTGTTCAGCACAGCCCACCGCATCAGAAAACACCACTGCCAGACATTTTCAGTGGTTGGGCACGTGCGCCAGATGCTCTAAAATGGCGCCACCCTGTAAGCTGACCTCGATCAGCTCATGAGCTAACTTAAAAATCAGATAGAAAAAGAAAATATCAAGTAAAAAAGAAATTAAGCGTATTAAATATTGCTTAATTCTATGACAAATAAGTTGTGCTTAACAGTCAATCTTCGGAATACGAGAGCACACAGCATGTGAATACATGGAGGTCCATCCATATGGATAAGAGCTTTCTGAAACCTTATGATATTTGAGTATATGGTTTTAAGTGAGATAAATGAAACAATTCATGAGAAGATAAAAGAAAAGATGAACATTTCTATCAGTTATATCAATTATTCAGTGTCAATCAAGTTTTCATCATCTTGATCTGAATCAGAGTCCTCATTCCATGGTTCATCATCTGAATCACTTAGTTCATGAAGATCTTCATCAATTCCAGTTATAATCGTTTCATCACTGTCATTGTCGATCTCTGTTCCTGCATCTGTGTTGTCCGTAGTGCCAAAGAGACTAGATGGAGCTGCAGGGCCCTCAAACCAAATAGGTTGCAGTCTGCCGTCCTTGTTTGTGAACCATCCATAATTTGTGGGGGACAAACCATCACCAGGAGATGCTGCAGTGGCATGGGTCCACAGCGTCGTGACATACTTAGCTCGGCGAATCTTCATTTCCAGGGATCGGCGAGTAGGCGGCAACAGTGCGCAGTCAACCCGTTTGATGTTTGCGAGTGGATTCTCCTGAAATGCAATAAAGGGTATGGTTAGTGCCATGAAAATTAATGAAATTTTATTCATATACGACAGGAATGAATTTTCTATCCACTCTAATTTACCTGATCAAGTTTGCTAGTCATATCCAACAGTTTTTGTATCGTGCTTCATCAACATCAACACCTTCACCTATGTTTCTCATGCCGATGAACAGATCAACAAATTGGCCAGTCTCTTCTTTCTTCATGATTTCGAAGGGTTTCACTTTGCCTTTCCTGAAAAAAACAATTAATTGCATGAGAAAATCATTACCACAAAGAGGAATCGAGGAACATCTTAATTCAACAGGAGCACAAGCGTTGTATGATTTCCAATTCCTATGGATTATGCCAGCAGATACCATGCCCTAAACCAATGCTGACGGGATTTCTTATTTCAAATCTGAAATCTTTCAACAAATCCAGTTTTCCCTCTCAAACAGCAGACTTCATTTGAATCTTTGCTGAAGGCCCATTTTTTTGCTTACCTGTCGAAGGCTGACGTGAAGTCACATCCCGTAAAGGCATGGTATCCAGGGAAAGCCCTTGGGAGTCCTGGCTTGGTTGCTTCAAGGATGGCTGCGATATTAGATATATTGATGTATCGCTGGTGGTTTCACATACCGCAATCCATGATGATCGTAACCATGGCCCTAACCTCTGGTCGCTGCCATCCAATCACACCGAGCAGGATCACCAATACATCTGTGTCTGATGCCCTCACGATGACGTGGCTGGCCGTTATGTTAGCAACATGGAAGGCGATGAGGGTATCTGCCTCTTCATGGTCACCTTGGAGATGTGCTGGATTTGAGACAGATATCGTTGGTTGTCGTTCATCAGGAATATACTGGAAACACTCGCCACCATAGGAAACAACTACTGTTTTCCCCTTGTAGATACTCCAGTAATGGTCTTTCTTCCAATCTTGGAGGAGAAATTTCCCAAGTTCATTTTTGAACACTCCATTGTCAAGCAGCTTTTGCCCACTCTGACGGATTTTCTGGTCAGGTCCTGTGATGGTATACTGCAGGTCGACAGCTCCTCTCAGTTTTCTCTCGCTGTCCTTGATGGAGTTTTCAATATACTTGTCGAGGCAGACATGGACTTCCGTCGCCCTCCCTTTGCAAACGACAGATAGAATTGTACGGGCAATCGATGCATCAGACGCGCCCATGTTGGTTTGGGAGACAACTGAATGCAGAAGTAATCCACCATCATAGACCTGGGCATGGTCATCATGTGGTCGGGCTGATTCAATGATTGGCTCTGTCTGCATCGCCTCAAGCTTCCTCAACAAGGCCGCTTTCTCCGTTTTAACATGTGATCCATCGCAGTGTGTTAGTGACAGGGGATATGTGATGATTGGGAAGGTGAGGACATTATGAAGGTCAGAACCTGTCTTTTCTGCAATAATCACTATCATGCGTACAAACATATCCCACAGACTTTCTGCATTCGTAATGGCTTTCTGCATGGCCGGTAGTTTGGTTTTCTTCTTCACATTTTCAGCTGCAAAGTTCTGCACCTTTGTGCGCTACACTGGCTGGAGAAACCGGTCGCTATTAGCCTCCCATTCTTCTCGGAACTTTTCCCTGGCCTCCTGGCCTCACTTCAGCGTTGTCAGTAGATATTCCTCAGTAGCTTCAGATGCTGCATGTCCAGTTGCGACATTCACCAAGGAAGCCTGGAGCTTCAACAATGAAACGATTGCAGGATGCATCGATATTTTCACTTGGAGAAGCCATATGGTCATTGTCTTTCTTTATCCTGGAGGGTCGGCATTGAGAAGCTGCATGTTCCCCAAGTTCAATTCCTGCAAATGTTCTTAATTCTGTGACAGCCATAGCCCTCTGTGTCATGGTCAGTTACCAACGCCACATAGCGCTTTCTGAATTACGGAAAGCAACAATACTGTGACGTCCACCGGACTTGAACAGTCCCGCCAACGTAGAATGAGCCGAAACGATGGAGGCGGTTTATTTTTTTATGACCCAAAGATGGCGGTTTTAATCGCTCCACCGCAAACGGGACGAGGAAGGTGGCACAAGTCCCTTTTCACTGAGTTTATAATGTTTATTTCTCTAACCAGAAATAATAAGACTCGGCAAGAGGAGGGATCCGGGGCGATTCGACGGGATGGTGGTGTGGGTTCGCGCGTGGGGAAAACACAAACAATTCCAATGGATATACAAATCTCAAACCCTCTAAGGCGCCAGGTACACACACACACACACACACACACACACAAACACACACACACGCACACACACACACACACACACACACACACACACACACACACACACACACACAAAACGTAGCAAGTCCTGGTGGTCAGGGTGGCCCGTGGTGTAGACGCAACAGTCCCTGGATTGGTGTCGGACGAGCTGGCGTTGCGCTCGTCAGGGGCAGGAGACACCGTGGTGCTGTCGACCTCCTGGTGTCGGCCCAAGTCCGCTCACAGCCGCCAGGGAGCCAGTTCTGGCGCCAAGTTGCGAGCAGGAGAGGGAGGCAGGTCCGCCCGCCGTTCGACCCCGTACTCCCAGCCAGCAGAACCCTAGAGCCAACCGAGGTGAGGAACGAGGGACAGCAAGGCCACGAGACACGATGAATCCAGGAACAAACCAGCGCAACAATCGAGCACGCTCCGACCCAACAGCCTCCACCAAACGCTTTTTCTTTTCGATCTTCTTCCACCCCTTTTCCCCGAACAGAACCTTTTTATCCTCGAGTCCTCGTCACTTCCAATCGAGCCGTTTTATTGTCCCTCCGCCGTCGCCTTCCGCCAATCGTGATCACGGGGCGGAGCCATCCGCAGCACTGTCCTGTGACGTCACGGCAAGCCTCCAGGGAATACTAAAAGGGTGTACGCAGACACACTTACCCTATCCCGTCTCCCTATCTAATTACGTGACAATTATCATTTCCCCCTTGAAGAAATGGACATTTACTCGACAACTTATCACCACTGAATTGCTACTTATTACATCAAGATCCTGGTAAACTCGAACAGCATGGCATACCGAATTAAACATCCTAATTACCCTTTGAATGCATACCCCCCTCAGACGTAACAATACCTTTCATGCCCGATCCAGAGTCACGATTGACAGACTGTTCAAGGGAGAGATCAACAGCAGATCTACAGTAATTCTTTTTGGTTCGCCTGATGGAAAATGCACCGTTTTCAAGCACCGCAAGCAATCTAGGGTCAGAACCTTGTAATTTCTGAAGGAAAAGTGTTCCTCATCTGGCGTAGTTCGGGTGATGTAAACCAAAGAAAACATCCAGTACTGATGGAAAGACATTAATGTATCCACTGACGTCATTAGTCTTAACACACCTCTGCAACTCTCTGTGTAGACGGTTGATGAGGAAGATGTAAATTCCCCAGAACTGTGCTGTTGGTCCATGGTCACCATCAAGAATCTTGTGGAAGAATACTTCATACTTCTGAAGATGTTGCAAGATGATTGGGTCTTCAATGTGTGCAGTTTCCATCAGTTTGGATCAGAAGGGACTCCGTTCATCACTGCATGAAATTCCTCACGTTCCTCTAATGACAAGTCCAGAACAAAGCACTCGTACATCTTCTTCTCCAAAACATTTGCAAAGAGTTCATGAATTCGGGTACATCTGTTGTAAAATTTGACTTTTATGAACCCAACCATCGACCCTTCAGCAAGTACTTCGGCTTCAGTCAGAATATACTCCATGCTGCTTTCATTTATCAGGTTTCCAACCGCTGCATAGAAAGCTAATTCAACATGGAAATTGCCAAGCATTATCAACAACTTGTTAAACAATGGCCTTTCAATTTCTTGTATAGAATATGCTTTCAAAGCTACAGCAAGGTCATAGGTTACGATGGCATACTCCTGCCCTGTTTCCTCTGCAACTCTCAATGTACGGATCATCTTCTCCCTCACAACATCATTGTTCGTTGGTGATCTCAATATCGGATCCATGTAGCAAATGCGTTGTCGAGGCAATGTGTCATTCATATATTTACTGATGAATCCAGAGTGTAGTGGAGTGTCCCCATTATGTAACCTCTAAAACCAACATAGGTCTCGGGGTTTCAGCTGAATTTTTATATTCTCGGCTGTTGATGTTGTGGTGAAAACAAACTTGGCTGTCTTCAGAGGTTTTCTAAATGGCAGGATTTCACGCTCAGCCCCCACAAATTTCCGTCTGTTTCTTCCCTCTCGGAAGTCGGTCATATTAGCATTTGGACCCATTGCATCTGGCAGGACATTCTGGTAGGTGTGGCCAACAGTTGTATGCAGCGTTGCTTTGCCATCTAACGTCTCTACATTGGCATCATTATTATCCCAGACAGAGGCAGTGGCTAGATGTGGATCCAACTGAATGCCATCTGGTGCACTGCGGTCACTTGATTCCACAGAATATGCAAATTCAGTCTCCAAACCTTTGGTTTCACTGTAACTGATGCTGTGCCCAGCCCTGTTCAAAATTTGCAATGACAGCTTGGATCCTGTCAGTGAAGCAAAACCAAGGCCCATGGCTGTGTGCTTCCATTGTTTGACAGTCCCGCGTGTAACATTGAAAATTGCATCTGATGCCATTGAAGTCGCCTTGCGGTCAAGGCTATCCATATGCGCTCCACGGAAGCTTGGTGTTTGGCTACCAAGAAGACTCCTGAAGAACAGGTCTAACTGTTTGGGAATGTCTGGGGAATGTTCCTTTAGATTCTGTACTGTAGCTGGGTTTGGTGTCCTAGTTTTTGGAAGTGTCAGATCTGGGATCGAAGATGCAGAGCTGCCCATCGCAACTTGTCATTCTGTTCATGTTCTTTTGATTCATTATGGAGTCGAGCCATTGCATCATCTTCCCGGACTAATGAACTGAAAACAAAATTACCTTTCCATTGGTCTGCAAGCTTCACTCTCATGCGATCTCCAGAATAATCTTTGATCTTCCTTTGCAAATTCTGGGCTAAGTAGGATTCAACTTCTTCCTGATCTCCTCCGATGCTTGTATACTCTGCTTTGTAGATGTCAAGTAAGGCAGAGACCAACACTGACCGTTGGTTTTCAAATACCTCACTCTGAATGTACGCACACAAAGAGGCAAAGACACTCTTATGGCAAGTTTGTGGTGTAGGCTTTGGATCCAAGCACTCTATTTGAACCTTTTTTTCAAGGCTGTCGGTTTCCAAAAGGAATTTTGAGCGCCAATTTCTGTGATACCATGCATCTGCAGCGATCAGATCAACACCAGTCCTAACAACAAGACCTTTGAGACGCTCGTTTTTGAAGAACTTCACGCGATTGCGAATTGTTTCACACCCACTCATTGTTCTAATATATTGCCTTGGCTCTTCTTTGCCCTTTATCTTTTTTCGGCCCATCCCACAGAATAAGCATTTTTCTTTCAGATCATCGTCTTTTGGGAGGACACTGCAGGTTCTGGTTTGAATTTTAGGTTTTTTGACAGGGGGTGCATCATCGGATGTTTGAGCGTTTCTTGGGCGCTTCACGGCAGTGTAGTTTTTATGACAAGAAGGGTGATAACGATGAGTTGATTCCTGATTGCTTTGTGATATTCTTTTAGTGATGTCGGAGTACTTATCTGATTTCTGAGTTTTGCGTGAGGTAGCAGCATTCCTTACTGTGCTCCATGTATGTTCGTTGAATGCCTTGAGCCGACTGTCTTCGTCCGTAGACTTTTGGCAGATGTAGCAACACAGGGTACTGGAACAATCGATTTCCTGAAATGAGAAAGACACCTTAATTAGCTAGAGAAGATATCTGAATTGTGTTGCACTAACACATTGTGAACTCCCCTAGCTCTAAGTCGAATGATAGTATGGTACTTTCATTGATCTCGACTTGTCATTTGCCTCTTTCTATTCCAAAGGTTTCAAACGCTATGCTATGACCTTTACGGTACTGATTGTAGGAAGTACTGGTGATGGAACACAGAATGAGTGAAATAAACCTGTTTAGTTTTCTAGCGAAGTGTCTATGTGAAAATAGTTTATTAGGGCTAAAATAAACATCATTTTGGTCGCATTACACTGTTGTACTAAAATTAAGAAGACGGATAATGAATACCTTTTTGGTGCCACTAGATTCCTGGGCCTGTGCTACCAAATACTGACTTCAGTTTCTTGGTGATGGTGTATTCTTCCATTCAATGAAGAAAATAAAGTAGAAAACTAATCATAGATGGGGATTGTGCTTCTTGAAGTTGAGGTGCCTTCTCTGACACTGTCACTCCTAATGTTGAACCTGTATTTTCTGCATCCATTGTGGAGGCAGTAATCAAACAAGCTTAAAAAAATACACTTATACTGTTTCTTTCATACGTATTTGTCAGGGATCAAGATCATAAAATGCCACCACTTATCCACAAGGTAAATCTGCCACTACTTTAACAGTAACAGTGGAACAAAAATGAACAAATCAATCTAATACAGCAGTCATTTATTAGTTCTAGAGCTGGTTTTTATCAATCATCCTCTTCTCAATGCCTACATTGATTTTAAGATAACACCCCAATTACATATTGTTACGTTTGAAGGGGGGGGGGTATGCATTCAAAGGGTAATTAGGATGTTTAATTAGGTATGCCATGCTGTTCGAGTTTACCAGCATCTCGATGTAATAAGTAGTAATTCAGTGGTGATAAGTTGTCTAGTAAATGTTCATTTCTTCAAGGGGGGAGATGATAATTGTCACGTAATTAGATAGGGACACGGGATTCTTGTGAATCTGAAGTGAAATCACCTGACCACCAGACCACCAGTAAGTGTCTGCATAAACCCCTTTTAGTATTCTCTGAAGACTGGCCGTGACGTCACAGGACAGTGCAGTGGATGGCTACGCCCCGTGATCACGATTGGCAGAAGGCGACGGCGGTGGGCCAATAAACGGCTCGATTGGGAGTGACGAGGACAGAAGGATAAAAAGGTTCTGTTCGGGGTCGAAAAGGAAGAAGAAGAAGATTACAACCAGAACGATTGTGTTTCTTTGTTGTGGAAGCTGTGGCGGCAGAGAGCGTCCTATTTGCTGTGCTGAGTCGATCGTGCTCTTGATCGTGTCTGGGAGCCTTGCCGAGCCTCGTGCCTCGCCTCGGTTGGCTCTGGGGTTCTGCTGACTCGGAGTACGGGGTCGGGCAGCAGGCGGACCTCCCTCCCTCTCCTGCTCGCGGCTTGGCGCGGGAGCTGGTTCCCTGGTGGCTGTGGGCGAACTTGGGCCACGACCAGGAGATCGACAGCACCGCGGTTTCTCCTGCCCCCCCCCTGGCGAGAGCAAGGCCGGCTCGTCCGGCGCCGATCCAGGGACAGTTGCGTCCACACCACGGTCCAGCCTGACCACCAGAGATAGCTACGTTTTGTGTGTGTGTGTGTGTGTGTGTTTGTGTTTGGCGCCTTAGAGGGATTGAGAACTGTATATTCATTGGAATTGTCTGTGTTTTTCCCCACGCCCGATCCCACACCATCGAGTCGAATCGCCCCGGATCCCTCTTCTTGCCGAGTCTTGTTATTTCTGGTAATTATAAAAAAAACAAATAAACATCATCAACTCAGTGAAAAGTGACTCGTGCCACCTTCCTCGTCCCGTTTGCGGTAGAGCGATTAGAACCGCCATGTTTGGGTTATAAACAAATAAATCGCCTCCATCGTTTCGGCTCATTCTACGTTGGCGGGACTGTTCAAGTCCCGTGGGCGTCAAATTGGTGTCAGGGTGTTGGATGTTCGAACCCCTCTAAATTATATACCAGGATTAAAATCTCGCCACGAATTGGAATATAAAATTACAACAGAAAAGCGCGCGAGTGCGGGAAAATTTTGGCGGGATTTTTCAAATTCAAATTAATTGGCGGCAAACGGGACTTCTGCACCATGGCGGATGTGCAGATGTTTGAGGAGGAAGGCCACGTGTCTGGCAGCGAGTCGGGCAAAGAGGGGAGAGACGGGGGTAGGGTTGGAACCTCCCCATTCCGAGCGTGGACCGTGCTTCATCGCCCGTAACGGTGAAGGCAGCGCCGGAAACCTGCACGATGACGATCTGGACAATGTTGGAACGTTTAATGAGTGCAATTACAGCACAGGGGGCAAAAATGACGGCACAGGGGGCACAAATGGCAGAAATGACGGCATAAATGGAAAATCAATTCGTGACACAGAGGGCAGAAATGACAGCACAAATGGAAAATCAATTCGTGACACAAAGGGCAAAAATGACGGCGCAGGGGGCAGAGATGGCGGATCGATTGGGGGTAATGGGGGAACAGTTGGGTGCATGGATTGATTTAATGAGGGATGAATTGGGGGAAAAGATGGAGAAAATGAAAACTGAGATGCAGGAGTGTGTGGTGTTAAATTGGGAGAAATACAAAGTAAATTCGAGGATAGATTGGAGGAAACAAAGGTAGAAATTACATTGGAGGGGAAAATATACGAAAAAATTGGTAGATAAAGTTGATGCAACGAGCATTCGGGTTGATAAAGTGGATAAAAGCCTGGAACGTCATCGTGCCTGTGTGGATGCTCGTATGCAGTTGCAAGTTGAAGAGTGGGGAGAGCTGAGGAAGCAAGGGATGAATTTGGCGGAGGAGGTAAAAGGATTGGAGGCTCGTTTGGACGAACAAGATAAAATTATGAGCCAAGATGAAGTCTTGGATAAAGGCCTGGTAGAGCCGTCTTTTGTAAGTAGAGTGTCCGAGTTGGTTGAGGAGCAGCTACAAACTCGCGACGGAGCCTTGGAGGAGGTTGTGCGGGCCCAGAAGATCCTGCGGGAAGAGGTGAATCTGTCCATTCAACGTTTGGAACAGGAGGCAAAATTGACCCACGAGACCCTCACCACAAAACATCTTTGGCCACAGTGGGCTCCGAAATTGGATACGCAGCCACAAGGGTGTTTGATCCCTGGGCTGGATTCGGACAAGGGAGAAACTGAGAAGCGGGCCACCGTAAAAGTGATCCCCCTGGTAAATTTCGACGGGTCAGGGAGCCTTGAAGCTTTTCTTACTTACTGAAGAAGAAGACTAAAAAATGAAGAAGAGTAAAAAATGAAGAAGAGTAAAAATAAAGAAGAGTAAAAAATGAAGAGTAAAAAATGAAGAAGAGTAAAAAATGAAGAAGAGTAAAAATGAAGACCAATAGTAAAAAATGAAGAAGAGTAAAAAAATGAAGAAGAATAAAAAATGAAGAGTAAAAAATGAAGAAGACGAGTAAACATGAAGAAGAAGAGTAAAAAATGAAGAAGTGTTTTGAATGATGTGTTTTGGTGAGAACCAAAACACATCACAGCCCTCTTTGTACCAGAGTATAGTTCAGACATCAGATTGATCAGTTTTGGTGGCACCTTGCGAAGACCGAAAATCCTCCAGAGGGCATCCTGATTCACTGAATCAAATGCTTTGCAGAGATCAACATCGACTGCGAGCAGTCCTTGCTGAAACTCCTGTCTGCGTTCACTGAGGATCCGGAGAGCAAGGATACGGTCAACCATTGATTTCTTTAGTGTAAAGCCTGACTACTCCAAGCGCTGGTGCTCGAACAGTTGGTAGCGAACCCTGTGAAGATTTATCCTTGCAAAGACCTTGCCTGGCACTGAGAGCAGTGTCACCCTCAGCTAGTTGTTGCAGTCTTGGCGATCACCCTTCCCTTTCCAGAAAGGAAAAACAAGGCCCCTCTTCCCAGTCATTTGGGATAATGCCTGTGTTCCAGGCAGAGCACAGAACTGCATGAAACTACATGAGTACAGCATTTCCACCAGCCTTGATAAGGTCAGCATGGATTGCACAGATCCCTGGGGCTTTACACTCCCTTTCAACTGGTTCACCACAGCCTGTGTTTCCACAAACGAAGGCAGTTCACAGTTGATTGGAGGGTTAACAATGGGGAGAATTATACCTCTGACATCCAACTCAACAGCCGGTGGGTCAGCCTGGTATGGCCGCTCAAAGTAACCATCCCAGCAGGCCTTCACTTCGGACTCCTCTGTCAAGAGTCCACCATCCTCTGTTCTTACAGCAGCACACCGATAGATGGGCTTGAAGGAACGCAATGCACGAATTCCTCTGTAAGCAGGATGTTAATCACTCGTCCACAGATGATGCTCTACCCCTTCACAAATCCCTCGCACATAGACCTCCTTGTTTGCCCTCAGTGCACATATAGTTTTAGGCCTCGGCTCCCTGAACATCTTTGCTCCGCCATAAAGTCTGGCCCTGTGACTCTGATCTTTGGGAAACCCCTAATCACCTTCAGGAAGAGGCGTGAAGGCAGGGAAACCCCTAACCACCTTCAGGAAGAGGCACCTGAATGATGTCTAATTCATCAGACCTCGGTGACGAGAATGCGCCTCCCCCAAAGCGATCAAAGGGTGGCCAAGATTGTAGTTCGCTGGTGTGCATTGTGCATGTCCCAGGATTACAATATGGACCATTGCTACAATTATCTGCAAATGAGGATGGTTTCCAAAAATTGGATAAATTGAAAGAGATTCGTGATAAGAGACTCGCCCAACATGCAGGTTCTGTTCACCAGATGAAGGACACGTGTAATCTTAATCCTGATGTCATAAAAGAGCACCATCATGGTTATCACAGGGTGTGTTGTCAGCGTTTCACCATGAACATCAATCGTTTGGCAACACATTCGGATTCACGAGAACCATCATGTTCCCGACCAAGCAGATGCAGTTCAGCAGATCATATGTTGTTTGCACCAGACTGTATTTTTTGCAATTCTGAAGGAAGGAAAAAAAGTTAAAAGCAAGGGGGCGTGGACTACCGAGGGCATGAGTGGCTTTATTTCTGATGGTTGGCAAACAATTTTAGAGATAGCCGAGAAGACAAATGACGAAAAACTGCTCACACGGATTAGATGTCAGGATCTGTTTGCATGTGAAGCCAAATTTCACAAATCGTTCAGGACAAAGTACCGACAGAAGCCAGATAAGTGGAGAAGTACCAATGTCCAGAACAAAGATAAGCAAGTTCAACTGACGGAGGCTCATAATCATGCATTTCACGATGTGTATAGGGTAATCGGCACTGATGTTCTACGAGACAAGACGATGGTGAAACGAACTGATCTTGTCAAGGCATACATAGCCAGCTTGGAACTCACAGAGTTCGCAAATCCAAACTTCCGTGGAGAAAACTTCAAAATCAAACTTGAGAAACACAATGAGTACAAGGACAGATTGACATTCTGCAAACTGTATTCCTCAGCAAAAATGCAGTCCTATATAGTATATAGTTCTTACATTGACGTGAACAATGCAGTCCGATTATAGCAGACGAGCTCGCTTCGACAGATATGATACAAGAAGCTGGAACATACCTGCGTCAGGTGATGTTTGACAGTTTTGCGATGTCCAATGAACTAAAATGGCCACCAACTGCTCAAGATCTTGGAGATGTGAAGGATATTGTACCATCACAACTCGAGAAATTTCTCAGCTATGTCATAGGTGGAAAAGCCACCACCACTCGTACATCTAAGTCACATCGACTGGTATACTCAATAGGACAAGACATTTGTCGAGCAGCTACCAATGGTGAGTGGAAACTCCCAAAACACATGTTGATAAGCATGACACTCCGCCACCTGTTCAGGAGTGAGCGACTGATCACCTTACTGAATCGAATGGGACATTCAGAGAACTACTCATTTTCATTGGAACCAGAAACAGCTCTCGCACAGGCTGTGGATGAAACTTCAAATTTGTTGTCAACTCAAATCATCCGATCTCCAGATGCACCTTCTTTCACTCTGAATTTGACAACTTTGATCAACTACTAAATAACCTCACTGGAATGGGATCAATCCACACTGCCCATGGTATCATGCTGCAGGATATAGGAGACCAGAGGACCACAGAGGTACCCGTGTATAAATACCATCCATTCCACGGAATATGACAACAAAACAACGCTCTCTAAACATCCAATCATCTGAATGTCTTCCAGATTGTTATGTCACCCAGCGTAGGAGTCCTCAGATAACGATTGAGCAGCGAACATACCCCGGTGGTGAAGATGCCCAACACAAAGCCAGAATCAACCATTTCTTGTGGATGCTGATACGACAACAAAATTGTATGTCACAACAAGTACCTGGATGGACAGGATTCATCTCAATGACTGGTCAGAGACCCGAGACTCTCACCACCATAGATTACTACCCTGTCATAGCTAGCCCCATTACTGACTATAAAACAGTACAGGAGTGTTTACGTTTTGCTGAAGAAGCCACAAGTGAAGTCAAGCACAGGTACACCATCACTACGTTTGACTTGGGGGTATGTATGAAGGCTTATCCCCTCGTTTGGAACAACCAGGTCAGGTACGAGAAGCACATCATCCTCATTGGGACGTTCCACCTGATATGTGCCTACATGAAGATGATTGGAAAGAAGATGAATGGATCAGGGCTCTCTGACATCCTGATACTGTTGGAAGCAGGCTTAATAGTATCTGGTTCCATCGAGGGTGTGCTGTCAGGGAAACACTATGACAGAGCAATGAACTGCCACAAAGTCATGCTGGAATATCAAGAGAGACTTCTTCTTTCACAATACCTGGCAAGCCATAACGAAGCTGATGTGTTTGCATCTCCAACAAAACAATCAAAGAAGGTTCTATATGATATCACACATACCCCATCTGAGGAAACCATGAATACAGCACTTGCAGACGAGGAGTTGAAAAGGTACATCGAGGCACTGTGATGGGGATGGCATGGTTGTTGAAATGTTGTGTGTTTGAAATAAAAGATAGAAAAAGAAAAACGACTGACTCAAAACGTCGCAGCTCGGATGAATCACATAAATTCCCTCCAGACAACAGGTTAGGGAGAACTACACATGCACCTATCAAGATATCTCACCTCCGGGCCCTTTATGGTGTAATGCCAATTTCCACAGCCGTAACAATATATATATATACTTTAAAACCCCTTGCCAGAAACAACGACACAGGCCGTTCCTTCGCTCTCGCGTGCCCGTACGTGCGTGTCCGTACGTGCATGGCCGTACGTGCGTGCCCATACGTGCGTGGCCGTACATACAAAAAAAAAATAAAAAAACTTTCAAACCGCGTGCCAGAAACAACAATCACACAGGCCGTTCCTTCGCTCTCGCGTGCCCATATGTGCGTGGCCATACATGCAAAAAAAAATTTCAAACAACCACACAGGCCATTCCTTCGCTCTCATAAACGACGACTGGATTGGGGCATTGTGGTTATCTATAAATGCGGATAAGAAATCGAGAAATTATTAGAATACAGTAAGTCATCACTATCCAAAAGTAGTGCGTGCCCGTACGGAATGTTCACATCATTCCACGAATTATCACTTGCATTGAAGTACCAACTGCTGTGATACTTATACACAGAGTTAATTAAAATCAAGTTTACCTCCCTGTCTTTGCTTGCCATGACATTCGCTGCCATTTACCATTGGCACTCCTACCCCACGGTAACTAAGGCACCGATCGATCCCCATCGTAACCAGCACGGCACGTGACGTCATCGTCGGCCGGCCGTGCACCGGCCGACGCAGCCACGCCCACGCAGCAACGTGTCCTGTGATTGGTAACAAAATGGCGCATCGGCCACGCCTACGCAGCACGTGTCCTGTCATTGGTTGGTAAATAAATGGCCATAACTTGGGAATCACTTGTCCGATTAATATCAAATCTTGAAAAGGCACATCCTCAGGTCCCCAGCAATATATCTGGCAAGTTTCAATTAGATCGGACCAGTGGTTGGCGGGAAACAGCGGTCACAGACACACACACACACAGACACACACACAGACAGACACACACAAACACAGACACACACACAGACACACACACACACACACACACACACACACACACACACACACAGAGATTGCTGGAATTATAGATAGATGAAATGAGGTCAATGAGATGACAAATGAAGGGGTTGAATGCAGACTGCAGACCAATGAGTCAGGAAACCTGTCGTTGTGAATCGTTTTTCCCACCAAATTGAGACGTATTTCTTTGGCAAGCATGTTGAGTGGAGCTGAATTCCTTAACTCTTACAAAGGCCACAGCGTTTTGACAATTGGAAACAAAAAAAAGTTGTGCACTTTTTTTGATAAATTATTTTTGGAACAATTTTTCTTCAATAAATAAATAATAATAAAAATCGTCTCCATGTACATTGTACACACCTTTATCTCGTTAGCACCTCTTCATAAACAACATCGCTGAGGAAAGGCGCTTCTTCTTTGTTTCCTCGTCCGTCCAGGGCAAGAATACGGAGGCTTTTAATGGCCAATTATTCAATTAGCGCCAACGTATTTTGCCTTTTCGCAAGGAAAAACACGAAGAGAAGAGAACAGAAAAAAACCCGTAATGGCGAACGCGGCTGAGTTTCTCTTCCCCATCGACCACGGCTACGCAGCAACGGTTCCTGTCATTGGTTGGTAAATAAATGGCCATAACTTGGGAAGCACTTGTCCGATTAATATCAAACCTTGAAAAGGCACATCCTCAGGTCTCCAGCAATATATCTGGCAAGTTTCAACTAGATCGGACAAGCGGGTGTCGAGAAACAGCGGTCACAGACACACACACACACACACACACACACACACACACACACACACACACACACACACACACACACACACACACAGAGATTGCTGGAATTATAGACAGATAAAGCATGTATGCAGGCATGCACGTATGCAATTAAACAAGGCAAAACACGTATGACATGAGAACGACAACTGTTCCACACAATCACTTAACAGTTTTTCCACTTAGTAGACACGGACACACGGACGCACACACACACACCCAATAAATGGGGGCTGAGGCCTTTAATAACGGGCTCCAGCTCGGAGGACAGGTGAGCTGAAACCCAGAGCCAATCTCAAACCTCTTCTTCATTTTTACTCTTCTTCTTTTTTACTCTTCTTCATTTTTACTCTTCATTTTTTCTCTTCTTAATTTTTACTCTTCTTCATTTTTTAGTCTTCTTCTTCATTTTTACTCCTCTTCTTCATTTTTTACTCTTCTTCATTTTTTACTCTTCTTCATTTTTACTCTTCTTCTTCATTTTTACTCTTCTTCTTCATTTTTACTCTTCTTCATTTTTTAGTCTTCTTCATTTTTACTCTTCTTCCTTTTTTACTCTTCTTCATTTTTACTCTTTTCATTCTTTTACTTCTTCTTCATTTTTTACTCTTCTACATTTTTTACTCTTCTTTAGCATTTTTACTCTTCTTTATTTTTTAGTCTTCTTCTTCATTTTTACTCTTCTTCATTTTTTACTCTTCTTAATTTTTACTCTTCTTCATTTTTACACCTCTTCTTCATTTTTTACTCTTCTTCTTCATGTTTACTCGTCTTCTTCATTTTTTACTCTTCATTTTTTATTCTTCTTCATTTTTTTACTCTTCTTCATTTTTTACTCTTCTTCTTCATTTTTACTCTTCTTTATTTTTTAGTCTTCTTCTTCATTTTTACTCTTCTTCATTTTTTACTCTTCTTAATTTTTACTCTTCTTCATTTTTACACCTCTTCTTCATTTTTTACTCTTCTTCTTCATGTTTACTCGTCTTCTTCATTTTTTACTCTTCATTTTTTATTCTTCTTCATTTTTTTACTCTTCTTCATTTTTACTCTTGGTCTTCATTTTTACTCTTCTTCATTTTTTACTCTTCTTCATTTTTTACTCTTCATTTTTTACTCTTCTTTATTTTTACTCTTCTTCATTTTTTACTCTTCTTCATTTTTTAGTCTTCTTCTTCATTTTTACTCTTCTTCATTTTTTAGTCTTCTGGACAAGCACCACCTGGACACATTCAGAGACAAACACCGCCCGGAGGCAAGCTGTTCGGAGAGAAAGTCTTTCCGTTCCGGTGAACAAGATTTCAGGTCCACTGGATGAAAATTGACAATTTTATGCAAACTTGACCTTTTCTGATCTTTGACCAAAAAACCAGAAGAAAAAAATACAGAAAAAAGAAGGCAGAGAAAATACAGAAAAAAACCCAGTAAGAAACCAGAACAAAACATTTAAAAATCCAGAAAAAATACAAAAAAAAGAACCAGAAGAAAAAAAAACCCCAAAACAAATGGAAAAAAAGACCAGAAAAAAATCCTGAAAAAACAGGGTCTTCATTCACCATTTTTTTTTGGCTGCTGAACCACGCCTTGACTTTGATCAGGTCACAACGATTTCTCAACCACAAAATTTTCTTTCAATTTCCTCACTCAAATTATCGAATACCTGATCATCATCGCTATGAATCACTGAGTACATTGCAATGCTTTCAAACACCCGGAGACACCAGCGTTTGTGGCTTTATTTAATTTCCGCCCGGGTCATCACCTCGAAAATTTCAAATTAAACCGAATTACAAAATTTAACATCCAGAATTGAACTGAGCTGCAGTTCCGACTGTGAGAAAAGTGTTCGTTTGTCCAATTTGGACATGTTTGATATTTCGGGCATCTCCAGGCGGTGTGTGTTTAACACGAGGTGTGTGTCGGTGATCGCGAATCGTTTGGCAACTCGCCACCTCCTTGGGAAAGGCACTGTGAGATCGTCCAAGGGTTGGTGCACAAACATCGACGTACGCCCTGCCTGCGAAACACCAGGATGGTCGTTTATCGCCGAGTCAAGATTAAAACTCACGATGGACAGTCTTTTACACTGAGAGCTCCATTACAGAGGAAGAATCATTGAACCAATAAGAGGTAGCTGTAAGGGTTAGTGGGGAAGTGGGGCGGGGTGAGCTTGGGGGAGACTCTGCGTTTGCCGAGACGGGCCGCAGATATAAAACGATTTGGAGGTCCGTTCTGAGGCGAGAGAAGTAAGAGGAGGGAGAGGAGAATGAGAAAGAAAGTCAGAGAGGACAGCACCACTCGGACACACACGT
>NC_140982.1:1456990-1496990 GCF_056783735.1 Eptatretus burgeri | reverse complement strand
TCTCGTGGCAGAAGAACTGGTCCAGATCCCCATCACGTGATTGGCAGGCAATATACAGCCTCGAGAAGAGACTACAGTTACTCTTCACTGCGGCGAGTTGGATCTGCTGCTTTAACTGTGTCTTGGTCTGTGGCCGACTGAAGAGTGGCAACTTGTTCTTGGGCAGTGTTTCTGTAACTGGCTTCGTGCATAGTTCCAGTCTTTCTTCAACAAACTTTGTGTACTGCTCCTCACCAAGGGACTCAATCTTCCTCACCATTTCTGCCACTGGGGGTGTCCATGATGTCTCTCGTGTCAAGGACCAGTAGATCTTGAGTGTTCTCTAGGAAGGGATTCCCCATCTCTTCAAACACTGCTATAAGTGCTCTGACATCCTTCATAAAGGCTGCTTGCACTCCAGGTTTCTGGTCATTGTGAAGATGCCCAGTGTCGTGAGCACCGCCATGTCCTCTTGTCGCCTGCTCTTCAAACTCTGCAGTGATCCTGGCTATTTCTGGCCCTGCCACCATCCAGCGTCTGAGTGCCCCAGGGTTTCCTGCCAGTACAATAGCTCCACCAGACCCTTTGACCACAGCGTTGTTCTGTTCATGACATTGGTCAATTGCCATGGCAGAGAACTTGTTGCTGGTCTTGTGTACCACAAACTTCCCAGACTTGAATTCTGCCAGGAGATCTGGGTGTTTGTCATCAATATTTCATTCATTGGCATCAATATTTGATATGTTGAGGTAATTGACTTCTCACTGTCCTCAGAGGTCAAAGCTCGACATCTGGAAAAACTACCAACACTGTGTGGAATATGTAGACATTTTTATTGGAACACAAATGCCTGGTTTGTACATCATAAACATGTTTACCATTAACCAATGACACCAAACATCAATAATTTGATACCTTGAGGTCATTGACCTCTCACGGTCCTCAGAGGTCAAATATGCCTTACCTCCCGATCTGAAAATGAAACTTATGGCATGTACTAACACTGGTAGAAATTTCATGCTTTCGTCATAATTTGCACAATTCTTATGATATGAGAGATTATCAGCTGTACTATAGGGATTTCATGTCCCTGATATACACAGGAATCCAGCGAGCGTAATTTGGGTGGTCCAAGGCAAAGAGCCACGCGGTCAATGTCTCAAGTACAGCAATGAAGAGTGAGAAAGTTTCTCTCACGATGAGAACGAACAAAGATGAGGACCAGGATTTCTAATCGCAGAATTATGTCCCAGTACTTAAAAAAGGTGGGATTCTTTGCACACATTTCTTTCTTCCAGTCATTGAAGGCTGCTTCATCATGAGGACCGAGCTTCTCGAGGCATGCATCCTGCTGCAGTTTGGCAAGGGAAAGTGCGCTGATCTGATGGGCATGCCTCGTCCTTGTCAAGTGAGTTACATGAACAATGTATGGATCTCGGAAAGTTTGAATATGTGAGTTCCGTCTTCAATTGTACTTTCTATATTAGAAACCAGCTCTGCAAACACTCGGACCTGCATCATTTTCTGATCAATAGTGGATGTGGTATTGTCTTCCTGCTTTTCTCCTTCCATACTTCTATAGCGATTCTTGAAGGCTGTTAGACATTTATTGTGATACTTAGCTTCAATAGCTACTAAATCACCTCCTGCAATTCTTGCTCGCAAGTCTTTGTCTTTCAATGCTGTAGCCATATCTCTGAGTGTCATTTCCAGTCCTAAAGTAGAACAGTCATGCAGCTTGCCTTGAGTTTTTCTCCAGAAGATGCAGTCTTTCATAGTTGAAGATGACTCATTTGTTTGGCGTTTAGACTTTCTTTCATCCTGTTCAGTACTTTTTCGCTTATGTCTGTCTCTTGCTCTTTCAAGCTGAGAGCTAGCAAACTTCAGTTTACATGCTTTATGCCATTTTGCACGATTTTCAAGAAGTTCAGCAGCAGTATCACATCCGCTGTTGGCTAACTCAACTGGAAGTGCTTGGAGTTCACGAAATCCCTCCACATTCTGCAGGAAATCATCATATGAAGCTGGTCCTTCTCCATCTGACCTTTCAGCAGGACACTTTAAATCACCATCTTTCAAACCACATATTATGCACTTTTCCCAATCCATTCTGCTTGGGATCTATATTCGTCTTCCTGAAAAGAGACCAAGACAAGCACATATATTATGTTTAAGCAATTACAGACAGAGTGGTAAAAATAAAAAGCCAGGGTGAGGCAAACTTGTTAATTGCTCCTCATTTATAAACCTGCGATCGGATATACTCGGGGCAAATTTCGCCTCATGGCAAAAAACATTGACCTTTGGGGAAAATTTGACCATTTTGGAGAGAAAAGTGACATTTTTGGTGCTCCGTGGGAACGTAACAAGAATAAAAACATGCTTGACTGATTCTAATCCTACATTTAACAACTGCTGCACTACTGGGGCAAGGTGAAAACCTTCCAGATGAACAAAAACCTATGTTATATGTGGTATTAATACAGTATTACAACATGTGACCTTTGACCTCGGCCTGACCTTGACCTCGGCACCCCAGACCGGGCACCCCCCTCTAGAATGTTTCAATGGGACTTGTATAGTAAGTGTGCAAAATGTGGCGCTTTAATCCAGCGTGTCATCATCTTGTCCAAAATTGGCGCTAAGCAACCGGACTATGACAGTTAGCGTTGTGTATGATCCAGCGGTCCACCACCACCTTCCTCTTTCCCGAGCAGCTCCGCCCCGCACTCACCCTCACAGCCCCTCCCCCCCCCGCATGCTCTCTGACTTCACCAACGTTCACGAAGGAGTGTGACACATCACTCAGAGACAGCAACGACATTTTAGAGCCTTTCCCTATCATCAACGGTGTCAAGCAGGGCTGTGTTCTTGCATCTACCCTTTTCTCCATCTTCTTCAGCAGCCGGCCACAGAAGATCTTGATGATGAAGACGGCGTCTACATCCGATATCACACTGACGGCAGCTCGTTCAATCTGAGGCGACTTCAGACCCACACAAAGACCATGGAGCAACTGATCCGAGAGCTTTTGTTTACCGATGATGCTGCCCTTGTTGCTCACACTGAGACAGCCCTGCAGCGTTTAACATCCTGCTTCGCAGAGGCTGCGCAGCTCTTCGGACTTGAAGTCAGCCTGAAGAACACACAAGTCTTGCATCAACCCTCACTCCAGGAAGAGTACCACCCTCCTCACATCTCCATTGGCCAGTCGGAGCTGAAGACAGTCCACCAGTTCTGCTACCTGGGGTGCACCATATCTTCAGATGCCAAGATCGACAAGGAAATCGACAACAGACTGGCGAAAGCAAGTAGTGCATTTGGAAGACTCTACAAGCGAGTGTGGAACAATCGGCATCTGAAGAAGGGCACAAAGATCAACGTGTACCGTGTAATCCGTACTGACCACACTCCTGTACGGCGCCGAGTCATGGGTTACCTACCGTCGTCACCTACGACTCCTCGAGCGTTTCCACCAGCGCTGTCTTCGCTCCATCCTCAACATTCACTGGAGTGACTTCGTCACCAACATTGTAGTTCTTGAACGCGCGGAGGTTTATAGCATGGAGGTCATGTTGCTGAAAACTCAGCTGTGCTGGGCAGGGCGCGTTTCCAGAATGGAGGATCACCGCCTGCCCAAGGTCGTGCTGTATGGAGAGCTGCCCTCTGGCCACCGTGACGTAGGCGCTCCAAAGAAACGCTGCAAAGACTCCCTGAAGAAGTCCCTCAGCCTCTGCCAAACTGACCACCGCCAGTGGTCAACCCTCGCTGCCGATCGAGATGAATGGAGACGCTCAGTCTGCCAGGCAGTCTCCTCCTTCGAGTGCTGCCGCAGAGCCAGCCTTGAAGAGATAAGAAGAAGGAGAAAGAACCGGGATGCCTCGGCAACCATTCCTGACCAAACCTTTGTCTGCAGCCGCTGTGGTCGGATTTGTCTGTCCCGTACCGGACTCACCAGCCCCCAGCGAGCCTGCAGCCGACGTGGATCCCATCGTTCTTGATCTTCGCCCACGAAGCAAAGCCAGAAGAGAAGACACATCGATGTGAAATTCATTTTGAGGGATCTTTTTTCACACACTGATGAGACTTGTTCATCGAAGGAGTTTGTTTTGTTGTCTCGAGGAATTTTAAACAATCTCCATTCGAGATGTAACGAGTTCTTCACATGATGAGGCCTGAGCAGTCTTCGCGGTTTCATGACTCTCGCCTCTTGGTATGTTTATTTATCTTGTCATGAAACGGTGCAGGGATTGTCGGTTTGTCAATTCCTTCTGTCCCAATTTAGGGTATTCCGGGGTTGAAAGGTGACCAGGGTCCTCCAGGTGCACCAGGTCCAGCTGTAAGCACCAACACTGCGAACACATTCCTTGTAAACTGTTTGTTGACATGTCACTCCATTGTGTTTTATCGACGTTATACAGTATACCAAACGTAGTTTGTAAATATATTCCGAAGTTTCTTGAGTAGACACTTGGTGTATATGTGGGTTTCCCACGTATGATGCACGCATTGTATGTGCGCCCACGTCTGGTGTGCAGAAGGTGTTTGTTGGTACATGTGTAGTATATCCTTGGTATTTATGTGAAGAGTGCACTCAATGCAGTGTGTACGTGTTCTTCATGAAGTTTGGTAAAAGTTTGAACTCCAAACTCAAAGCCATTACTCTTTGTCATAATGAAACCGCTCCCTGTCCGACAGTCGTGTTCATGGATTTTTCAATCCTATAGTTTGAAGTTGTTTTATTTTGTTGTTTTTTTTGTCAGGATTCGGATGAACATCTTTTTTTTAAACCGAGAGTTGTTGAGATGTGTCGCTTTTCCCCCATTCATCCCAAACACATACCCACTAAACTGACTGTCATCCCTCGTTGTGAACAGCAGGCCGCTCTTTGCTTCTTTCAGTTCCTCAATGTAAATTGTTTGTTTTTATTTATCTTCACATTCTCCTCTTCCACTTGTTGATTTTGCTTGCAATTTGAAAATGTCATTTAATGGTGGCTCCACCTGGGGCTGACTTAACAAAGTCATTGTGGCATGTTTGGTAATTACAGTGGTTTTGTTGTCATTGTCACAAATGTTTATTTATCTCGAGAGTTTGGATTCATGGCATGGCTTCTTTGGAATTTTTTTTGTTACAAAGGAAACCGAGTTAATCATGTTTTGTCCATATTTCACAAATTATTTTAACCGTTGATCTTCCGTCATCAGGGCTCACCGGGCGAGAGAGGCCCAGCCGGTCCTGTGGGGCTAATTGGCCTTCCAGGTCGACCTGAAACAGCGGGTCCTGCAGGACCTCTTCGAGACAAGGGGGCACCGGTGAGTTTGATTGCTGGTTTTACAACTATCATATCATTTGTGTTGATATTGTCAGCCTGTCATCCTTCTGAGGTCGGGAAAATGAGTGCAAACTTTTTGGGGGGTAATAAGCCATTCAAGTGACATGCCTCGGAGTGGCGACCCCTCAGCCAAAGGAAACTGCCTTGACAGCCTCATGTGCCTCACAAAATTAAAGGAATGGTTGTTGTTGTGTGCAGACTCACTTACTGTCTCTCTCTCTCTCACACACACACACACACACACACACACACACACACACACACACACACACACACACACACACACACACACACACACACACACACACACACACACACACCCTACACATCCACACACACCCATACATATACATACAAACACACATATATAAACACACAAACACAGATATATTATGTACTGGTAAGTACTTACAAAAGCTATTTTATTGGAAGATATAACCTTAAATTTTTCATTTGAATGATTTCCATACTGCCTGGATCATCACCTGGGCACCGTTTATCATCGAGTTTTCGATCCTTTCAGCCCAGAACCTTTCCGATCGGCGGGTCCACAATCCCGGTGCAGGTCCACATCAGTCGATTACTCCACATCAATGGAGCCAGAACCTCAAAGTTGTGTCCAGACAGTAAGTAAACACAGCAAGGCAATATCCTTATTCAAACTTATTACTTGTAAAATCGAAGATTTTTCATGAATATTGGTCAGTCAATTTTGTTATTCTGTCCGTTTGTCTGTTTGTTTGTCTGTTTATTGCCTACAGGTCACAATTTTAAACCGATCTTAACAAAACTTCACCACATGGTAGAGTTTGTCATAAACAAGAACCCGATTGTTTTGAGGTCAAAAGGTCAACATAGGCCAAAGGTCAACAACTTTGGTGAGATTTCTAAAATCCTCAATTTTTATCCGATTGACTTGAAATTTGAAGATGATTTATATTTCCGGTCACGGAATTCAACGAGCCAATTAATTTTGAGGTCAATATCAGACAAAAGGACAACATAGGCCGGATTTTTGAAATTGTCAATTTTCATCCAATTGACTTGAAATTTGAAGAGGAGTTCCATATTTGGTCATTGAATCCAACCATCAATTACTTTGTTTTTAGGTCAAACTTGTTTTATGGATTTTGCAAGTATCGTGCTCTGCACAACGTCCTCTTCTTGTTTCGTTATTAGTTTTATTTAAAGTATTACTACGAATGAATAATTTCAATCACATCACTTTATATGATAATATTAAGCGATAAACACTTTACCTTGTGGACATATCCATAACACAGCACCTCCATCAAACAATAGATGCACACTCTCAACCAAGTATTCAAACTATCATGAATAAGCACTTTTAACATGCTGAAATCATCAATGTTGCATATCTGAGCAACCATCAATAAATGATTTTAATGCTTATTTATAATGTGGTTTATAAATCATATTTATTCGTTGTATTTTTTCATTAAAATACCTCCATTATTTAATACTATATATATATATATATATATATATATATATATATATATATATATATATATATATATATATATATATACAGGGTGTTTTAGAAAGAGTGATGTAAATATAAATGTTTATTTACAAAGAAACAGAAACCTCAGGAACGTCAACCATACATTTCTTGAAAGCTAATGACGTGGTATTTTCTATCACTGATTGCTGTTGCAGTAAATCACTGCTGGAGTTTGTGAGAACCCAAGGTCTGAAATTGGCAATTATGCAAAATCCTTGTAATTGATGTTCTCGATGCGTGTCCCTCCGTGGTTCAGACAGGCATTGATCCTAACTCCAAAGTTCTGTCCGACTTTCCTGTATGTCTCATGTGGCAATGCCTGGAGATGATGTTTGTTCAGAGTTCTGCCTCATGTGGCACTGGAAGTGGGCTTCATCACTGAACCATAACAGGTTGATCCAGTTTGGGGACCAACCGCTCCATCCTGTCACTGAGCCAATTGCAGATATCAAGTCTCCTTCTCATGTCATCTTGACTCAGTTTATGCTGAATAAAGATGATGTTTGGGAAAAGCTTCAGTTCCTTGGTGAGGATACGCCAGACTGATGTTGGTTTGATGCCGAGCTCCCGAGAGCGCCGGCCGTGGGACTTCTTGGGACTGTCTGCTGGATAATCCTGCATGGCGTCAATGTTGGCTTGGCTCTTGGTTCCTGATACTGGTCCACCACTGTTGCCCTTGCCCTGGTTGTGCACTGTACTCTTGTGCTCAAAATGTTTCACAATATGTTGAATGGCACGAATTGTGGGTTCATCACGTGTTCTGAGGTCGTATTCACAGCAGAACATCCGGCGGGTGTCTACATATGATTTTGTTTCATATCACAGAGCCAACACTTTTGTCTTCTGATTCACTGTAAATGGCATATAGACCGGGAGCCCGCAGGGGTCAGGGTAGCTGGAAAGCAAACAAATTTTCTCATGTATAGTAATACTCTATATTCATCCCTACTCACAGAAATGGACATCTGCCGTTGCGCCACTGGTGGGTGTGGTCTCGGGAGCCATCACAATGTACTCAAAAATTGAGCTAGATCAGCTCCATTACCTAACAAACTAAAACCCATCAAAATATAAGTTGCATGTTCTCATATATTATTAATGATCAACGACAGACATTTTTAGTGGTGGGGTACCCCGCCAGACGCCAAAAACTGGTACCCCAAAATTACGCAAGATCAGCATGTGAGCTAACAACTTGAAACCAGTCTCAAATTGTTCAGCACAGCCCACTGCATCAGAAATCACCACTGCCAGACATTTTCAGTGGTGGGGCACGTGCGCCAGACGCCCCAAAATGGCGCCACCCTGTAAGCTGACCTAGATCAGCTCATGAGCTAACAACTTGAAACCAGTCTCAAATTGTTCAGCACAGCCCACTGCATCAGAAATCATCACTGCCAGACATTTTCAGTGGTGGGGCACGTGCGCCAGACGCTCTAAAATGGCGCCACCCTGTAAGCTGACCTGGATCAGCTCATGAGCTAACTTAAAAATCAGGTAGAAAAAGAAAATATCAAGTAGAAAAAGAAATTAAGCGTATTAAATATTGCTTAATTTCTATGACAAATAAGTTGTGCTTAACAGTCAATCTTAGGAATACGAGAGCACACAGCATGTGAATACATGGAGGTCCATCCATATGGATAAGAGCTTTCTGAAACCTTATGATATTTGAGTATGTGGTTTTAAGTGAGATAAATGAAACAATTCATGAGAAGATTAAAGAAAAGATGGACATTTCTATCAGTCATATCAATTATTCAGTGTCAATCAAGTTTTCATCATCTTGATCTGAATCAGAGTCCTCACTCCATGGTTCATTATCTGAATCACTTAGTTCATGAAGATCTTCATCAATTCCAGTTATAATCGTTTCATCACTGTCACTGTCGATCTCTGTTCCTGCATCTGTGTTGTCCGTAGTGCCAAAGAGACTAGATGGAGCTGCAGGGCCCTCAAACCAAATAGGTTGCAGTCTGCCGTCCTTGTTTGTGAACCATCCATAATTTGTGGGGGACAAACCATCACCAGGAGATGCTGCAGTGGCATGGGTCCACAGCGTCGTGACATACTTAGCTCGGCGAATCTTCATTTCCAGGGATCGGCGAGTAGGCGGCAACAGTGCGCAGTCAACCCGTTTGATGTTTGCGAGTGGATTCTCCTGAAATGCAATAAAGGGTATGGTTAGTGCCATGAAAATTAATGAAATTTTATTCAAATACTACAGGAATGAATTTTCTATCCACTCTAATTTACCTGATCAAGTTTGCCAGTCATATCCAACAGTTTTTGTATCGTGCTTCATCAACATCTTTGGTTTTGCTTTGTGCGTACATCTGGCAGACGAACTCCGAAGCAACATCAACATCAACACCTTCACCTATGTTTCCCATGCCGATGAACAGATCAACAAATTGGCCAGTCTCTTCTTTCTTCATGATTTCGAAGGGTTTCACTTTGCCTTTCCTGAAAAAACAATTAATTGCATGAGAAAATCATAACCACAAAGAGGAATCGAGGAACATCTTAATTCAACAGGAGCACAAGCGTTGAATGATTTCCAATTCCTATGGATTATGCCAGCAGATACCATGCCCTAAACCAATGCTGACGGGATTTCTTATTTCAAATCTGAAATCTTTCAACAAATCCAGTTTTCCCTCTCAAACAGCAGACTTCATTTGAATCTTTGCTGAAGGCCCATTTTTTTGCTTACCTGTAGAAGGCTGACGTGAAGTCACATCCCGTAAAGGCATGGTATCCAGGGAGAGCCCTTGGGAGTCCTGGCTTGGTTGCTTCAAGGATGGCTGCGATATTAGATATATTGATGTATCGCTGGTGGTTTCCCATACCGCAATCCATGATGATCGTAACCATGGCCCTAACCTCTGGTCGCTGCCATCCAATCACACCTAGCAGGATCACCAATATATGTGTCCGATGCCCTCACGATGACGTGGTTGGCCGTGATGTTAGCAACATGGAAGGTGATGAGGGTATTTGCCTCTTCATGGTCACCTTGGAGATGTGCTGGATTTGAGACAGATATCGTTGGTTGTCGTTCATCAGGAATATACTGGAAACACTCGCCACCATAGGAAACAACTACTGTTTTCCCCTTGTAGATACTCCAGTAATGGTCTTTCTTCCAATCTTGGAGGAGAAATTTCCCAAGTTCATTTTTGAACACTCCATTGTCAAGCAGCTTTTGCCCACTCTGACGGATTTTCTGGTCAGGTCCTGTGATGGTATACTGCAGGTCGACAGCTCCTCTCAGTTTTGTCTCGCTGTCCTTGATGGAGTTTTCAATATACTTGTCGAGGCAGACATGGACTTCGGTCGCCCTCCCTTTGCAAACGACAGATAGAATTGTACGGGCAATCGATGCATAAGACGCGCCCATGTTGTTTTGGGAGACAACTGAATGCAGAAGTAATCCACCATCATAGACCTGGGCATGGTCATCATGTGGTCGGGCTGATTCAATGATTGGCTGTCTGCATCGCATTCTGTCTGTCATGTCTGCATTCGACGGGATGGTGGTGTGGGTTCGGGCGTGGGGAAAACACAAACAATTCCAATGGATATACAAATCTCAAACCCTCTAAGGCGCCAGGTACACACACACACACACACACACACACACACACACACACACACACACACACACACACACACACACACACACACACACACACACACACACACACACACACACACACACACAAAACGTAGCAAGTCCTGGTGGTCAGGGTGGCCCGTGGTGTAGACGCAACAGTCCCTGGATTGGTGTCGGACGAGCTGGCGTTGCGCTCGTCAGGGGCAGGAGACACCGTGGTGCTGTCGACCTCCTGGTGTCGGCCCAAGTCCGCTCACAACCGCCAAGGAGCCAGTTCTGGCGCCAAGTTGCGAGCAGGAGAGGGAGGCAGGTCCGCCCGCCGTTCGACCCCGTACTCCCAGCCAGCAGAACCCCAGAGCCAACCGAGGTGAGGCACGAGGCACAGCAAGGCCACGAGACACGATGAATCCAGGAACGAACCAGCGCAACAATCGAGCACGCTCCGACCCAACAGCCTCCACCAAACGCTTTTTCTTTTCGATCTTCTTCCACCCCTTTTCCCCGAACAGAACCTTCTATCCTCGAGTCCTCGTCACTTCCAATCGAGCCGTTTTATTGTCCCTCCGCCGTCGCCTTCCGCCAATCGTGATCACGGGGCGGAGCCATCCGCAGCACTGTCCTGTGACGTCACGGCAAGCCTCCAGGGAATACTAAAAGGGTGTACGCAGACACACTTACCCTATCCCGTCTCCCTATCTAATTACGTGACAATTATCATTTCCCCCTTGAAGAAATGGACATTTACTCGACAACTTATCACCACTGAATTGCTACTTATTACATCAAGATCCTGGTAAACTCGAACAGCATGGCATACCGAATTAAACATCCTAATTACCCTTTGAATGCATACCCCCCTCAGACGTAACAATACCTTTCATGCCCGATCCAGAGTCACGATTGACAGACTGTTCAAGGGATAGATCAACAGCAGATCTACTGTAATTCTTTTTGGTTCGCCTGATGGAAAATGCACCGTTTTCAAGCACCGCAAGCAATCTAGGGTCAGAACCTTGTAATTTCTGAAGGAAAAGTGTTCCTCATCTGGCATAGTTCGGGCGATGTAAACCAAAGAAAACATCCAGTACTGATGGAAAGACATTAATGTATCCACTGACGTCATTAGTCTTAACACACCTCTGCAACTCTCTGTGTAGACGGTTGATGAGGAAGATGTAAATTCCCCAGAACTGTGCTGTTGGTCCATGGTCACCATCAAGAATCTTGTGGAAGAATACTTCATACTTCTGAAGATGTTGCAAGATGATTGGGTCTTCAATGTGTGCAGTTTCCATCAGTTTGGATCAGAAGGGACTCTGTTCATCACTGCATGAAATTCCTCACGTTCCTCTAATGACAAGTCCAGAACAAAGCACTCGTACATCTTCTTCTCCAAAACATTTGCTAAGAGTTCATGAATTCGGGTACATCTGTTGTAAAATTTGACTTTTATGAACCCAACCATCGACCCTTCAGCAAGTACTTCGGCTTCAGTCAGAATATACTCCATGCTGCTTTCATTTATCAGGTTTCCAACCGCTGCATAGAAAGCTAATTCAACATGGAAATTGCCAAGCATTATCAACAACTTGTTAAACAATGGCCTTTCAATTTCTTGTATAGAATATGCTTTCAAAGCTACAGCAAGGTCATAGGTTACGATGGCATACTCCTGCCCTGTTTCCTCTGCAACTCTCAATGTACGGATCATCGTCTCCCTCACAACATCATTGTTTGTTGGTGATCTCAATATCGGATCCATGTAGCAAATGCGTTGTCGAGGCAATGTGTCATTCATATATTTACTGATGAATCCAGAGTGTAGTGGAGTGTCCCCATTATGTAACCTCCAAAACCAACATAGGTCTCGGGGTTTCAGCTGAATTTTTATATTCTCGGCTGTTGATGTTGTGGTGAAAACAAACTTGGCTGTCTTCAGAGGTTTTCTAAATGGCAGGATTTCACGCTCAGCCCCCACAAATTTCCGTCTGTTTCTTCCCTCTCGGAAGTCGGTCATATTAGCATTTGGACCCATTGCATCTGGCAGGACATTCTGGTAGGTGTGGCCAACAGTTGTATGCAGCGTTGCTTTGCCATCTAACGTCTCTACATTGGCATCATTATTATCCCAGACAGAGGCAGTGGCTAGATGTGGATCCAACTGAATGCCATCTGGTGCACTGCGGTCACTTGATTCCACAGAATATGCAAATTCAGTCTCCAAACCTTTGGTTTCACTGTAACTGATGCTGTGCCCTGCCCTGTTCAAAATTTGCAATGACAGCTTGGATCCTGTCAGTGAAGCAAAACCAAGGCCCATGGCTGTGTGCTTCCATTGTTTGACAGTCCCGCGTGTAACATTGAAAATTGCATCTGATGCTATTGAAGTCACCTTGCGGTCAAGGCTATCCATATGCGCTCCACGGAAGCTTGGTGTTTGGCTACCAAGAAGACTCCTGAAGAACAGGTCTAACTGTTTGGGAATGTCTGGGGAATGTTCCTTTAGATTCTGTACTGTAGCTGTGTTTGGTGTCCTAGTTTTTGGAAGTGTCATGATCTGGGATCGAAGATGCAGAGCTGCCCATCCAACTTGTCATTCTGTTCATGTTCTTTTGATTCATTATGGAGTCGAGCCATTGCATCATCTTCCCGGACTAATGAACTGAAAACAAAATTACCTTTCCATTGGTCTGCAAGCTTCACTCTCATGCGATCTCCAGAATAATCTTTGATCTTCCTTTGCAAATTCTGGGCTAAGTAGGATTCAACTTCTTCCTGATCTCCTCCGATGCTTGTATACTCTGCTTTGTAGATGTCAAGTCAGGCAGAGACCAACACTGACCGTTGGTTTTCAAATACCTCACTCTGAATGTACGCACACAAAGAGGCAAAGGCACTCTTATGGCAAGTTTGTGGTGTAGGCTTTGGATCCAAGCACTCTATTTGAACCTTTTTTTCAAGGCTGTCGGTTTCCAAAAGGAATTTTGAGCGCCAATTTCTGTGATACCATGCATCTGCAGCGATCAGATCAACACCAGTCCTAACAAGACCTTTGAGACGCTCGTTTTTGGAGAACTTCACGCGATTGCGAATTGTTTCACAACCACTCATTGTTCTAATATATTGCCTTGGCTCTTCTTTGCCCTTTATCTTTTTTCGGCCCATCCCACAGAATAAGCATTTTTCTTTCAGATCATCGTCTTTTGGGAGAACACTGCAGGTTCTGGTTTGAATTTTAGGTATTTTGACAGGGGGTGCATCATCGGATGTTTGAGCGTTTCTTGGGCGCTTCACGGCAGTGTAGTTTTTATGACAATAAGGGTGATAACGATGAGTTGATTCCTGATTGCTTTGTGATATTCTTTTAGTGATGTCGGAGTACTTATCTGATTTCTGAGTTTTGCGTGAGGTAGCAGCATTCCTTACTGTGCTCCATGTATGTTCGTTGAATGCCTTGAGCCGACTGTCTTCGTCCGTAGACTTTTGGCAGATGTAGCAACACAGGGTACTGGAACAATCGATTTCCTGAAATGAGGAAGACACCTTAATTAGCTAGAGAAGATATCTGAATTGTGTTGCACTAACACATTGTCAACTCCCCAAGCTCTAAGTCGAATGATAGTATGGTACTTTCATTGATCTCGACTTGTCATTTGCCTCTTTCTATTCCAAAGGTTTCAAACGCGATGCTGTGACCTTTACGGTACTGATTGTAGGAAGTACTGGTGATGGAACACAGAATGAGTGAAATAAACCTGTTTGGTTTTCTGGCGAAGTGTCCATGTGAAAATAGTTTATTTGCGCTAAAATAAACACCATTTTGGTCGCATTACACTGTTGTACTTAAATTAAGAAGACGGATAGTGAATACCTTTTTGGTGCCACTAGATTCCTGGGCCTGTGCTACCAAATACTGACTTCAGTTTCTTGGTGATGGTGTATTCTTCCATTCAATGAAGAAAATAAAGTAGAAAACTAACCATAGATGAGGATTGTGCTTCTTGAAGTTGAGGTCCCTCCTCTGACACTGTCACTCCAAATGTTGAACTTGTATTTTCTTCATCCATTGTGTAGGCAGTTATCAAACAAGCTGAAAAAAATACACTTATACAGTTTCTTTCATACGTATTTGTCAAGGATCAAAATCATAAAATGCTGCCACTTATCTACAAGGGAAATCTGCCACTACTTCAACAGGAACAGTGGAACAAAAATGAACAAATCAATCTAATACAGCAGTCATTTATTAGTTCCAGAGCTGGTTTTTATCAATCATCCTCTTCTCAATGCCGACATTGATTTTAAGATAACACCCCAATTACATATATTGCTATGACCATGGCCAGTTGACTACTATCCCGTCGTGAAGAGGTTTTAAAGGCATCTGGAAGGAGTACCCCACCATTGAAAATGTCTGACAGTACTGGTTTCTGATATTGTGGGCATTGCTGAACGATTTGGGGGTGATTTTATTTAGTTAGCTCATGAGCTGATCGAGGTCAGCTGACAGGGTGTGGCCATTTCGGGGCGTCTGGCGCATGTGCCCCACCACTGAAAATGTCTGGCAGTGGTGATTTCTGATGCAGTGGGCTGTGCTGAACAATTTGAGACTGGTTTCAAGTTGTTAGCTCACAAGCTGATCTCGCGTAATTTTGTGGTACCAGTTTTTGGCCTCTGGCGGGGGTACCCCACCACTAAAAATGTCTGTCGTTGATCATTAATAATATATGACAACATGTCACTTATAGTTTGATGGGTTTTAGTTTGTTAGGTAATGGAGCTGATCTAGCTCAATTTTTGAGTACATTGTGATGGCCCCCGAGACCACACCCACCAGTGGCGCAACGGCAGATGTCCATTTCTGTGAGTAGGGATGAATATAGAGTGTTACTATACATGAGAAAATTTGTTAGCTTTCCAGCTACCCTGACCCCTGCGGGCTCCCGGTCTAATAGTTGAGCTCTGGAGCGAGAAATCCGAGGGAACAAACACGAACACAACCAAACAAAACGGTATCGGTCAACAAATGAAGAAATGGCAGGAAGTCAATGTTGTATCAAATTTTTTTAAACACCTGGATATGTGTATATGTATATATATATATATATATATATATATATATATATATATATATATATATATATATATATATATATATATATATATATATATCTTCTTCTTCTTCCTCTTTCGGCTTGCTCCCGTTAGGGGTCGCCACAGCGGACCAACCGTCTCCATTTCGCTCTATCCTCCACATCTTCCATTGACACTCCAACCACCCGCATGTCCGCCCTCACCGCATCCATGAACCTCTTCTTTGGCCTTCCTCTTCTCCTCCTGCCTGGCGGCTCCATCTTCAACATCCTTCTCCCGATATACTCCGTTTCCCTCCTGTGCACATGTCCAAACCATCTCAATCTCGCCTCTCTCACTTTGTCTCCAAACCGTCCTACCTGCGCTGTCCCTCTAATATACTCATTTCTTATCCTATCCATCCTCGTCACTCCCAACGAGAATCGCAGCATCTTTAACTCTGCCACCTCCAGCTCTGCTTCCTGTCTTTTTGTTAGCGCCACCGCCTCCAAACCATACAACATAGCTGGTCTCACTACCGTCTTGTATACTTTTCCCTTCACTCTTGCAGCTACCCTTCTGTCACAAATCACTCCTGCAACTCTTCTCCACCCACTCCATCCTGCCTGCACTCTCTTTTTCACTTCTCTCCCACACTCTCCGTTACTTTGGACAGTTGATCCCAAGTATTTAAACCAATCCACCTTCCCCACCTCAACTCCTTGCAACCGCACCATACCACCACCCTCCCTCTCATTTACGCACATGTACTCCGTCTTACTCCTCCTGACTATCATTCCCCTTCTCTCCAGTGTGTACCTCCACCTCTCAAGGCTCGATTCAGCCTGCTCCCTACTCTCCCTACAGATCATGATGTCATGCATGGCATACCGAATTAAACATCCTAATTACCCTTTGAATGCATACCCCCCTCAGACGTAACAATACCTTTCATGCCCGATCCAGAGTCACGATTGACAGACTGTTCAAGGGATAAATCAACAGCAGATCTACTGTAATTCTTTTTGGTTCGCCTGATGGAAAATGCACCGTTTTCAAGCACTGCAAGCAATCTAGGGTCAGAACCTTGTAATTTCTGAAGGAAAAGTGTTCCCCATCTGGCATAGTTCGGGCGATGTAAACCAAAGAAAACATCCAGTACTGATGGAAAGACATTAATGTATCCACTGACGTCATTAGTCTTAACACACCTCTGCAACTCTCTGTGTAGACGGTTGATGAGGAAGATGTAAATTCCCCATAACTGTGCTGTTGGTCCATGGTCACCTTCAAGAATCTTGTGGAAGAATACTTCATACTTCTGAAGATGTTGCAAGATGATTGGGTCTTCAATGTGTGCAGTTTCCATCAGTTTGGATCAGAAGGGACTCTGTTCATCACTGCATGAAATTCCTCACGTTCCTCTAATGACAAGTCCAGAACAAAGCACTCGTACATCTTCTTCTCCAAAACATTTGCTAAGAGTTCATGAATTCGGGTACATCTGTTGTAAAATTTGACTTTTATGAACCCAACCATCGACACTTCAGCAAGTACTTCGGCTTCAGTCAGAATATACTCTATGCTGCTTTCATTTATCAGCTTTCCAACCGCTGCATAGAAAGCTAATTCAATATGGAAATTGCCAAGCATTATCAACAACTTGTAAAACAATGGCCTTTCAATTTCTTGTATAGAATATGCTTTCAAAGCTAAAGCAAGGTCATAGGTTACGATGGCAAACTCCTGCCCTGTTTCCTCTGCAACACTCAATGTACGGATCATCGTCTCCCTCACAACATCATTGTTCGTTGGTGATCTCAATATCGGATCCATGTAGCAAATGCGTTGTCGAGGCAATGTGTTTCTCCCTCTCGGAAGTCGGTCATATTAGCATTTGGACCCATTGCATCTGGCAGGACATTCTGGTAGGTGTGGCCAACAGTTGTATGCAGCGTTGCTTTGCCATCTAACGTCTCTACATTGGCATCATTATTATCCCAGACAGAGGCAGTGGCTAGATGTGGATCCAACTGAATGCCATCTGGTGCACTGCGGTCACTTGATTCCACAGAATACGTAAATTCAGTCTCCAAACCTTTGGTTTCTCTGTAACTGATGCTGTGCCCAGCCCTGTTCAAATTTTGCAATGACAGCTTGGATCCTGTCAGTGAAGCAAAACCAAGGCCCATGGCTGTGTGCTTCCATTGTTTGACAGTCCCGCGTGTAACATTGAAAATTGCATCTGATGCCATTGAAGTCGCCTTGCGGTCAAGGCTATCCATATGCGCTCCACGGAAGCTTGGTGTTTGGCTACCAAGAAGACTCCTGAAGAACAGGTCTAACTGTTTGGGAATGTCTGGGGAATGTTCCTTTAGATTCTGTACTGTAGCTGGGTTTGGTGTCCTAGTTTTTGGAAGTGTCAGATCTGGGATCGAAGATGCAGAGCTGCCCATCGCAACTTGTCATTCTGTTCATGTTCTTTTGATTCATTATGGAGTCGAGCCATTGCATCATCTTCCCGGACTAATGAACTGAAAACAAAATTACCTTTCCATTGGTCTGCAAGCTTCACTCTCATGCGATCTCCAGAATAATCTTTGATCTTCCTTTGCAAATTCTGGGCTAAGTAGGATTCAACTTCTTCCTGATCTCCTCCGATGCTTGTATACTCTGCTTTGTAGATGTCAAGTAAGGCAGAGACCAACACTGACCGTTGGTTTTCAAATACCTCACTCTGAATGTACGCACACAAAGAGGCAAAGACACTCTTATGGCAAGTTTGTGGTGTAGGCTTTGGATCCAAGCACTCTATTTGAACCTTTTTTTCAAGGCTGTCGGTTTCCAAAAGGAATTTTGAGCGCCAATTTCTGTGATACCATGCATCTGCAGCGATCAGATCAACACCAGTCCTAACAAGACCTTTGAGACGCTCGTTTTTGAAGAACTTCACGCGATTGCGAATTGTTTCACACCCACTCATTGTTCTAATATATTGCCTTGGCTCTTCTTTGCCCTTTATCTTTTTTCGGCCCATCCCACAGAATAAGCATTTTTCTTTCAGATCATCGTCTTTTGGGAGGACACTGCAGGTTCTGGTTTGAATTTTAGGTTTTTTGACAGGGGGTGCATCATCGGATGTTTGAGCGTTTCTTGGGCGCTTCACGGCAGTGTAGTTTTTATGACAAGAAGGGTGATAACGATGAGTTGATTCCTGATTGCTTTGTGATATTCTTTTAGTGATGTCGGAGTACTTATCTGATTTCTGAGTTTTGCGTGAGGTAGCAGCATTCCTTACTGTGCTCCATGTATGTTCGTTGAATGCCTTGAGCCGACTGTCTTCGTCCGTAGACTTTTGGCAGATGTAGCAACACAGGGTACTGGAACAATCGATTTCCTGAAATGAGAAAGACACCTTAATTAGCTAGAGAAGATATCTGAATTGTGTTGCACTAACACATTGTGAACTCCCCCAGCTCTAAGTCGAATGATAGTATGGTACTTTCATTGATCTCGACTTGTCATTTGCCTCTTTCTATTCCAAAGGTTTCAAACGCTATGCTATGACCTTTACGGTACTGATTGTAGGAAGTACTGGTGATGGAACACAGAATGAGTGAAATAAACCTGTTTAGTTTTCTAGCGAAGTGTCTATGTGAAAATAGTTTATTAGGGCTAAAATAAACATCATTTTGGTAGCATTACACTGTTGTACTAAAATTAAGAAGACGGATAATGAATACCTTTTTGGTGCCACTAGATTCCTGGGCCTGTGCTACCAAATACTGACTTCAGTTTCTTGGTGATGGTGTATTCTTCCATTCAATGAAGAAAATAAAGTAGAAAACTAACCATAGATGGGGATTGTGCTTCTTGAAGTTGAGGTGCCTTCTCTGACACTGTCACTCCTAATGTTGAACCTGTATTTTCTGCATCCATTGTGGAGGCAGTAATCAAACAAGCTGAAAAAAATACACTTATACTGTTTCTTTCATACGTATTTGTCAGGGATCAAAATCATAAAATGCCACCACTTATCCACAAGGTAAATCTGCCACTACTTTAACAGTAACAGTGGAACAAAAATGAACAAATCAATCTAATACAGCAGTCATTTATTAGTTCTAGAGCTGGTTTTTATCAATCATCCTCTTCTCAATGCCTACATTGATTTTAAGATAACACCCCAATTACATATTGTTACGTTTGAAGGGGGGTATGCATTCAAAGGGTAATTAGGATGTTTAATTAGGTATGCCATGCTGTTCGAGTTTACCAGCATCTCGATGTAATAAGTAGTAATTCAGTGGTGATAAGTTGTCTAGTAAATGTTCATTTCTTCAAGGGGGGAGATGATAATTGTCACGTAATTAGATAGGGACACGGGATTCTTGTGAATCTGAAGTGAAATCACCTGACCACCAGACCACCAGTAAGTGTCTGCATAAACCCCTTTTAGTATTCTCTGAAGACTGGCCGTGACGTCACAGGACAGTGCAGTGGATGGCTACGCCCCGTGATCACGATTGGCAGAAGGCGACGGCGGTGGGCCAATAAACGGCTCGATTGGGAGTGACGAGGACAGAAGGATAAAAAGGTTCTGTTCGGGGTCGAAAAGGAAGAAGAAGAAGATTACAACCAGAACGATTGTGTTTCTTTGTTGTGGAAGCTGTGGCGGCAGAGAGCGTCCTGGTTGCTGTGCTGAGTCGATCGTGCTCTTGATCGTGTCTGGGAGCCTTGCCGAGCCTCGTGCCTCGCCTCGGTTGGCTCTGGGGTTCTGCTGACTCGGAGTACGGGGTCGGGCAGCAGGCGGACCTCCCTCCCTCTCCTGCTCGCGGCTTGGCGCGGGAGCTGGTTCCCTGGTGGCTGTGGGCGAACTTGGGCCACGACCAGGAGATCGACAGCACCGCGGTTTCTCCTGCCCCCCCCCCCCTGGCGAGAGCAAGGCCGGCTCGTCCGGCGCCGATCCAGGGACAGTTGCGTCCACACCACGGTCCAGCCTGACCACCAGAGATAGCTACGTTTTGTGTGTGTGTGTGTGTTTGTGTTTGGCGCCTTAGAGGGATTGAGAACTGTATATTCATTGGAATTGTCTGTGTTTTTCCCCACGCCCGATCCCACACCATCGAGTCGAATCGCCCCGGATCCCTCTTCTTGCCGAGTCTTGTTATTTCTGGTAATTATAAAAAAACAAATAAACATCATCAACTCAGTGAAAAGTGACTCGTGCCACCTTCCTCGTCCCGTTTGCGGTAGAGCGATTAGAACCGCCATGTTTGGGTTATAAACAAATAAATCGCCTCCATCGTTTCGGCTCATTCTACGTTGGCGGGACTGTTCAAGTCCCGTGGACGTCAAATTGGTGTCAGGGTGTTGGATGTTCGAACCCCTCTAAATTATATACCAGGATTAAAATCTCGCCACGAATTGGAATATAAAATTACAACAGAAAAGCGCGCGAGTGCGGGAAAATTTTGGCGGGATTTTTCAAATTCAAATTAATTGGCGGCAAACGGGACTTCTGCACCATGGCGGATGTGCAGATGTTTGAGGAGGAAGGCCACGTGTCTGGCAGCGAGTCGGGCAAAGAGGGGAGAGACGGGGTAGGGTTGGAACCTCCCCATTCCGAGCGTGGACCGTGCTTCATCGCCCGTAACGGTGAAGGCAGCGCCGGAAACCTGCACGATGACGATCTGGACAATGTTGGAACGTTTAATGAGTGCAATTACAGCACAGGGGGCAAAAATGACGGCACAGGGGGCACAAATGGCAGAAATGACGGCATAAATGGAAAATCAATTCGTGACACAGAGGGCAGAAATGACAGCACAAATGGAAAATCAATTCGTGACACAAAGGGCAAAAATGACGGCGCAGGGGGCAGAGATGGCGGATCGATTGGGGGTAATGGGGGAACAGTTGGGTGCATGGATTGATTTAATGAGGGATGAATTGGGGGAAAAGATGGAGAAAATGAAAACTGAGATGCAGGAGTGTGTGGTGTTAAATTGGGAGAAATACAAAGTAAATTCGAGGATAGATTGGAGGAAACAAAGGTAGAAATTACATTGGAGGGGGAAAATATACGAAAAAATTGGTAGATAAAGTTGATGCAACGAGCATTCGGGTTGATAAAGTGGATAAAAGCCTGGAACGTCATCGTGCCTGTGTGGATGCTCGTATGCAGTTGCAAGTTGAAGAGTGGGGAGAGCTGAGGAAGCAAGGGATGAATTTGGCGGAGGAGGTAAAAGGATTGGAGGCTCGTTTGGACGAACAAGATAAAATTATGAGCCAAGATGAAGTCTTGGATAAAGGCCTGGTAGAGCCGTCTTTTGTAAGTAGAGTGTCCGAGTTGGTTGAGGAGCAGCTACAAACTCGCGACGGAGCCTTGGAGGAGGTTGTGCGGGCCCAGAAGATCCTGCGGGAAGAGGTGAATCTGTCCATTCAACGTTTGGAACAGGAGGCAAAATTGACCCACGAGACCCTCACCACAAAACATCTTTGGCCACAGTGGGCTCCGAAATTGGATACGCAGCCACAAGGGTGTTTGATCCCTGGGCTGGATTCGGACAAGGGAGAAACTGAGAAGCGGGCCACCGTAAAAGTGATCCCCCTGGTAAATTTCGACGGGTCAGGGAGCGTTGAAGCTTTTCTGACGAAATTTGAGTGCATTTTCCGACTAAACGGGTGGAATGAGCGGGAACGTACAGGGAATTTGGTGGCAACGTTGCGGGGACCAGCCGCAGACGTGTTAAACGTGATCGCGGAAGGGATGTTGACCAGCTCCCGCATTTGCGAGGCGTTGAGCCGTCGGTTTGGGTTCGCGGCAAACTGTGATCTGGTGCGGGCCCAGCTCCAGCACCGCAGATTAAAGCCGGGTGAGACAGTGCAGCAGCTGGCACAGGACATTTACCAATCAGTTAGGATCGCGTATCGGGACCTTACAGTGGAGGCGTGGGACAGACTGGCACTCGAGAAATTTTTAGCTGCTCTTCCTGACCCTGAGGTCCGAGCGCTGGTGGAGTTACAGGATCCACCCACCGTTCACCGAGTGGCCGAGTGCGCGGCCAGGCTGGCCTCGTGGAGTCGGCCGGGTCGGGTTCTAGAGAGGCCATCGGTGACGATCCGACAGGCGGAGATCCAGGATCAGGGAGGGGGGCTGGGAGAAATTGGCATTACCCAAATGTTTCAGGAAATTTGCCAGAAACTGTCAAGTTTGATATGGGGTAATTCGGTAGTTGGTGCGCCAAAGCGGCGGGGTCCAGCCCAGCCAATAGAGCAATTCGATTATGGCCGAGGGGGTCCGGAACCGGAAGAGACATGTCACGGATACCCACGGGGGCCTTTTATGGGGAGTTGTTTCTGGTGCGGGCGAAGAGGACACATGCAACGATATTGCCGGTACCCGGCGATAGAGGGACCCTCCAATAGACTTTTAGACTCGGAGAGGGTGAATCCTCCTGCTGAACCGCCAGGTCTATCCGAGATGCCCTTTCATAGGTCGGGTCCGGAGAACACTGTCGGGGGTCCGGGAAACTAGATTGGGCTGAGCATATACGGCCATGCTCGGCTGCTGAGATTGTGGCGAAGTGCCTCCTTTGGTTAAAAACAAAAAATTTATTGTGGGAAAATTGGCGTGGGTTTGTGAGTTCTGCTGGGTTTTAGAGTGACAATCGGGACAGTTGGTAATTGGTAACAAAGTGGGCACAAGTGGCTGTCCAATGGCTGGTGCGTGGATCGGGTGAGAAGTGCTGTGTGAGTTGTTTTAAGTGAAGAAGTGAAATGTATGGTGCACACATTGTTTTTTATTGGGCATGGTGTGGTAACAGGGAAGGTCATGGTCGGTGAAGTGTTAGAAATGCAGGTGTCACATGTAAGGCCGATGGGGTGGGGGAGTCATGTGGGTTTTGTGGGTGGGGATGATGTGCTTGTCCACAGGGATTGCGGAAGCTCACGGTGAGCGTGAATTGCGACCCCCTTCAAGGAGATTCACCACCTGGTGGCTAATGGTGTCAGTGTCTGGAGGCAACTGGGAGAGGGTCTGGTTGGGCGACCAAGGCGGGTAGGACCTTGGCGACCCAGGAAGGCCAGAGGAGCCAGTGAGACCCCTTCCAATGTGTTGTACGGGATTAGAGCTGATGGCTACCAGGGGGGAGGGAATCAAAGGGAGCGGGGCGGAGAAACGTCCGGGTTGGACTAAAGCTTACCTGTGGGCATGGTTGCACCTGAGATGCCCCCATCATCTTGTGGTAACCCACCCCACGGCCATGACGGGATTCAGCCTGCATGATTAAAATGAGGACCATGACCAAGAAATGTGATGATGACCATGGTGTGAGTGTTGTGAAGATGTGTGAGTCCCACCCGATCCCGCACAACTTGACAGGTGCAGCAAGGGCATGATGTCCGCATAATTTTGGGGCAAGCAAATTTGAAAATTGGCTCCCCAGGTAATGCTGGGTCTATTAGCATCCACTGGGGGAGGCGGTCAAGTGTAAATATCCTGTGAATAGTGTCGCTAAGGCTTAGAGTAGGAATGTAAAGTATAAGTGTTGTGTTTTTGTGGAACCTTTTGTTTCCCCTCCCCAGATCACTGGAAGAGTGCTGGGCAAGAGCGATGATCCGGAGGATGGAGTGCAACTTCGCTCAGTGCTATCATGTGATAAAATAAAATAAAATAAAAAAACGAATGATTGTTTAGGCGAGGATAAGGCCATAAGGGGGTAGTACATTAAGCAGGATAGGTAAGTTAGCTGCGACTCGCTGCCCATTGCCCCTCCTACTTTATTTCGTTAGGTTAATTTGGTGTGAGTCAGTAAGTGTTAAGGCTGGTACGGTAGCGCCTGTGATATACCTTGCAGGAGCTGCGGTACCAGAGGAGGGGGCAGTGTTACGTTTGAGGGGGGGTATGCATTCAAAGGGTAATTAGGATGTTTAATTAGGTATGCCATGCTGTTCGAGTTTACCAGGATCTCGATGTAATAAGTAGTAATTCAGTGGTGATAAGTTGTCTAGTAAATGTTCATTTCTTCAAGGGGGAAATGATAAATGTCACGTAATTAGATAGGGACACGGGATAGGGTAAGTGTGTCTGCGTAAACCCCTTTTGGTATTCTCTGAAGACTGGCCGTGACGTCACAGTACAGTGCAGCGGATGGCTCTGCCCCGTGATCACGATTGGCAGAAGGCGACGGCAGTGGGCCAATGGACGGCTCGATTGGAGGTGACGAGGGCAGAAGGATAAAAGGTTCTGTTCGGGGTCGAAAAGAAAGAAGAAGAAGATTACAACCAGAACGCTCGTGTTTTTGATGTGGAACCTGTGCTGGCAGAGAGCGTATATATATAGACACATATTATTACAATTGTATTTTAATAATCGCTCAAATTGCAAGCCACCGACAGGCACCATACATTTGTCAGTTCTTATACGGAGATTTCTTTGAACATTTCTCAACATCGACAAATCGATTTGAGAACATTAGTTTCCGATTTCATTCTTCAGATCTTCAAGAGTACCTTGTGTTGTGATTTCAAGTGTGACCAAAGAAAAAAATAAGTTAGGTGTTGCAAAATCTGCACGATGTGGGGGCCATTCTATCGGTCCACAGTCATATCCACCTCAAAAAAAATTTAAAACATTTTCTGTGATTCCAGACTTTTGAAACACCTTGTACATTTAAAAATTAAAAACGTTGCCATTTGTGAGCATCTCATTCCAATAGCTTTGTGAATGCCCTGTGTAAATATGGGCCTGAGTGGGGAAATTATCATCAGAAACGTTGTCGTCATCATTTATATATTATTAGCGCCCGTTGGACTCAGTCCGAAATGGGGGCTTATGGATTTGGTCTCGATTTTTGTGTGTGTGGGTGTGTCTTGGACATGTATGGACCGATTCTATTCATACTTTGCAACAAAGACAACACATGATGGTGCACAAATGTCTGTCATAAAAAAAAACAATCAAATCCAAGATGGCCGACTGGCGGGCATTTTAGTTTTTTAAACCCGATGTTGAACGCTTCCTCAACCAATTCTCGGACAAGCATTTACCGATGTTGTTTAAACTTGGCACACAGATAACTAATGATGGATTACATAAGCATGTCATTTTTTTTCGACTTCGGATCCAAGATGGCCGACTGGCGGCCATTTTGTTACTCAAATGTGCCTCCAACCATTTCTCCGGCATGCATAGTCCGATTTTGTTCAAGTTTAGCAACAGCACAGCACACAATGGCATACACATCCACTTAACTTTATTTTGCGATCTGATAAAAGAAGGCTGACTGGTAGACAGGCAGACATTTTAGTTGTGTAGAAATATAGGCTTTCCCTTTCACTCCATACACAAAATTACTAAAGGAATGGGGGCTCTGACATTTTATGTCTTTTCTTACTTGTTTTATGTAATTATGCTGAAATATTTTTTGTGTTAGCTCCCCAAGCTTGGAGGCAAAGTCCGGTAACAACCTAATGGCATAAGCTTTGTTTGGGATGTAGTAGCTTTCTCAGGTAAGATCAAGGCAGATAGTGAGAACCAGAAGCTTGAATGAAAGGACTTCTTCCAGGAGATTGTTGAGAAAGTAGATTGGGGGGGTGGTTCCAAATGGTCCTTTCTGAGAGACATAGTGAGAGTATGAGATTTGTCCGGATTGAAAGGCATGTTCCACGTGTTGGACCAGTTTGTGATTTTATCCAGATCTGCAGTGAGCGAAGAAGCTGCTGCTTGCCGGTGTGACGGATGACAGATGGTACGGCAGAGGGTGGCGTCATTAGCAAAGAGATAAAGAGGATTTTCCAGAGAGTCGGAGAGATCATTGATGAAAACCAGAAAAGAACAGGGCCCAGAATGCTCCCTTGAGGAACTCCAGCCTGGACAGGAAGAGGGGATGAAAGAACTCCATTTAGGGCCATGCGTTGGCTGCGACAGGAGAGGAAGTCTTCGAACCATGAGTGGAGATGGCCTTGGATACCATGGGAAGAGAGTTTGGTGAGTAGGGCAGGGTGCCAGACCGTGTCAAAAGCGCGCGATATGTCTCGAGATATGGCTCTGATTTCATGTCTGGTCTTGAGGACCTCCATCCATTGTTGGCAGAGCAGAAGCAGCATATCCAGGGTAGAGTGACCTGGTCTGAAACCAAATTGATGATCAGAAATCAGGCCATTGGAGAAGAAGAACGATTTAATATCTGAAGCGATGATGGATTCCATAACCTTGCTGATGATTGAGAGAATGCTGATTGGTCTGTAGTTGCAGGAATCTGTTTTTTCACCTTTTTATGCAGGGTGGTGATGTTTGCTGATTTCCAAGCAGATGACCTTGAACAAATGAGAGGGTGAATAGAACAGAGAGAGAGAGTGAGCAAGAGCAGAGAAGCAGGGTTTTAGGACACGTGGGCTGATGCCATCTGGACCGGTTCCAGAATCCTCGTCGAGGTTTGACAGCAAGCTCTCCACCTTGGCAGGAGAAAAGGACGCAGAGTCCAGGGACAGCTGTGTGTGACTGGGTAAGGTGGGTACAGAAAGTAATGGGTTTCGGACACAGGATTTAGGTGCGAATACCGAGTTTAGGCATTCAGCGTTTTCACGTGCGGTTTCAGCAGTGTGGCCCTTTGAGGTAAGGGAGGGGATGGAGGGGGAACATACACTCGAAACAGATTTGATTAGATACCACCAGGATTTGGAGGAGGGAGAGAGGTTTGAGAGTTCAGACTTGAGATTAGAAAGATGTTGTTTTCTGGCTCTCCTGCGGGTAAACACACACTTGTTCCAAGCTTTATGGAATGAACTGAGATCTGGGAATATGAATTTGTTTTTACCACTGAAACGTTCCCGTGCACACCACAAGTACAACCATCAGTTTTCAACTCATTCTGTCCAGCGCTTCAGGAGTGTATGGAATTTAAACGAAAGGATAATTTGGATCCCCCTACCCCCACCCTGAACTCCTTGGGTTATAGGGTTTTTCTTTCACCCAAAACCTTGCAGGGAACATACCCAATTCAACCACCAGTTTTTGAGTCATTCCATCCAGCGGTCCAGGAGTGTATGGAAGTCAAACAAACATAGACTTCTCAAATTTCAGTGGCCTGCAAAAGTATTCACCCCCTACCAAGAATGCCACATTCAGATAAATTACAAATAATGTAGAAACAATTTCTCCAAATTAACTTTTTGATTAATAACTGAGATCAAATTATATACTTGTTGTTGAAGGACAGACCTCTGGTAGCTTGTACCTGTTGCTGCGTTTGAGCCTGGGTCGTAACTGCTGAAATCTGTCCGGGTTCATCTCGACATCTTTCTTTGTTGTTCCTTTCACATTCTCTTTATTCATTCGAATTCTTGCTTTTTCTTTTCTTTGGTATATTTTACTCTCTCTCTCTCTCTCTCTCTCTCTCTCTCTCTCTCTCTCTCTCTCTCTCTCTCTCTCTCTCTCTCTCTCTCTCTCTCTCTCTCTCTCTCTCTCTCTCTCTCTCTCTCTCTCTCTCTCTCTCTCTCTCTCTCTCTCTCTCTCTCTCTCTCTCTCTCTCTCTCTCTCTCTCTCTCTCTCTCTCTCTCTCTCTCTCTCTCTCTCTCTCTCTCTCTCTCTCTCCATTCCTCTCTTTCATTATGTATCTCTCCAAGGAGAAGTGAATTGTTGCAGAATTCTTTTCTGTAAGGCTCACTTGGCTGCACCTGCATGGGTTTGAGGGTTGCGAAGCAGCGGCTGAAACTGAATCTGTTCCAGGTTCCTCCTGATGGAAGAGCAACTTTTTGAGGAAGGTGAGAAGTCGTGATGACTCCATCTTTGCTCTTTACTTCTTCGGCTTCCTTCTGATGTTTCAAATGCAGTATTTGGTCTTCCTTTTGATCACGTGTCAGGAATAGTTGCAAAAACACATGTACAAATGAAAATTCACTTGTTGTGAAAGTATTCATCCCCTGAAGTCAGTACTAGGTGGAACAACCTTTTGCAGCAATGGCTGCTACGAGTCTTTTTGGGTAGATCTCCACCAGCTTTGTACAGTGAGACAGTGAAATGTTTGTTTACTAGTTTGTTTATTGAATAAACTAGTACGCCTAGTACTAGTTTATTTAATTGTTATCTTGCAAGCATATTTCCAAAAGATTCGACTAAAGAACACCACTTCCCTCACCAGCTGATAATGATAATAATAAGAATATTATTATTATTATTATTATTATTATTCTCCCTCTCCCATGTGCAGCACATGGCTGTGACGACCATCATTGGCTGAGGGCATAGCTGTGCCCCGGATGAGAGTGCGGCTGTGCCACTGACGACCCCCATAGATTATGGCAGGAATTTGTTGAAGGTGATGGCGATAACTCACCAACTCTTCGTAAAGGACAACGTGGGATCTTGAACACCCATCAACTCATTGCCGGCAGACGGGACACACGACAACTGATGTTAATCCCAATGAAGGAATTGTCATCCTCGATGCTAATATACACCTGATCTCAGCTCAGGAGGGTTAGTACTTGGATGGAAGATCCGTATTGGTCAATGTCCAACAGATCAGGAGCAACTATTTGGAGTACAGTGGCTTATTGGTACTGGTATGTACACCAATCACAGAATGGAATCATAGAGGTTGTCAGTTGAAATCCAGCTGAAGACACAGTAGTAAATATTTGGATTCTAAGTTTCAGTAAACAGGAAATAAAGTTTCAGGACAACTGACTCCTTGTAAAATCAGAACTACTCTCAGCATACAGGACCTTTGTCTGCAGCTGAATGCTGCACAACTCTCCCCCATCATGTCTCTCCAGGGATCTTCCTTTCTATTTCTCCAGGGTTCCTCCTTTCTGTCTCCCCAGGGTTCTTCATTTCTCTCTCCGTGGTTCTTCCTTTCTATCTCCCCTGGGTTCTTCCTTTCTGTCTGTCCAGGGTTCTTCCTTTCTATCTCCCCTGGGTTCTTCCTTTCTATCTCTCCAGGGTTCTTCCTTTCTATCTCTCCAGGGTTCTTCCTTTCTATCTCTCCAGGGTTCTTCCTTTCTATCCATCCAGGGTTCTTCTTTTCTATCTCTCCAGGGTTCTTCCTTTCTGTCTCCCCTGGTTACTTCCTTTCTATCTCTCCAGGGTTCTTCCTTTCTGTCTCCGCAGGGTTCTTCCTTTCTGTCTCCCCTGGTTTCTTCCTTTCTATCTCTCCAGGGTTCTTCATTTCTATCTCTCGAGGATTCTTCCTTTCTGTCTCCCCTGGGTTATATGGAATACAAAGGTCCCTATATTATTGCTACTACCAAGTACCCACCCCATCTATGGGCGATCTTGTTCCGTTCCAAGCATTCAATATGTTCTTCTGACACATACCTTAATTTGGGCGGTGTATAGGCAACAGACCGCTACCTCAATTACTCCCAAAAAAATACATACATGAAGCAAAAAGATACCGACTGCTTGTATGCGTATATAATACATTGTGGTTACATAGCTCGGATAATTCAGATTGCACTGACCCATAGGATGATACCAGAGGCATGAAGACGAAGGTCTAAAGCCTGAGGCCTGTACGTACCGTCGCCTTCACAAGGCCCATGCCACAGAATCCAACCTTTCGATATTTGATGATCCTTTTAACAGTCACTGAGGTTGTTCCACACTGAACAGAAAACCTGTAGGGAGGGCATGGTGATTGTGAATATGACACTTCCGAAGACGTGTTCGGCTCACCAAAATGGCGGACGTATGATTTTCTTTTTCAGGTTACAATTATGGGTAATGTGAGCTGTAAACGTTAAGAGCTGCTACGTCAAGAAAAGCTGGCTTCAAGCGATGTATGGAAACCGTCTCACCACCACCATTAATATCAAGCATGAATGATTCCTCCAAGCATTGTAGAACTTTGTAAGGTCCGTCACGTGGTTGCTGCAAGGGTTTCCGGAGAGCGTCACGCCGTATGAATACGTGAGTGCATGTATAAAATTCCGGGAAATAAAAACCGGGCATGATGAAGGCGTATGTGTTGGTGGCACCCTGAGGCCCTACATGGCCGCAATGAGTTGGTTGACGTTGTTGGTGGCGTCTGGAAAGGTGTCATCAGATGTGGTTATTTCTGATTCAAGTAACTGTTTATCACGACGACATGAGCTTTTTTTCCATAAAAAGGATGTCTTTTCCCTGTTAAATGGGTGCCTTCCACTCCTGAAACAAATGGTCACGTTTCACCTTGAAAACGGCACCAATTGGGTTCGGTTAGATATGGGAGCGTGCAGCGGAGCAATGCGTCACTGCATCCACTTTCCATCAGTCCTCCAGGTTTCTCCGTCTGACCATCCCACAGATGTCTGGCCCATCCCCATCTCCTTTTGCTGGCCCAACAAATGTCATTTCAGTCTCTCTCAGCAACCACTCGTTGAACAAAAAATAAGACCAACAATAATCAAGGATTCTCGGAAGGGACCTGGTACTGTAGAAGTGAAGTCTTCATCTACGATCCTTTGTCAGAGTCCAAGTCTCACATCCGTAGAGCAAGACTGGAAAAACCAAGGACATTAAGACTCGGACTTTTGTTCTGCATAAGTAACGACAGCACCACAACCAATGATCCAGTGAATCCATGACTCCCCAGGCCCGACCCAAATGTCTATTGACCTCCGGCTCACAATCTGCGGAGACATGAATTTCATTGCCAAGGATAGCGAATCTCTCCATGACCTCAACATCCTCACCACAAACAGGTACAGACAAGATGGCAGCAGCTAAGATGTCAATGAAAGCCTGGATCTTTGTATTGACCCAGGAAACGCGTCGTCTCAGCAGCTGCAATTCCTCATTTAGTGCATCATGCATCCATCCCTACAAGAACATCCAGTGTTTCCACAAGAATGACTGCATCAGCAGTGAAGTCAAGTTCAGAGATCTCGACATTCCCAAGAGATACACCGCAGATTGATCTCTCTGACATCTTCCCCAAAATCCAGTCGATGCAAGTGTTGAAGAGTGTGGGGGCCATCACACACCTCTTACAAACTCCAGCAATAACTGGAAATAAGTCGGTGAGAACCAAAACACATCACAGCCCTCTTTGTACCAGAGTAGAGTTCAGACATCAGATTGATCAGTTTTGGTGGCACCTTGCGAAGACCAAAAATCCTCCAGAGGGCATCCTGATTCACTGAATCAAATGCTTTGCAGAGATCAACATCGACTGCGAGCAGTCCTTGCTGAAACTCCTGTCTGCGTTCAGTGAGGATCCGGAGAGCAAGGATACGGTCAACCATTGATTTCTTTAGTGTAAAGCCTGACTACTCCAAGCGCTGATGCTCGAACAGTTGGTAGCGAACCCTGTGAAGATTTATCCTTGCAAAGACCTTGCCTGGCACTGAGAGCAGTGTCACCCTAAGCTAGTTGTTGCAGTCTTGGCGATCACCCTTCCCTTTCCAGAAAGGAAAAACAAGGCCCCTCTTCCCAGTCATTTGGGATAATGCCTGTGTTCCAGGCAGAGCACAGAACTGCATGCAACTACATGAGTACAGCATTTCCACCAGCCTTGATAAGTTCAGCATGGATTGCACAGATCCCTGGGGCTTTACACTCCCTTTCAACTGGTTCACCACAGCCTGTGTTTCCACAAACGAAGGCAGTTCACAGTTGATTGGAGGGTTAACAATGGGGAGAATTATACCTCTGACATCCAACTCAACAGCCGGTGGGTCAGCCTGGTATGGCCGCTCAAAGTAACCATCCCAGCAGGCCTTCACTTCGGACTCCTCTGTCAAGAGTCCACCATCCTCTGTTCTAACAGCAGCACACCGATAGATGGGCTTGAAGGAACGCAATGCACGACTTCCTCTGTAAGCAGGATGTTAATCACTCGTCCACAGATGATGCTCTACCCCTTCACAAATCCCTCGCACATAGACCTCCTTGTCTGCCCTCAGTGCACATATAGTTTTAGGCCTCGGCTCCCTGAACATCTTTGCTCCGCCATTAAGTCTGGCCCTGTGACTCTGATCTTTGGGAAAACCCTAATCACCTTCAGGAAGAGGTGTGAAGGCAGGGAAACCCCTAACCACCTTCAGGAAGAGGCACCTGAATGATGTCTAATTCATCAGACCTCGGTGACGAGAATGCGCCTCCCCCAAAGCGATCAAAGGGTGGCCAAGTTTGTAGTTCGCTAGTGTGCATTGTGCATGTCCCAGGATTACAATATGGACCATTGCTACAATTATCTGCAAATGAGGATGGTTTCCAAAAATTGGATAAATTGAAAGAGATTCGTGATAAGAGACTCGCCCAACATGCAGGTTCTGTTCACCAGATGAAGGACACGTGTAATCTTAATCCTGATGTCATAAAAGAGCACCATCATGGTTATCACAGGGTGTGTTATCAGCGTTTCACCATGAACATCAATCGTTTGGCAACACATTCGGATTCACGAGAACCATCATGTTCCCGACCAAGCAGATGCAGTTCAGCAGATCATATGTTGTTTGCACCAGACTGTATTTTTGCAATTCTGAAGGAAGGAAAAAAGTTAAAAGCAAGGGGGCGTGGACTACCGAGGGCATGAGTAGCTTTATTTCTGATGGTTGGCAAACAATTTTAGAGATAGCTGAGAAGACAAATGATGAAAAACTGCTCACACGGATTAGATGTCAGGATCTGTTTGCATGTGAAGCCAAATTTCACAAATCGTTCAGGACAAAGTACCGACAGAAGCCAGATAAGTGGAGAAGTACCAATGTCCAGAACAAAGATACGCAAGTTCAACTGACGGAGGCTCATAATCATGCATTTCACGATGTGTATAGGGAAATCGGCACTGATGTTCTACGAGACAAGAAGATGGTGAAACTAACTGATCTTGTCAAGGCATACATAGCCTGCTTGGAACTTAGAGAGTTCGCAAATCCAAACTTCCGTGGAGAAAACTTCAAAATCAAACTTGAGAAACACAATGAGTACAAGGACAGATTGGCCTTCTGCAAACTGTATAGTATATAGTTCTGACATTGATGTGAACAATGCATTCCGATTAGCATACGAGCTCGCTTTGACAGATATGATACAAGAAGCTGGAACATACCTGCGTCAGGTGATGTTTAACAGTTTTGCGATGTCCAATGAACTAAAATGGCCACCAACTGCTCAAAATCTTGGAGATGTGAAGGATATTGTACCATCACAACTCGAGAAATTTCTCAGCTTTGTCATAGGTAGAAAAGCCACCACCACTCGTACATCTAAGTCACATCGACTGGTATACTCAATAGGACAAGACATTTGTCGAGCAGGTACCAATGGTGAGTGGAAACTCCCAAAACACATGTTGATAAGCATGACACTCCGCCACCTGTTTAGGAGTGAGCGACTGATCACCTTACTGAATCGAATGGGACATTCAGGGAACTACTCATTTTCATTGGAACCAGAAACAGTTCTCGCACAGGCTGTGGATGAAACTTCAAATTTGTTGTCAACTCAAATCATCCGATCTCCAGATGCACTTTCTGTCTTTCACTCTGAATTTGACAACTTTGATCAACAACTAAATAACCTCACTGGAATGGGATCAATCCACACTGCCCATGGTATCATGCTGCAGGATATAGAAGGGAGACCAGAGGACCACGGAGGTACCCATGTATAAATACCATCCATTCCACGGAATATGACAACAAAACAACGCTCTCCAAACATCCAATCATCTGAATGTCTTCCAGATTGTTATGTCACCCAGCGTAGGAGTCCTCAGATAACGATTGAGCAGCGAACATACCCCGGTGGTGAAGATGCCCAACACAAAGCCAGAATCAACCAATTCTTGTGGATGCTGATACGACAACAAAATTGTATGTCACAACAAGTACCTGGATGGACAGGATTCATCTCATTGACTGGTCAGAGACCCGAGACTCTCACCACCATAGATTACTACCCTGTCATAGCTAGCCCCATTACTGACGAAAAAACAGTACAGGAGTGTTTACGTTTTGCTGAAGAAGCCACAAATGAAGTCAAGCAGAGGTACACCATCACTACGTTTGACTTGGGGGTATGTATGAAGGCTTATCCCCTCGTTTGGAACAACCAGGTCAGGTACGAGAAGCACATCATCCTCATTGGGATGTTCCACCTGATATGTGCCTACATGAAGATGATTGGAAAGAAGATGAATGGATCAGGGCTCTCTGATATACTGATACTGTTGGAAGCAGGCTTAATAGTATCTGGTTCCATCGAGGGTGTGCTGTCAGGGAAACACTAGGACAGAGCAATGAACTGCCACAAAGTCATGCTGGAATATCAAGAGAGACTTCTTCTTTCACAATACCTGGCAAGCCATAACGAAGCTGATGTGTTTGCATCTCCAACAAAACAATCAAAGAAGGTTCTATATGATATCACACATACCCCATCTGAGGAAACCATGAATACAGCACTTGCAGACGAGGAGTTGAAAAGGTACATCGAGGCACTGTGATGGGGATGGCATGGTTGTTGAAATGTTGTGCGTTTGAAATAAAAGATAGAAAAAGAAAAACGACTGACTCAAAACGTCGCAGCTCGGATGAATCACATAAATTCCCTCCAGACAACGGGTTAGGGCGAACTACACATGCACCTATCAAGATATCTCACCTCCGGGCCCTTTATGGTGTAATGCGAATTTCCACAGCCGTAACAATATATATATATATATATATATATATATATATATATATATATATATATATATATATATATATATATATATATATATATATATACTTTAAAACCGCTTGCCAGAAACAACGACACAGGCCGTTCCTTCGCTCTCGCGTGGCCGTACGTGCGTGTCCGTACGTGCATGGCCGTACGTGCGTGCCCATTCGTGCGTGGCCGTACATACAAAATAAAAATAAAAAAACTTTCAAACCGCGTGCCAGAAACAACAACCACACAGGCCCTTCCTTTGCTCTCGCGTGCCCATATGTGCGTGGCCGTACATGCAAAAAAAAACTTTCAAACAACCACACAGGCCATTCCTTCGCTCTCATAAACGACGACTGGATTGGGGCATTGTGTTTATCTATAAATGCGGATAAGAAATCGAGAAATTATTAGAATACAGTAAGTCATCACTATCCAAAAATAGTGCATGCCCGTATGGAATGTTCACATCATTCCACGAATTATCACTTGCATTGAAGTAACAACTGCTGTGATACTTATACACAGAGTTAATTAAAATCAAGTTTACCTCCCTGTCTTTGCTTGCCATGACATTCGCTGCCATTTACCATTGCCACTCCTACCCCACGGTAACTAAGGCACCGATCGATCCCCATCGTAACCAGCACGGCACGTGACGTCATTGTCGGCCGGCCGTGCACCGGCCGACGCAGCCACGCCCACGCAGCAACGTGTCCTGTGATTGGTAACAAAATGGCGCATCGGCCACGCCTACGCAGCACGTGTCCTGTCATTGGTTGGTAAATAAATGGCCATAACTTGGGAATCACTTGTCCGATTAATATCAAATATTGAAAAGGCACATCCTCAGGTCCCCAGCAATATATCTGGCAAGTTTCAATTAGATCAGACCAGTGTTTGTCGGGAAACAGCGGTCACAGAAACACAGACACACACACAGACACACACACAGACACACACACAGACACACACAGACACACACACATACAAACACACACACAGACACACACAGAGATTGCTGGAATTATAGATAGATGAAATGAGGTCAATGAGATGACAAATGAAGGGGTTGAATGCAGACTGCAGACCAATGAGTAAGGAAACCTGTCGTTGTGAATCGTTTTTACCACCAAATTGAGACGTATTTCGTTGGCAATCATGTTGAGTGGAGCTGAATTCCTTAACACTTACAAAGGCCACAGCGTTTTGACAATTGGAAACAAAAAAAGTTGTGGACTTTTTTGATAAATTATTTTTGGAACAATTTTTCTTCAATAAATAAATAATAATAAAAATCGTCTCCATGTACATTGTACACACCTTTATCTCGTTAGCACCTCTTCATAAACAACATCGCTGAGGAAAGGCGCTTCTTCTTTGTTTCCTCGTCCGTCCAGGGCAAGAATACGGAGGCTTTTAATGGCCAATTATTCAATTAGCGCCAACATATTTTGCCTTTTCGCAAGGAAAAACACGAAGAGAAGAGAATAGAAAAAACCCGTAATGGCGAACGTGGCTGAGTTTCTCTTCCCCATCGACCACGGCGACGCACCAACGGTTCCTGTCATTGGTTGGTAAATAAATGGCCATAACTTGGGAAGCACTTGTCCGATTAATATCAAACCTTGAAAAGGCACATCCTCAGGTCCCCAGCAATATATCTGGCAAGTTTCAATTAGATCGGACCAGCGGTTGTCGAGAAACAGTGGTCACAGACAGACAGACACAGAGATTGCTGGAATTATAGACAGATAAAGCATGTATGCAGGCATGCACGTATGCAATTAAACAAGGCAAAACACGTATGACATGAGAACGACAACTGTTCCACAAAATCACTTAACAGTTTTTCCACTTAGTAGACACGGACACACACACACACACACACACACACACACACACACACACACACACACACACACACACACACACACACACACCCAAGAAATGGGGGCTGAGGCCTTTAATAACGGGCTCCAGCTCGGAGGACAGGTGAGCTGAAACCCAGAGCCAATCTCAAACCTCTCCACCTCGTGTGGTCTTCTTCTTCATTTTTACTCTTCTTCTTTTTTACTCTTCTTCATTTTTACTCTTCATTTTTTACTCTTCTTCTTCATTTTTACTCTTCTTCATTTTTTACTCTTCTTCATTTTTTACTTTTCTTCATTTTTTACTTTTCTTCATTTTTACTCTTCTTCATTTTTACTCTTCTTCATTCTTTTACTTCTTCTTCATTTTATACTCTTCTTCTTTATTTTTACTCTTCTTCTTCATTTTTTAGTCTTCTTCCTCATTTTTACTCTTCTTCATTTTTTAGTCTTCTTCCTCATTTTTACTCTTCTTCATTTTTTACTCTTCTTCTACATTTTTTACTCTTCTTTATTTTTTACTCTTCTTCTTCATTTTTCCTCGTCTTCATTTTTTACTCTTCTTCTTCATTGTTACTCTTCTTCATTTTTTACTCTTCTTCATTTTTACTCTTCTTCATTTTTTACTCTTCTTCATTTTTACTCTTCTTCTTCATTTTTTACTCTTCTTTATTTTTTCTCTTCTTCTTCAGTTTTTTACTCTTCTTCATTTTTACACTTCTTCATTTTTTACTCTTCTTCATTTTTACTCTTCTTCTTCATTTTTTAGTCTTCTTCTTCATTTTTACTCTTCTTCTTCATTTTTACTCTTCATTTTTACTCTTCTTCATTTTTTACTCTTCTTCATTTTTTACTCTTCTTCATTTTTACTCTTCTTCATTTTTTACTCTTCTTCATTTTTTACTCTTCTTCATTTTTACCTAAGCCTAACCCTAACAGCTTGGTCCTTCAAGTGTTCAACGTGCAGTAAGAACTTTAGTCAATCATCAAGTTTATATCGACATCAAAAAATACATTCAGGTGTGAAGTCCCACAAGTGTTCTGTGTGTGTGAAGGCCTTTTGTCAATCATCACATTTAAATGAACATCAAAAAATACATTCAGGTGTGAAGTCCTGAAAGTGCTCCATATGCGGTAATGCCTTTACTCAGTTCTCAAGTTAATGGAAACATCAAAGAATCCCAATGAGAGTTAAACCGTACAAGTGTTCTGAGTGAAACGAGGCACCGTAAGCAGACATTGAACTCGTGTACAAATTGAAAAGGACAACATTCCTGAAGGAGTTGTGAGGAGCAGTGACTTTGGCCTAAATAATGACGATATGATGTTGAATGATCAAAATCGCACACAAAACCCAGAATTGTGAAAACATGACGTCAAAGGTAAAGAAATGGAACAATTGGACTCGACACATGTTCCAAATGCACGTTGTTATGTAAAACAAGTTAATTTTGTTTTCATTCATCTTAGTTTTGTTTATTAAACTTTTTCAATTCATCGATGATTATTGTGATTGATAAAGGATTCTTGCATGGAAGCACGAGTAGTCCAAGTTTGAAGTGGTTCTTTTTCACCAAGCTGTGTTCCATTGGTGGGTATCTTTCTATTTCTGGACCAAGCAACCAACCGACACAGGTCATTGCTCTCTCACAAAGTGTGGAAATCTCAAACCCAAGCATGAACTTCTGGAATCGAACTTGTATCAGTTGGTGTAGGAACAATGCCATAATGTCGATGGTAAAAGGAGAGAACTCAAGTGTCTGACTGGATGGAATACTTTACTCAAGAGAGACGTGAGAATCCGACCGGGATAAAAACTATGATAAAGAAGCTCAGAAGTTTTATCGAGACGATTTCTGAGAGTAAGAGGAATAAAAATCAGGGAGGGGAGAAAAAGAGAGCAGGGAGGGGGCGAGGAGAGAAAGTGAAGCGGGTGGGGGGGGGAGGAAGGAAGTGTGAAGTGAGAGGAAGTGAAGGCAGACGTGCATTGGAGCATTAATTACGATTCAACTCTCATCAAAATCCTTCTGCATGGAATAACAGTGAAGATAGAAACAAAATAATGTCTCAAATCCATTTTCTACCAGTCATACCATAAATCCCGCTCAGAGACAAACACTGGCCACACACGTTTCTACACAAACACACCTGGACGCGTCTGGAGCCAAGCTGTCTTGAGTTGAACACCGCTCTGAGGCGTCTGGACATAAACTCCCATCCAGATATAAACACTGCCCGACACGTTCGGAGACAAACACCGCCCGGAGGCAAACCGTTCGGAAAGTAACTCCTTCCCTTCCCATTCGGAGACAAACCCCGCCCGGAGGAAAGCCTTTTGGAGAGAAACTCCTTCCCTTCCCCTCGGGAGACAAGCACCACCTGGACACATTCAGAGACAAACACCGCCCGGAGGCAAGCTGTTCGGAGAGAAAGTCTTTCCGTTCCCGTGAACAAGATTTCAGGTCCACTGGATGAAAATTGACAATTTTATGCAAACTTGACCTTTTCTGATCTTTGACCAAAAACCAGATGAAAAAAAATACAGAGAAAAAGAAGGCAGAAAAAATACAGAAAAAAACCCAGTAAGAAACCAGAACAAAACATTTAAAAATCCAGAAAAATACAAAAAAAAGAACCAGAAGAAAAAAAAAAAAAAGACCAGAAAAAAATCCTGAAAAAAACAGGGTCTTCATTCACCATTTTTTTTGGCTGCTGAACCATGCCTTGACTTTGATCAGGCCACAACGATTTCTCAAACACAAAATTTTCTTTCAATTTCCTCACTCATATTATCGAATACCTGATCATCATCGCTACGAATCACTGAGTACATTGCAATGCTTTCAAACACCCGGAGACACCAGCGTTTGTGGCTTTATTTAATTTCCGCCCGGGTCATTACCTCGAAAATTTCAAATTAAGCCGAATTACAAAATCTAAGATC
>NC_140982.1:1422065-1446490 GCF_056783735.1 Eptatretus burgeri | reverse complement strand
TTTTCACTCATATCAGCACACAGGGAAATGCTGCAATGATGAGAGACTACTTTTTAAGTTGATAAGTGGGCGCTGTGTCATGTGTTAGAATTTTATGAGCCTTCCGCAAAATAGATAAAAAAATAAGGAGAAAAAGTGAGTATTTTCAGTCAGCCTGTCATTTGCAAGTTTTGGCCTCTTTTCAACAGGCCGCCAAATGTGTTCGGAATGATATCAGATGCTAAAACTTTGCATGCCAGCCCGAATACACATGTAGATGGACATATGCGAACGTCTTGATGATTGGGCCTTCAATTTCAAGATGGGCTCCTAGCATAGATAGGCCATAAGTTAGATCTGGGTGCACCTAAAATGGGCATATTTTCACTCATATCTGCACACAGGGAAATGCTGCAATGATGAGAGACTACTTTTTAAGTTGATAAGTGGGCCCTGTGTCATGTGTTAGAATTTTATGAGCCTTCCGCAAAATAGATAAAAAATAAGGATAAAAAGTTAGTATTTTCAGTCAGCCTGTCATTTGCAAGTTTTTGGCGTCTTTCAACAGGCCGCCAAATGTGTTAGGAATGATATCAGATGCTAAAACTTTGCATGCCAGCCCGAATACACATGTAGATGGACATATGCGAACGTCTTGACGATTGGGCCTTCAATTTCAAGATAAGCTCCTTGCATAGATGGGCCATAAATTAGATCTGGATGCCCCTAAAATGGGCATATTTACACTCATATCTGCACACAGGGAAATGCTGCAATGATGAGTGAATACTTTTCAAGTTGATAAGTGGGCCCTATATCATGTGTTAGAATTTTATGAGCCTGCCGCAAAATAGATGCAAAAATGAGGAGAAAAAGTCAGTATTTTCAGTCAGCCTGTCATTTGCAAGTGTTTGGCCTCTTTCAACAGGCCGCCAAATGTGTTAGGAATGATATCAGATGCTAAAACTTTGCATGCCAGCCCGAATACACATGTAGATGGACATATGTGAACGTCTTGACGATTGGGCCTTCAATTTCAAGATAGGCTCCTTGCATAGATGGGCCATAAGTTAGATCTGGGTGCACCTAAATTGGGCATATTTTCACTCATATCTGCACACAGGGAAATGCTGCAATGATGAGGGAATACTTTTCAAGTTGATAAGTGGGCCCTGTGTCATGCGTTAGAATTTTATGAGCCTGCCGCAAAATAGATAAAAATAAGGAGAAAAAGTTCGTATTTTCAGTAAGCCTGTCACATGCAAGTTTTTGGCCACATACAACAGGCCGCCAAATGTGTTAGGAATGACATCAGATGCTAAAACTTTGCATGCCAGTCCGAATGCACATGTAGATGGACATATGCGAACGTCTTGACGATTGGGCCTTCAATTTCAAGATAGGCTCCTTGCATAGATGGGCCATAAATTAGATCTGGGTGCACCTAAAATGGGCATATTTACACTCATATCTGCACACAGGGAAATGCTGCAATGACGAGTGAATACTTTTCAAGTTGATAAGTGGGCCCTGTATCATGTGTTAGAATTTTATGAGCCTGCCGCAAAATAGATGCAAAAATGAGGAGAAAAAGTCAGTATTTTCAGTAAGCCTGTCATTTGCAAGTGTTTGGCCTCTTTCAACAGGCCGACAAATGTGTTAGGAATGATATCAGATGCTAAAACTTTGCATGCCAGCCCGAATACACATGTAGATGGACATATGCGAACGTCTTGACGATTGGGCCTTCAATTTCAAGATAGGCTCCTTGCATAGATGGGCCATAAATTAGATCTGGGTGCACCTAAATGGGCATATTTACACTCATATCTGCACACAGGGAAATGCTGCAATGATGAGTGAATACTTTTCAAGTTGATAAGTGGGCCCTGTATCATGTGTTAGAATTTTATGAGCCTGCCGCAAAATAGATGCAAAAATGAGGAGAAAAAGTCAGTATTTTCAGTAAGCCTGTCATTTGCAAGTGTTTGGCCTCTTTCAACAGGCCGACAAATGTGTTAGGAATGATATCAGATGCTAAAACTTTGCATGCCAGTCCGAATACACATCTAGATGGACATATGCGAACGTCTTGTCGATTGGGCCTTCAATTTCAAGATCAGCTCCTTGCATAGATGGGCCATAAATTAGATCTGGATGCCCCTAAAATGGGCATATTTACACTCATATCTGCACACAGGGAAATGCTGCAATGATGAGTGAATACTTTTCAAGTTGATAAGTGGGCCCTATATCATGTGTTAGAATTTTATGAGCCTGCCGCAAAATAGATGCAAAAATGAGGAGAAAAAGTCAGTATTTTCAGTCAGCCTGTCATTTGCAAGTGTTTGGCCTCTTTCAACAGGCCGCCAAATGTGTTAGGAATGATATCAGATGCTAAAACTTTGCATGCCAGCCCGAATACACATGTAGATGGACATATGCGAACGTCTTGACGATTGGGCCTTCAATTTCAAGATAGGCTCCTTGCATAGATGGGCCATAAGTTAGATCTGGGTGCACCTAAATTGGGCATATTTTCACTCATATCTGCACACAGGGAAATGCTGCAATGATGAGGGAATACTTTTTAAGTTGATAAGTGGGCCCTGTGTCATGCGTTAGAATTTTATGAGCCTGCCGCAAAATAGATAAAAATAAGGAGAAAAAGTTCGTATTTTCAGTAAGCCTGTCACATGCAAGTTTTTGGCCACATACAACAGGCCGCCAAATGTGTTAGGAATGACATCAGATGCTAAAACTTTGCATGCCAGTCCGAATGCACATGTAGATGGACATATGCGAACGTCTTGACGATTGGGCCTTCAATTTCAAGATGGGCTCCTCGCATAGATAGGCCATAAGTTAGATCTGGTTGCACCTAAAATGGGCATATTTTCACTCATATCAGCACACAGGGAAATGCTGCAATGATGAGAGACTACTTTTTAAGTTGATAAGTGGGCGCTGTGTCATGTGTTAGAATTTTATGAGCCTTCCGCAAAATAGATAAAAAAATAAGGAGAAAAAGTTAGTATTTTCAGTCAGCCTGTCATTTGCAAGTTTTTGGCCTTTTTCAACAGGCCGCCAAATGTGTTCGGAATGATATCAGATGCTAAAACTTTGCATGCCAGCCCGAATACACATGTAGATGGACATATGCGAACGTCTTGACGATTGGGCCTTCAATTTCAAGATGGGCTCCTAGCATAGATAGGCCATAAGTTAGATCTGGGTGCACCTAAAATGGGCATATTTTCACTCATATCTGCACACAGGGAAATGCTGCAATGATGAGAGACTACTTTTTAAGTTGATAAGTGGGCCCTGTGTCATGTGTTAGAATTTTATGAGCCTTCCGCAAAATAGATAAAAAAATAAGGATAAAAAGTTAGTATTTTCAGTCAGCCTGTCATTTGCAAGTTTTTGGCCTCTTTCAACAGGCCGCCAAATGTGTTAGGAATGATATCAGATGCTAAAACTTTGCATGCCAGCCCGAATACACATGTAGATGGACATATGCGAACGTCTTGACGATTGGGCCTTCAATTTCAAGATAAGCTCCTTGCATAGATGGGCCATAAATTAGATCTGGATGCCCCTAAAATGGGCATATTTACACTCATATCTGCACACAGGGAAATGCTGCAATGATGAGTGAATACTTTTCAAGTTGATAAGTGGGCCCTATATCATGTGTTAGAATTTTATGAGCCTGCCGCAAAATAGATGCAAAAATGAGGAGAAAAAGTCAGTATTTTCAGTCAGCCTGTCATTTGCAAGTGTTTGGCCTCTTTCAACAGGCCGCCAAATGTGTTAGGAATGATATCAGATGCTAAAACTTTGCATGCCAGCCCGAATACACATGTAGATGGACATATGTGAACGTCTTGACGATTGGGCCTTCAATTTCAAGATAGGCTCCTTGCATAGATGGGCCATAAGTTAGATCTGGGTGCACCTAAATTGGGCATATTTTCACTCATATCTGCACACAGGGAAATGCTGCAATGATGAGGGAATACTTTTCAAGTTGATAAGTGGGCCCTGTGTCATGCGTTAGAATTTTATGAGCCTGCCGCAAAATAGATAAAAATAAGGAGAAAAAGTTCGTATTTTCAGTAAGCCTGTCACATGCAAGTTTTTGGCCACATACAACAGGCCGCCAAATGTGTTAGGAATGACATCAGATGCTAAAACTTTGCATGCCAGTCCGAATGCACATGTAGATGGACATATGCGAACGTCTTGACGATTGGGCCTTCAATTTCAAGATGGGCTCCTAGCATAGATAGGCCATAAGTTAGATCTGGTTGCACCTAAAATGGGCATATTTTCACTCATATCAGCACACAGGGAAATGCTGCAATGATGAGAGACTACTTTTTAAGTTGATAAGTGGGCGCTGTGTCATGTGTTAGAATTTTATGAGCCTTCCGCAAAATAGATAAAAAATAAGGAGAAAAAGTTAGTATTTTCAGTCAGCCTGTCATTTGCAAGTTTTTGGCCTCTTTCAACAGGCCGCCAAATGTGTTAGGAATGATATCAGATGCTAAAACTTTGCATGCCAGTCCGAATACACATGTAGATGGACATATGCAAACGTCTTGACGATTGGGCCTTCAATTTCAAGATAAGCTCCTTGCATAGATGGGCCATAAATTAGATCTGGATGCCCCTAAAATGGGCATATTTACACTCATATCTGCACACAGGGAAATGCTGCAATGATGAGAGACTACTTTTTAAGTTGATAAGTGGGCCCTGTGTCATGCGTTAGAATTTTATGAGCCTGCCGCAAAATAGATAAAAATAAGGAGAAAAAGTTCGTATTTTCAGTAAGCCTGTCACATGCAAGTTTTTGGCCACATACAACAGGCCGCCAAATGTGTTGGGAATGACATCAGATGCTAAAACTTTGCATGCCAGTCCGAATGCACATGTAGATGGACATATGCGAACGTCTTGACGATTGGGCCTTCAATTTCAAGATGGGCTCCTAGCATAGATAGGCCATAAGTTAGATCTGGGTGCACCTAAAATGGGCATATTTTCACTCATATCTGCACACAGGGAAATGCTGCAATGATGAGAGACTACTTTTTAAGTTGATAAGTGGGCGCTGTGTCATGTGTTAGAATTTTATGAGCCTTCCGCAAAATAGATAAAAAAAAAAGGATAAAAAGTTAGTATTTTCAGTCAGCCTGTCATTTCCAAGTTTTTGGCCTCTTTCAACAAGCCGCCAAATGTGTTAGGAATGATATCAGATGCTAAAACTTTGCATGCCAGCCCGAATACACATGTAGATGGACATATGCGAACGTCTTGACGATTGGGCCTTCAATTTCAAGATAGGCTCCTTGCATAGATGGGCCATAAATTAGATCTGGGTGCACCTAAAATGGGCATATTTACACTCATATCTGCACACAGGGAAATGCTGCAATGATGAGTGAATACTTTTCAAGTTGATAAGTGGGCCCTGTATCATGTGTTAGAATTTTATGAGCCTGCCGCAAAATAGATGCAAAAATGAGGAGAAAAAGTCAGTATTTTCAGTAAGCCTGTCATTTGCAAGTGTTTGGCCTCTTTCAACAGGCCGACAAATGTGTTAGGAATGATATCAGATGCTAAAACTTTGCATGCCAGTCCGAATACACATGTAGATGGACATATGCGAACGTCTTGACGATTGGGCCTTCAATTTCAAGATAAGCTCCTTGCATAGATGGGCCATAAATTAGATCTGGATGCCCCTAAAATGGGCATATTTACACTCATATCTGCACACAGGGAAATGCTGCAATGATGAGTGAATACTTTTCAAGTTGATAAGTGGGCCCTATATCATGTGTTAGAATTTTATGAGCCTGCCGCAAAATAGATGCAAAAATGAGGAGAAAAAGTCAGTATTTTCAGTCAGCCTGTCATTTGCAAGTGTTTGGCCTCTTTCAACAGGCCGCCAAATGTGTTAGGAATGATATCAGATGCTAAAACTTTGCATGCCAGCCCGAATACACATGTAGATGGACATATGCGAACGTCTTGACGATTGGGCCTTCAATTTCAAGATAGGCTCCTTGCATAGATGGGCCATAAGTTAGATCTGGGTGCACCTAAATTGGGCATATTTTCACTCATATCTGCACACAGGGAAATGCTGCAATGATGAGGGAATACTTTTTAAGTTGATAAGTGGGCCCTGTGTCATGCGTTAGAATTTTATGAGCCTGCCGCAAAATAGATAAAAATAAGGAGAAAAAGTTCGTATTTTCAGTAAGCCTGTCACATGCAAGTTTTTGGCCACATACAACAGGCCGCCAAATGTGTTAGGAATGACATCAGATGCTAAAACTTTGCATGCCAGTCCGAATGCACATGTAGATGGACATATGCGAACGTCTTGACGATTGGGCCTTCAATTTCAAGATGGGCTCCTCGCATAGATAGGCCATAAGTTAGATCTGGTTGCACCTAAAATGGGCATATTTTCACTCATATCTGCACACAGGGAAATGCTGCAATGATGAGAGACTACTTTTAAGTTGATAAGTGGGCGCTGTGTCATGTGTTAGAATTTTATGAGCCTTCCGCAAAATAGATAAAAAAATAAGGAGAAAAAGTTAGTATTTTCAGTCAGCCTGTCATTTGCAAGTTTTTGGCCTCTTTCAACAGGCCGCCAAATGTGTTCGGAATGATATCAGATGCTAAAACTTTGCATGCCAGCCCGAATACACATGTAGATGGACATATGCGAACGTCTTGACGATTGGGCCTTCAATTTCAAGATGGGCTCCTAGCATAGATAGGCCATAAGTTAGATCTGGGTGCACCTAAATTGGGCATATTTTCACTCATATCTGCACACAGGGAAATGCTGCAATGATGAGGGAATACTTTTCAAGTTGATAAGTGGGCCCTGTGTCATGCGTTAGAATTTTATGAGCCTGCCGCAAAATAGATAAAAATAAGGAGAAAAAGTTCGTATTTTCAGTAAGCCTGTCACATGCAAGTTTTTGGCCACATACAACAGGCCGCCAAATGTGTTAGGAATGACATCAGATGCTAAAACTTTGCATGCCAGTCCGAATGCACATGTAGATGGACATATGCGAACGTCTTGACGATTGGGCCTTCAATTTCAAGATAGGCTCCTTGCATAGATGGGCCATAAATTAGATCTGGGTGCACCTAAAATGGGCATATTTACACTCATATCTGCACACAGGGAAATGCTGCAATGATGAGTGAATACTTTTCAAGTTGATAAGTGGGCCCTGTATCATGTGTTAGAATTTTATGAGCCTGCCGCAAAATAGATGCAAAAATGAGGAGAAAAAGTCAGTATTTTCAGTAAGCCTGTCATTTGCAAGTGTTTGGCCTCTTTCAACAGGCCGACAAATGTGTTAGGAATGATATCAGATGCTAAAACTTTGCATGCCAGCCCGAATACACATGTAGATGGACATATGCGAACGTCTTGACGATTGGGCCTTCAATTTCAAGATAGGCTCCTTGCATAGATGGGCCATAAATTAGATCTGGGTGCACCTAAATGGGCATATTTACACTCATATCTGCACACAGGGAAATGCTGCAATGATGAGTGAATACTTTTCAAGTTGATAAGTGGGCCCTGTATCATGTGTTAGAATTTTATGAGCCTGCCGCAAAATAGATGCAAAAATGAGGAGAAAAAGTCAGTATTTTCAGTAAGCCTGTCATTTGCAAGTGTTTGGCCTCTTTCAACAGGCCGCCAAATGTGTTAGGAATGATATCAGATGCTAAAACTTTGCATGCCAGTCCGAATACACATCTAGATGGACATATGCGAACGTCTTGTCGATTGGGCCTTCAATTTCAAGATCAGCTCCTTGCATAGATGGGCCATAAATTAGATCTGGATGCCCCTAAAATGGGCATATTTACACTCATATCTGCACACAGGGAAATGCTGCAATGATGAGTGAATACTTTTCAAGTTGATAAGTGGGCCCTATATCATGTGTTAGAATTTTATGAGCCTGCCGCAAAATAGATGCAAAAATGAGGAGAAAAAGTCAGTATTTTCAGTCAGCCTGTCATTTGCAAGTGTTTGGCCTCTTTCAACAGGCCGCCAAATGTGTTAGGAATGATATCAGATGCTAAAACTTTGCATGCCAGCCCGAATACACATGTAGATGGACATATGCGAACGTCTTGACGATTGGGCCTTCAATTTCAAGATAGGCTCCTTGCATAGATGGGCCATAAGTTAGATCTGGGTGCACCTAAATTGGGCATATTTTCACTCATATCTGCACACAGGGAAATGCTGCAATGATGAGGGAATACTTTTCAAGTTGATAAGTGGGCCCTGTGTCATGCGTTAGAATTTTATGAGCCTGCCGCAAAATAGATAAAAATAAGGAGAAAAAGTTCGTATTTTCAGTAAGCCTGTCACATGCAAGTTTTTGGCCACATACAACAGGCCGCCAAATGTGTTAGGAATGACATCAGATGCTAAAACTTTGCATGCCAGTCCGAATGCACATGTAGATGGACATATGCGAACGTCTTGACGATTGGGCCTTCAATTTCAAGATGGGCTCCTCGCATAGATAGGCCATAAGTTAGATCTGGTTGCACCTAAAATGGGCATATTTTCACTCATATCAGCACACAGGGAAATGCTGCAATGATGAGAGACTACTTTTTAAGTTGATAAGTGGGCGCTGTGTCATGTGTTAGAATTTTATGAGCCTTCCGCAAAATAGATAAAAAAATAAGGAGAAAAAGTGAGTATTTTCAGTCAGCCTGTCATTTGCAAGTTTTTGGCCTCTTTCAACAGGCCGCCAAATGTGTTCGGAATGATATCAGATGCTAAAACTTTGCATGCCAGCCCGAATACACATGTAGATGGACATATGCGAACGTCTTGACGATTGGGCCTTCAATTTCAAGATGGGCTCCTAGCATAGATAGGCCATAAGTTAGATCTGGGTGCACCTAAAATGGGCATATTTTCACTCATATCTGCACACAGGGAAATGCTGCAATGATGAGAGACTACTTTTTAAATTGATAAGTGGGCCCTGTGTCATGTGTTAGAATTTTATGAGCCTTCCGCAAAATAGAAAAAAAAAAGGATAAAAAGTTAGTATTTTCAGTCAGCCTGTCATTTGCAAGTTTTTGGCCTCTTTCAACAGGCCGCCAAATGTGTTAGGAATGATATCAGATGCTAAAACTTTGCATGCCAGCCCGAATACACATGTAGATGGACATATGCGAACGTCTTGACGATTGGGCCTTCAATTTCAAGATAAGCTCCTTGCATAGATGGGCCATAAATTAGATCTGGATGCCCCTAAAATGGGCATATTTACACTCATATCTGCACACAGGGAAATGCTGCAATGATGAGTGAATACTTTTTAAGTTGATAAGTGGGCCCTATATCATGTGTTAGAATTTTATGAGCCTGCCGCAAAATAGATGCAAAAATGAGGAGAAAAAGTCAGTATTTTCAGTCAGCCTGTCATTTGCAAGTGTTTGGCCTCTTTCAACAGGCCGCCAAATGTGTTAGGAATGATATCAGATGCTAAAACTTTGCATGCCAGCCCGAATACACATGTAGATGGACATATGTGAACGTCTTGACGATTGGGCCTTCAATTTCAAGATAGGCTCCTTGCATAGATGGGCCATAAGTTAGATCTGGGTGCACCTAAATTGGGCATATTTTCACTCATATCTGCACACAGGGAAATGCTGCAATGATGAGGGAATACTTTTCAAGTTGATAAGTGGGCCCTGTGTCATGCGTTAGAATTTTATGAGCCTGCCGCAAAATAGATAAAAATAAGGAGAAAAAGTTCGTATTTTCAGTAAGCCTGTCACATGCAAGTTTTTGGCCACATACAACAGGCCGCCAAATGTGTTAGGAATGACATCAGATGCTAAAACTTTGCATGCCAGTCCGAATGCACATGTAGATGGACATATGCGAACGTCTTGACGATTGGACCTTCAATTTCAAGATGGGCTCCTAGCATAGATAGGCCATAAGTTAGATCTGGTTGCACCTAAAATGGGCATATTTTCACTCATATCAGCACACAGGGAAATGCTGCAATGATGAGAGACTACTTTTTAAGTTGATAAGTGGGCGCTGTGTCATGTGTTAGAATTTTATGAGCCTTCCGCAAAATAGATAAAAAATAAGGAGAAAAAGTTAGTATTTTCAGTCAGCCTGTCATTTGCAAGTTTTTGGCCTCTTTCAACAGGCCGCCAAATGTGTTAGGAATGATATCAGATGCTAAAACTTTGCATGCCAGTCCGAATACACATGTAGATGGACATATGCAAACGTCTTGACGATTGGGCCTTCAATTTCAAGATAAGCTCCTTGCATAGATGGGCCATAAATTAGATCTGGATGCCCCTAAAATGGGCATATTTACACTCATATCTGCACACAGGGAAATGCTGCAATGATGAGAGACGACTTTTAAAGTTGATAAGTGGGCCCTGTGTCATGCGTTAGAATTTTATGAGCCTGCCGCAAAATAGATAAAAATAAGGAGAAAAAGTTCGTATTTTCAGTAAGCCTGTCACATGCAAGTTTTTGGCCACATACAACAGGCCGCCAAATGTGTTGGGAATGACATCAGATGCTAAAACTTTGCATGCCAGTCCGAATGCACATGTAGATGGACATATGCGAACGTCTTGACGATTGGGCCTTCAATTTCAAGATGGGCTCCTAGCATAGATAGGCCATAAGTTAGATCTGGGTGCACCTAAAATGGGCATATTTTCACTCATATCTGCACACAGGGAAATGCTGCAATGATGAGAGACTACTTTTTAAGTTGATAAGTGGGCGCTGTGTCATGTGTTAGAATTTTATGAGCCTTCCGCAAAATAGATAAAAAAATAAGGATAAAAAGTTAGTATTTTCAGTCAGCCTGTCATTTCCAAGTTTTTGGCCTCTTTCAACAAGCCGCCAAATGTGTTAGGAATGATATCAGATGCTAAAACTTTGCATGCCAGCCCGAATACACATGTAGATGGACATATGCGAACGTCTTGACGATTGGGCCTTCAATTTCAAGATAGGCTCCTTGCATAGATGGGCCATAAATTAGATCTGGGTGCACCTAAAATGGGCATATTTACACTCATATCTGCACACAGGGAAATGCTGCAATGATGAGTGAATACTTTTCAAGTTGATAAGTGGGCCCTGTATCATGTGTTAGAATTTTATGAGCCTGCCGCAAAATAGATGCAAAAATGAGGAGAAAAAGTCAGTATTTTCAGTAAGCCTGTCATTTGCAAGTGTTTGGCCTCTTTCAACAGGCCGACAAATGTGTTAGGAATGATATCAGATGCTAAAACTTTGCATGCCAGTCCGAATACACATGTAGATGGACATATGCGAACGTCTTGACGATTGGGCCTTCAATTTCAAGATAAGCTCCTTGCATAGATGGGCCATAAATTAGATCTGGATGCCCCTAAAATGGGCATATTTACACTCATATCTGCACACAGGGAAATGCTGCAATGATGAGTGAATACTTTTCAAGTTGATAAGTGGGCCCTATATCATGTGTTAGAATTTTATGAGCCTGCCGCAAAATAGATGCAAAAATGAGGAGAAAAAGTCAGTATTTTCAGTCAGCCTGTCATTTGCAAGTGTTTGGCCTCTTTCAACAGGCCGCCAAATGTGTTAGGAATGATATCAGATGCTAAAACTTTGCATGCCAGCCCGAATACACATGTAGATGGACATATGCGAACGTCTTGACGATTGGGCCTTCAATTTCAAGATAGGCTCCTTGCATAGATGGGCCATAAGTTAGATCTGGGTGCACCTAAATTGGGCATATTTTCACTCATATCTGCACACAGGGAAATGCTGCAATGATGAGGGAATACTTTTTAAGTTGATAAGTGGGCCCTGTGTCATGCGTTAGAATTTTATGAGCCTGCCGCAAAATAGATAAAAATAAGGAGAAAAAGTTCGTATTTTCAGTAAGCCTGTCACATGCAAGTTTTTGGCCACATACAACAGCCCGCCAAATGTGTTAGGAATGACATCAGATGCTAAAACTTTGCATGCCAGTCCGAATGCACATGTAGATGGACATATGCGAACGTCTTGACGATTGGGCCTTCAATTTCAAGATGGGCTCCTCGCATAGATAGGCCATAAGTTAGATCTGGTTGCACCTAAAATGGGCATATTTTCACTCATATCAGCACACAGGGAAATGCTGCAATGATGAGAGACTACTTTTTAAGTTGATAAGTGGGCGCTGTGTCATGTGTTAGAATTTTATGAGCCTTCCGCAAAATAGATAAAAAAATAAGGAGAAAAAGTTAGTATTTTCAGTCAGCCTGTCATTTGCAAGTTTTTGGCCTCTTTCAACAGGCCGCCAAATGTGTTCAGAATGATATCAGATGCTAAAACTTTGCATGCCAGCCCGAATACACATGTAGATGGACATATGCGAACGCCTTGACGATTGGGCCTTCAATTTCAAGATGGGCTCCTAGCATAGATAGGCCATAAGTTAGATCTGGGTGCACCAAAAATGGGCATATTTTCACTCATATCTGCACACAGGGAAATGCTGCAATGATGAGAGACTACTTTTTAAGTTGATAAGTGGGCCCTGTGTCATGTGTTAGAATTTTATGAGCCTTCCGCAAAATAGATAAAAAAATAAGGATAAAAAGTTAGTATTTTCAGTCAGCCTGTCATTTGCAAGTTTTTGGCGTCTTTCAACAGGCCGCCAAATGTGTTAGGAATGATATCAGATGCTAAAACTTTGCAGGCCAGCCCGAATACACATGTAGATGGACATATGCGAACGTCTTGACGATTGGGCCTTCAATTTCAAGATAAGCTCCTTGCATAGATGGGCCATAAATTAGATCTGGATGCCCCTAAAATGGGCATATTTACACTCATATCTGCACACAGGGAAATGCTGCAATGATGAGTGAATACTTTTCAAGTTGATAAGTGGGCCCTATATCATGTGTTAGAATTTTATGAGCCTGCCGCAAAATAGATGCAAAAATGAGGAGAAAAAGTCAGTATTTTCAGTCAGCCTGTCATTTGCAAGTGTTTGGCCTCTTTCAACAGGCCGCCAAATGTGTTAGGAATGATATCAGATGCTAAAACTTTGCATGCCAGCCCGAATACACATGTAGATGGACATATGTGAACGTCTTGACGATTGGGCCTTCAATTTCAAGATAGGCTCCTTGCATAGATGGGCCATAAGTTAGATCTGGGTGCACCTAAATTGGGCATATTTTCACTCATATCTGCACACAGGGAAATGCTGCAATGATGAGGGAATACTTTTCAAGTTGATAAGTGGGCCCTGTGTCATGCGTTAGAATTTTATGAGCCTGCCGCAAAATAGATAAAAATAAGGAGAAAAAGTTCGTATTTTCAGTAAGCCTGTCACATGCAAGTTTTTGGCCACATACAACAGGCCGCCAAATGTGTTAGGAATGACATCAGATGCTAAAACTTTGCATGCCAGTCCGAATGCACATGTAGATGGACATATGCGAACGTCTTGACGATTGGGCCTTCAATTTCAAGATAGGCTCCTTGCATAGATGGGCCATAAATTAGATCTGGGTGCACCTAAAATGGGCATATTTACACTCATATCTGCACACAGGGAAATGCTGCAATGACGAGTGAATACTTTTCAAGTTGATAAGTGGGCCCTGTATCATGTGTTAGAATTTTATGAGCCTGCCGCAAAATAGATGCAAAAATGAGGAGAAAAAGTCAGTATTTTCAGTAAGCCTGTCATTTGCAAGTGTTTGGCCTCTTTCAACAGGCCGACAAATGTGTTAGGAATGATATCAGATGCTAAAACTTTGCATGCCAGCCCGAATACACATGTAGATGGACATATGCGAACGTCTTGACGATTGGGCCTTCAATTTCAAGATAGGCTCCTTGCATAGATGGGCCATAAATTAGATCTGGGTGCACCTAAAATGGGCATATTTACACTCATATCTGCACACAGGGAAATGCTGCAATGATGAGTGAATACTTTTCAAGTTGATAAGTGGGCCCTGTATCATGTGTTAGAATTTTATGAGCCTGCCGCAAAATAGATGCAAAAATGAGGAGAAAAAGTCAGTATTTTCAGTAAGCCTGTCATTTGCAAGTGTTTGGCCTCTTTCAACAGGCCGACAAATGTGTTAGGAATGATATCAGATGCTAAAACTTTGCATGCCAGTCCGAATACACATCTAGATGGACATATGCGAACGTCTTGTCGATTGGGCCTTCAATTTCAAGATCAGCTCCTTGCATAGATGGGCCATAAATTAGATCTGGATGCCCCTAAAATGGGCATATTTACACTCATATCTGCACACAGGGAAATGCTGCAATGATGAGTGAATACTTTTCAAGTTGATAAGTGGGCCCTATATCATGTGTTAGAATTTTATGAGCCTGCCGCAAAATAGATGCAAAAATGAGGAGAAAAAGTCAGTATTTTCAGTCAGCCTGTCATTTGCAAGTGTTTGGCCTCTTTCAACAGGCCGCCAAATGTGTTAGGAATGATATCAGATGCTAAAACTTTGCATGCCAGCCCGAATACACATGTAGATGGACATATGCGAACGTCTTGACGATTGGGCCTTCAATTTCAAGATAGGCTCCTTGCATAGATGGGCCATAAGTTAGATCTGGGTGCACCTAAATTGGGCATATTTTCACTCATATCTGCACACAGGGAAATGCTGCAATGATGAGGGAATACTTTTTAAGTTGATAAGTGGGCCCTGTGTCATGCGTTAGAATTTTATGAGCCTGCCGCAAAATAGATAAAAATAAGGAGAAAAAGTTCGTATTTTCAGTAAGCCTGTCACATGCAAGTTTTTGGCCACATACAACAGGCCGCCAAATGTGTTAGGAATGACATCAGATGCTAAAACTTTGCATGCCAGTCCGAATGCACATGTAGATGGACATATGCGAACGTCTTGACGATTGGGCCTTCAATTTCAAGATGGGCTCCTCGCATAGATAGGCCATAAGTTAGATCTGGTTGCACCTAAAATGGGCATATTTTCACTCATATCAGCACACAGGGAAATGCTGCAATGATGAGAGACTACTTTTAAGTTGATAAGTGGGCGCTGTGTCATGTGTTAGAATTTTATGAGCCTTCCGCAAAATAGATAAAAAAATAAGGAGAAAAAGTTAGTATTTTCAGTCAGCCTGTCATTTGCAAGTTTTTGGCCTCTTTCAACAGGCCGCCAAATGTGTTCGGAATGATATCAGATGCTAAAACTTTGCATGCCAGCCCGAATACACATGTAGATGGACATATGCGAACGTCTTGACGATTGGGCCTTCAATTTCAAGATGGGCTCCTAGCATAGATAGGCCATAAGTTAGATCTGGGTGCACCAAAAATGGGCATATTTTCACTCATATCTGCACACAGGGAAATGCTGCAATGATGAGAGACTACTTTTTAAGTTGATAAGTGGGCCCTGTGTCATGTGTTAGAATTTTATGAGCCTTCCGCAAAATAGATAAAAAAATAAGGATAAAAAGTTAGTATTTTCAGTCAGCCTGTCATTTGCAAGTTTTTGGCGTCTTTCAACAGGCCGCCAAATGTGTTAGGAATGATATCAGATGCTAAAACTTTGCAGGCCAGCCCGAATACACATGTAGATGGACATATGCGAACGTCTTGACGATTGGGCCTTCAATTTCAAGATAAGCTCCTTGCATAGATGGGCCATAAATTAGATCTGGATGCCCCTAAAATGGGCATATTTACACTCATATCTGCACACAGGGAAATGCTGCAATGATGAGTGAATACTTTTCAAGTTGATAAGTGGGCCCTATATCATGTGTTAGAATTTTATGAGCCTGCCGCAAAATAGATGCAAAAATGAGGAGAAAAAGTCAGTATTTTCAGTCAGCCTGTCATTTGCAAGTGTTTGGCCTCTTTCAACAGGCCGCCAAATGTGTTAGGAATGATATCAGATGCTAAAACTTTGCATGCCAGCCCGAATACACATGTAGATGGACATATGTGAACGTCTTGACGATTGGGCCTTCAATTTCAAGATAGGCTCCTTGCATAGATGGGCCATAAGTTAGATCTGGGTGCACCTAAATTGGGCATATTTTCACTCATATCTGCACACAGGGAAATGCTGCAATGATGAGGGAATACTTTTCAAGTTGATAAGTGGGCCCTGTGTCATGCGTTAGAATTTTATGAGCCTGCCGCAAAATATATAAAAATAAGGAGAAAAAGTTCGTATTTTCAGTAAGCCTGTCACATGCAAGTTTTTGGGCACATACAACAGGCCGCCAAATGTGTTAGGAATGACATCAGATGCTAAAACTTTGCATGCCAGTCCGAATGCACATGTAGATGGACATATGCGAACGTCTTGACGATTGGACCTTCAATTTCAAGATGGGCTCCTAGCATAGATAGGCCATAAGTTAGATCTGGGTGCACCTAAAATGGGCATATTTTCACTCATATCTGCACACAGGGAAATGCTGCAATGATGAGAGACTACTTTTTAAGTTGATAAGTGGGCGCTGTGTCATGTGTTGGAATTGTATGAGCCTTCCGCAAAATAGATAAAAAAATAAGGAGAAAAAGTTAGTATTTTCAGTCAGCCTGTCATTTGCAAGTTTTTGGCCTCTTTCAACAGGCCGCCAAATGTGTTCGGAATGATATCAGATGCTAAAACTTTGCATGCCAGCCCGAATACACATGTAGATGGACATATGCGAACGTCTTGACGATTGAGCCTTCAATTTCAAGATAAGCTCCTTGCATAGATGGGCCATAAATTAGATCTGGATGCCCCTAAAATGGGCATATTTACACTCATATCTGCACACAGGGAAATGCTGCAATGATGAGTGAATACTTTTCAAGTTGATAAGTGGGCCCAATATCATGTGTTAGAATTTTATTAGCCTGCCGCAAAATAGATGCAAAAATGAGGAGAAAAAGTCAGTATTTTCAGTCAGCTTGTCATTTGCAAGTGTTTGGCCTCTTTCAACAGGCCGCCAAATGTGTTGGGAATGATATCAGATGCTAAAACTTTGCATGCCAGCCCGAATACACATGTAGATGGACATATGCGAACGTCTTGACGATTGGGCCTTCAATTTCAAGATAGGCTCCTTGCATAGATGGGCCATAAGTTAGATCTGGGTGCACCTAAATTGGGCATATTTTCACTCATATCTGCACACAGGGAAATGCTGCAATGATGAGGGAATACTTTTCAAGTTGATAAGTGGGCCCTGTGTCATGCGTTAGAATTTTATGAGCCTGCCGCAAAATAGATAAAAATAAGGAGAAAAAGTTCGTATTTTCAGTGAGCCTGTCACATGCAAGTTTTTGGCCACATACAACAGGCCGCCAAATGTGTTAGGAATGACATCAGATGCTAAAACTTTGCATGCCAGTCCGAATGCACATGTAGATGGACATATGCGAACGTCTTGACGATTGGGCCTTCAATTTCAAGATGGGCTCCCAGCATAGATAGGCCATAAGTTAGATCTGGGTGCACCTAAAATGGGCATATTTTCACTCATATCTGCACACAGGGAAATGCTGCAATGATGAGAGACTACTTTTTAAGTTGATAAGTGGGCGCTGTGTCATGTGTTAGAATTTTATGAGCCTTCCGCAAAATAGATAAAAAAATGAGGACAAAAAGTTAGTATTTTCAGTCAGCCTGTCATTTCCACGTTTTTGGCCTCTTTCAACAAGCCGCCAAATGTGTTAGGAATGATATCAGATGCTAAAACTTTGCATGCCAGTCCGAATACACATGTAGATGGACATATGCGAACGTCTTGACGATTGGGCCTTCAATTTCAAGATAAGCTCCTTGCATAGATGGGCCATAAATTAGATCTGGATGCCCCTAAAATGGGCATATTTACACTCATATCTGCACACAGGGAAATGCTGCAATGATGAGTGAATACTTTTCAAGTTGATAAGTGGGCCCTGTATCATGTGTTAGAATTTTATGAGCCTGCCGCAAAATAGATGCAAAAATGAGGAGAAAAAGTCAGTATTTTCAGTCAGCCTGTCATTTGCAAGTGTTTGGCCTCTTTCAACAGGCCGCCAAATGTGTTAGGAATGATATCAGATGCTAAAACTTTGCATGCCAGCCCGAATACACATGTAGATGGACATATGCGAACGTCTTGACGATTGGGCCTTCAATTTCAAGATAGGCTCCTTGCATAGATGGGCCATAAGTTAGATCTGGGTGCACCTAAATTGGGCATATTTTCACTCATATCTGCACACAGGGAAATGCTGCAATGATGAGGGAATACTTTTTAAGTTGATAAGTGGGCCCTGTGTCATGCGTTAGAATTTTATGAGCCTGCCGCAAAATAGATAAAAATAAGGAGAAAAAGTTCGTATTTTCAGTAAGCCTGTCACATGCAAGTTTTTGGCCACATACAACAGGCCGCCAAATGTGTTAGGACTGACATCAGATGCTAAAACTTTGCATGCCAGTCCGAATGCACATGTAGATGGACATATGCGAACGTCTTGACGATTGGGCCTTCAATTTCAAGATGGGCTCCTAGCATAGATAGGCCATAAGTTAGATCTGGTTGCACCTAAAATGGGCATATTTTCACTCATATCAGCACACAGGGAAATGCTGCAATGATGAGAGACTACTTTTTAAGTTGATAAGTGGGCGCTGTGTCATGTGTTAGAATTTTATGAGCCTTCCGCAAAATAGATAAAAAAATAAGGAGAAAAAGTTAGTATTTTCAGTCAGCCTGTCATTTGCAAGTTTTTGGCCTCTTTCAACAGGCCGCCAAATGTGTTAGGAATGATATCAGATGCTAAAACTTTGCATGCCAGTCCGAATACACATGTAGATGGACATATGCAAACGTCTTGACGATTGGGCCTTCAATTTCAAGATAAGCTCCTTGCATAGATGGGCCATAAATTAGATCTGGATGCCCCTAAAATGGGCATATTTACACTCATATCTGCACACAGGGAAATGCTGCAATGATGAGTGAATACTTTTCAAGTTGATAAGTGGGCCCTATATCATGTGTTAGAATTTTATGAGCCTGCCGCAAAATAGATGCAAAAATGAGGAGAAAAAGTTAGTATTTTCAGTCAGCCTGTCATTTGCAAGTGTTTGGCCTCTTTCAACAGGCCGCCAAATGTGTTAGGAATGATATCAGATGCTAAAACTTTGCATGCCAGCCCGAATACACATGTAGATGGACATATGCGAACGTCTTGACGATATGGCCTTCAATTTCAAGATAGGCTCCTTGCATAGATGGGCCATAAGTTAGATCTGGGTGCACCTAAATTGGGCATATTTTCACTCATATCTGCACACAGGGAAATGCTGCAATGATGAGTGAATACTTTTCAAGTTGATAAGTGGGCCCTATATCATGTGTTAGAATTTTATGAGCCTGCCGCAAAATAGATGCAAAAATGAGGAGAAAAAGTCAGTATTTTCAGTCAGCCTGTCATTTGCAAGTGTTTGGCCTCTTTCAACAGGCCGCCAAATGTGTTAGGAATGATATCAGATGCTAAAACTTTGCATGCCAGCCCGAATACACATGTAGATGGACATATGCGAACGTCTTGACGATTGGGCCTTCAATTTCAAGATAGGCTCCTTGCATAGATGGGCCATAAATTAGATCTGGGTGCACCTAAAATGGGCATATTTACACTCATATCTGCACACAGGGTAATGCTGCAATGATGAGAGACTACTTTTTAAGTTGATAAGTGGGCCTTGTGTCATGTGTTAGAATTTTATGAGCCTGCCGCAAAATAGATCAAAAAATAAGGAGAAAAAACTTCGTATTTTCAGTAAGCCTGTCATATGCAAGTTTTTGGCCTCTTACAACAGGCCGCCAAATGTGTTAGGAATGATATCAGATGCTAAAACTTTGCATGCCAGTCCGAATGCACATGTAGATGGACATATGCGAACGTCTTGACGATTGGGCCTTCAATTTCAAGATAGGCTCCTTGCATAGATGGGCCATAAGTTAGATCTGGGTGCACCTAAAATGGGCATATTTACACTCATATCTGCACACAGGGAAATGCTGCAATGATGAGTGAATACTTTTCAACTTGATAAGTGGGCCCTGTGTCATGCGTTAGAATTTTATGAGCCTGCCGCAAAATAGATAAAAATAAGGAGAAAAAGTTAGTATTTTCAGTCAGCCTGTCATTTGCAAGTTTTTGGCCTCTTTCAACAGGCTGCCAAATGTGTTAGGAATGATATCAGATGCTAAAACTTTGCATGCCAGCCCGAATACACATGTAGATGGACATATGCGAACGTCTTGCCGATTGGGCCTTCAATTTCAAGATGGGCTCCTTGCATAGATGGGCCATAAGTTAGATCTGGGTGCACCTAAAATGGGAAAATTTTCACTCATATCTGCACACAGGGAAATGCTGCAATGATGAGGGAATACTTTTCAAGTTGATAAGTGGACCCTGTGTCATGTGTTAGAATTTTATGAGCCTGCCGCAAAATAGACAAAAATAGCCTGAGAGAAAAGGTGTAGGAAGCTGAAATCGTGAAATAGTGGACAAGAAAATATTAAAAAAAAATTCATAAATTTTCAATCCAACATGGCTGCCGACGTAGCATGTGACCTATGACATGATAAATTGAGATTCTTTGCTGCCTCCAATCGTGCATTGTGGAATAGGTGTGTGAAGTTTTGTGTTCATTGGATAAGATCGATGCGTTTTTCCATCCAAGATGGCCGCCACCAAACCATGTGACTTGCGACGTCATCGTTTTTATTACGTATGCAGACATGATGCAAGATGATAGTTGCAAAGCCTAACAGCCTGACGGGAAGGGTTTTTGTGAAGGACGAAGGAAGGCAGCAGCAGCAGCAGGGTTCTTGTGGAGGAAGGAAGGTGCATCATCCAAAAATAAAATCCTCTTTGTTCTTTGCTGATGACTCCACCCTCTGCGGCACCATCCCTCATCCCTCAGACCAACAAGCAGCAGCTTCTTCACTCACGCAGCAGCAGCTACCAAAATCACCATTCACTCCTGACCTTCACTCTTTCATTCCTCTTTTGTCCCACCTTTGGAATAAACTCGCACACTCTCTTCAATCCCATTGTTCAAAGGCCTTCAAAACAGCCGCTCATCTAAATCTTGTGTCCTCAACCCATCGCTTTCTGTCCCCACCTGACCCAGTCGTACCGAGCTGTTCCATGACTCTGTGTCCTTTTCTTCTGACAAGGTGGAGAACTTACTCTTAAACCTCGACTCAGATTCTGCAACCGGTCCAGACGGTGCAGCAAAGCTTGGAAAAAAAGAAAAATATATATTTATTATCGTGACCACCTCTGGACTGCCCAAAAACGCCTCCTCCTCCTCCTTCCTCTTCTTCTTACTGTTGTTGACGTCATAGGACTCTAAATTAATCACTTCCAGACAGTTCATCATTGTAGTTAGGTTTGCGGTTAAGTTGTAAGTTCCGTGCCTTAAGCTGAGCTAACGTTTCTGGTTTGAATTCCGTCAAATTAATGAAGGTGGTGAGTGTGTCTGCTCTATATGAGGATCGCGATGATTCCAAATTGTCTGTTTAATTATTTTTCATATTTATGGGTATGCCAATTAAGGTGTTTTTGTTTTGTCTTTGAGCTGTTGATTTGTACTCTTCTTCCTTTTCACGCAACTCTTATTCTGACGTCATTTGTCACGTTCCAACGTTGATGAACGTTGCGAAGCGTATGAATTTTTTTTTTTAATTGTGACCAACAACTACTACTCATCACCAAAACACTGCCTTTCACGCCGCCTCCGCCTCTTCTTCTACTTCTTCGTCTTCTTCTCCTTCACATACATCCTCCTTTTGTTCCACAGACGTCATTGGAAATAGTTGTTGTTTTCTTCTTCTTTGTCCATCATCTGTCTCTCCCTCTTGGCTCATTCGAAAAATAGCAAATATATTCATCACAATAATATTAACCAGAGTTAATACCAGTTAACCAGAGTTAAGAGTTGGTGTCAAAGCCACCCAATGCTCACCTGTTTATACATTTATCGTTTTTAAAAGACTCGTCTAATAATTAATATTTTTTATAAAGCATTGCAGTGAAGTCTGATCCAAATAATTTTAAAGCAATATATGTATTTGTACATTGTAATCAGTAACAAGAGCGCAAGTGAGCACAATATATGCCTGAACAAGAAGGTATATACAGAATTGTGCTACGACATGGAAAACAGCATCCTGTTGCCATGGCAACCACTTTAGATGACGAACCTATGTCGCGACACACCGTCTCCAAAGTCTGTACCGATGTACCAAATATGTAAGTGAAAGTTGAAAACTTTGGGAGTTAGAGCGCGGACAGGAACGGACGGATGGACAGACAGACGGACGGATGGACAGACAACCGGTATCACATAATATGCCTCGATATATATACATATATATATATATATATATATATATATATATATATATATATATATATATATATATATATATATATATATATATTGGGCTTAGAAAAAAGTAGTGTGGGAGATAAAAACATTAGAAAGGAAAAAATAACTTGCACCAAAAACTTTAACATTTTCACGCTCACGCTCACACCGGGGGTATCGCTATAGCTCTCTGTTCTTCGAACAGGCGAGCTAAAGATGGTTGCGATCGGTTCAGCCGTTTTTGCGGTACCTGGGAATAGACGGACGGACAGACGGTGAATTATAGGAAGATAAGTTCCAGAAAAAGTTTGACTTTCACGTCATTTCATCAATTTTTCACACCTATGCCCTTTTAAACTTAGAAAATATCACATATTATACATGTGTCAGTGTTCATCTCCCCTGACTGTACCCCACTGTTTTTCACCTATTTACACCACAGTTGACAAACAACTTCATTCCACTTGAGTCATGTTCAAAGTTTTTGATTGAACAAAATAAAGGCGATTCCATTAAGAACTTACTTTCAAATTTGACTTTTAAAAGGACAACTTATTGTAATAAGATAAGCAAAAAAGGTGAGGGGGGGTGTCAAATCAATTACCACGACAATTTTAGGACAGAAAAGCTCTCTCAAAGTTACTGACCACTTTGATTGCACTTTAACATATATATATATATATATATATATATATATATATATATATATATATATATATTGTATTGGGTGTTCGTTTTGAAACAAACTATACATGAGGGAATCAGGGTAAATATTAGGCGATCGCTTCCATGAACACTCACTTGGTTCATGCAAAACCTAACAGGACAAATCCACACCTCACTCCTCTACAGTTTGCGCGATGTCGATCTGTCCTGGTTTCCTGCTTCGTGCTACAGTTTGCGCGATGTCGTATTTTCTTGAATTTTCTGCTGAATTCGACTCGACAGGGCAAAACCAAACATCGGTTCTTGAATCAGTGCGTTCGTGTCACGTGGCTGGACGAGCACATCGGCCTTACTTTGAGGCGTTCACATGCTAAAATTCATTTGGAAATGCTCAAATAAATATTCAGCGTAAATATAAACCAGAGTTGGGTCAAAGCCACCCAATGCTCGCCTGTTTATACATTTATCGTTTTTAAAAGACAAGTCTAATAATTAATATTTTTTTATTAAGCATTGCAGTGAAGTCTGATCAAAATAATTTTAAAGCAATATATGTATTTGTATATTGTAATCAGTAACAAGAGCACAAATGAGCACAATATACGACCGAATAAGAAGGTATTGTTACGCCTGTGGAAATTCGCATTACACCATGAAGGGCCCGAAGGTGAGATATCTCTCAGTACATGTGTAGTTAGCCCAAACCCGTTGTAGAGAGGGAATTTATGTGATGCATCCGGGCTGCGACGCTTTGAGTCAGGCGTTTTTCTGTTCTATCTTTATTTTGAACCAACCACGTCTCAACCGCCATCACACAATAACCACACCACCGCCACAATCTACGCTCCCACATCATCGCATCACCGCTATTCCCAAACGGCACCATAACCATCAAACCACCACCGAGAACCCTCCACCACCTTCACTTCTCTCCTTCGACGGCTATTCCCGCACCACCTGTGGATGCTGAACGTCGGGCTGTCTCGGGCCCGTTCGGCGTTTGGTGCTGAACGCACTGAGCCGCAAGCGCAAATAGCGGCCTTTCCGAGGGAAAATTCGGATCAGAAACGCTACACGCCCACTTTTCCTCCGTCCAATTAGCGAGTGCGGGGCGGCTTGGCCCCGCCTCCAGGCGCGTGTGTGTGAAGTCGATATATGCAAATTCTAGGATCAGGGGAGATTCACGCCCCCGTTTCCTCCGAGCAATGGGCGAGCATGGTTCCGCCCCCGAGGTCATTCTG
>NC_140982.1:1398990-1421565 GCF_056783735.1 Eptatretus burgeri | reverse complement strand
TCCCCTGATCCTAGAATTTGCATATATCGACTTCACACACACGCGCCTGGAGGCGGGGCCAAGCCGCCCCGCACTCGCTAATTGGACGGAGGAAAAGTGGGCGTGTAGCGTTTCTGATCCGAATTTTCCCTCGGAAAGGCCGCTATTTGCGCTCGCGGCTCAGTGCGTTCGGCACCAAACGCCGAACGGGCCCGAGACAGCCCGACGTTCAGCATCCACAGGTGGTGCGGGAATAGCCGTCGAAGGAGAGAAGTGAAGGTGGTGGAGGGTTCTCGGTGGTGGTTTGATGGTTATGGTGCCGTTTGGGAATAGCGGTGATGCGATGATGTGGGAGCGTAGATTGTGGCGGTGGTGTGGTTATTGTGTGATGGCGGTTGAGACGTGGTTGGTTCAAAATAAAGATAGAACAGAAAAACGCCTGACTCAAAGCGTCGCAGCCCGGATGCATCACATAAATTCCCTCTCTACAACGGGTTTGGGCTAACTACACATGTACTGAGAGATATCTCACCTTCGGGCCCTTCATGGTGTAATGCGAATTTCCACAGGCGTAACAATGCCTTCTTATTCGGTCGTATATTGTGCTCATTTGTGCTCTTGTTACTGATTACAATATACAAATACATATATTGCTTTAAAATTATTTTGATCAGACTTCACTGCAATGCTTAATAAAAAAATATTAATTATTAGACTTGTCTTTTAAAAACGATAAATGTATAAACAGGCGAGCATTGGGTGGCTTTGACCCAACTCTGGTTTATATTTACGCTGAATATTTATTTGAGCATTTCCAAATGAATTTTAGCATGTGAACGCCTGAAAGTAAGGCCGATGTGCTCGTCCAGCCACGTGACTCTAACGCACTGATTCAAGAACCGATGTTTGGTTTTGCCCTGTCGAGTCGAATTCAGCAGAAAATTCAAGAAAATACGACATCGCGCAAACTGTAGCACGAAGCAGGAAACCAGGACAGATCGACATCGCGCAAACTGTAGAGGAGTGAGGTGTGGATTTGTCCTGTTAGGTTTTGCATGAACCAAGTGAGTGTTCATGGAAGCGATCGCCTAATATTTACCCTGATTCCCTCATGTATAGTTTGTTTCAAAACGAACACCCAATACAATATATATATATATATATATATATATATATATATATATATATATATATATATATATATATATATATATATATATATATATATATATATATGTTAAAGTGCAATCAAAGTGGTCAGTAACTTTGAGAGAGCTTTTCTGTCCTAAAATTGTCGTGGTAATTGATTTGACACCCCCCCTCACCTTTTTTGCTTATCTTATTACAATAAGTTGTCCTTTTAAAAGTCAAATTTGAAAGTAAGTTCTTAATGGAATCGCCTTTATTTTGTTCAATCAAAAACTTTGAACATGACTCAAGTGGAATGAAGTTGTTTGTCAACTGTGGTGTAAATAGGTGAAAAACAGTGGGGTACAGTCAGGGGAGATGAACACTGACACATGTATAATATGTGATATTTTCTAAGTTTAAAAGGGCATAGGTGTGAAAAATTGATGAAATGACGTGAAACTCAAACTTTTTCTGGAACTTATCTTCCTATAATTCACCGTCTGTCCGTCCGTCTATTCCCAGGTACCGCAAAAACGGCTGAACCGATCGCAACCATCTTTAGCTCGCCTGTTCGAAGAACAGAGAGCTATAGCGATACCCCCGGTGTGAGCGTGAGCGTGAAAATGTTAAAGTTTTTGGTGCAAGTTATTTTTTCCTTTCTAATGTTTTTATCTCCCACACTACTTTTTTCTAAGCCCAATATATTGTTGCGGTCTTCGCGCCCGCCGGCGTGCTGACGGCCACGTAACTCGAATCGCGGCACGTCGCCCACCGGACGGACAATCCAGTCGTGACCCTCTCGGACTAACGCCGGGAACCAGTCACGGGTGAACCTTTCGGTCTCACCGCGATCGAGCCAATCAGCCCCCGCGTGGGATAGGGTTGCTCGCCAAATTCGACCTACCTAAGTACCCACGCGGAGGGTAGACCGGGCGATCGCACCTCGCCGCAGGTCGACTTCGGACACGGGCCACTTAAGCGACCCGTTCCGTACTATCAGAATAACCGAGCGGTGTTATCGTCGACCTCGACGGTTCGATCAATTACACTGAACAACAAATTTCAAAAAATTTTTTTTACTGGAGATGTGTAAATTGATTAAGACTAATTTGGGTACGCTGATTTCAAAAATCATAACCGTTTTGCTGTATCACGTCAGGATTTTCAGGAACAGAAATATTCCCATTGCCTAGAAGTCAGGATTTCAATGAAATTTACATATGTCTTTAACATGTCTATTTCGTACAATTGTTGTTAACTTGTGTTATATTTCTTTCTTTCAGATAAAGATGAGTAGGCGTTCCTGTACCAATCATCCTGACAACTTCTGTTATGTCTGTGGTCGGTATACCAAAAAAGATCAACAGCGAAGTATATCTACAGCAGTGAAAATGAAGGCCGCCTACTTTCACTACTTCGGGTGTAAGGTGGGGGACCAAGAACAGAGCTGGGCACCACACATCTGCTGCACAAGCTGTCACACAACCTTGACTCAGTGGTTGGTGGGCAAGCGCGCGAGCATGCCATTTGCGGTGCCCATGATATGGCGTGAGCCGCAGAATCATCATGATGATTGTTATTTCTGCTGCACAAGCATCGCCGGCTTCAACAAGAAGACTAAAGGTCACATCAAGTACGCTGACTGCGTCTCTGCTCGTAAACCTGTGCCTCATGATGACGAGAACCCCGTTCCAACACCTCCAGCTGATCAGAACATAGCTGTAAGCAGTGGTGAAGAGGATGGTGATGATGAACCTTTTGAACCCGACACTCAAGAATCACACCTTCTGAACCAGGGAGACTTAAATGATCTTGTAAGAGATCTCTCGCTGTCAAAGGCGAAGGCAGAGCTGCTTGGATAAAGGCTGCAGCAGTGGAATCTACTTGAACCTAACACCAAGATATCCTTGTTCAGAGCACGTCACAGAGACATGGCTGAGTTCTTTGAGATGGAAGACACGATGACATTCTGCAGTGACATCAACGGTCTGTTGAAAGAACTTGGGTGTGATCACGATCCTGCAGACTGGCGCCTCTTCATCGACTCGGGGAAGAACAGCTTGAAGGCTGTTTTGCTCCACAATGGCAACGAGAAACCATCAGTCCCACTGGCTCACGCGTTCGGCATGACAGAGACCTATGAGACTATGCGGCAGCTGCTTGATTCCATCAAGTACAATGACTTCAACTGGCACATCTGCGGAGACTTGAAAGTGGTGGCGCTGTTGTTAGGGCTGCAGTCAGGCTACACGAAATACATGTGCTTCCTTTGTCTCTGGGATAGCAGAGACGACAAGAATCACTGGACGAAGAAAGATTGGGAAGAGCAAAAAGAGCATGTACCTGGTCGACACAACGTGAAGCATGTCGCCCTTGTCGACCCAGCCAAGGTTTTCCTTCCACCACTCCACATAAAGCTCGGCTTGATGAAAAGTTTTGTACGGGCAATGGATCTGAATGGGCGTGGGTTTTTATACCTCAAGGAAAAGTTTGGCAACACCTTGTCGGAGGCCAAGATCAAGGCTGGTGTCTTTGTTGGACCGCAAATCCGACAGATTATGAAGGACGAAACTTTTCCGACAACTCTAAACCCCAAAGAGCTGGCAGCGTGGAGGAGCTTCAAATCTGTGATGGACAACTTCTTGGGGAACGAGCGCGTGGACAACTATGAAGAAATAGTGCAGCAGCTGCTGGAGTCCTTCAGGAAACTTGGCTCCAGGATGTCCCTGAAAATCCATTTCCTACACCAGCACCTGAACTTCTTCCCTGACAACTTGGGAGCAGTCTCGGACGAGCACGGCGAGCGATTCCACCAAGAGATTTCACTCATGGAGACGCGTTACCAAGGGCGGCACAACCCGAACATGATGGGCGATTTCTGCTGGTTCCTGCATCGTGAAACTGACACAGAGCAGCACAAACGCAAAGCCAAATGCCTAAAGCATTTTTAATTCCATTCTAGTGGAGTTTTTCTGTAATTTCTATAATTTTGAAGCATTCATGATGAAATAAATGAATAAATGAATTTTTGTAAATTTCATTGAAATCCTGACTTCTAGGCAATGGGAATATTTCTGTTACTGAAAATCCTGACGTGATACAGCAAAACGGTTATGATTTTTGAAATCAGCGTACCCAAATTAGTCTAAATCACTTTACAGATCTCCAGTAAAAAATTTTTGTTGTTCAGTGTTATCGGGCGTATTCAGCCCACTACCAACCCTTTACGTGAAGCAAGATGAGGGTTCAATGGAGGAAAAGACGAAGCGAAGCGGGAGAACAGTTCAACAATAAAGCACATTTATTCGCGGCACACGGGAAGCACACAAATACAATTCCACCAAAAGCACACAAAAAAAAGAAAACACAATTCCATTTACACAAAAAGCAAATATAAAAGCGAAAACAATGCAGAGCTAATACCGACTACCGAGCACACGGCAACACTTATACAATTCTACTTCACAGACGGCGCCGACAACACATACCCAAAACCAAGGAAAAGAAATCCCCCAAGAATGAGGCAGGCCTGAGGCCGAGACCGGGTCGCGCCTACCCGTCTGGTGATGAGACGCGGAGCGGCGATGGCGCCGCACTCCGCGGGCCTCGCGGACAGTGCCTGGCAGGGGGTGGGAAGGGGCCCCCTTGGTCGCACTATCTCAGCGCGGGGGGAAACAGGAGGGGGTTGCTGATGCTCGGGGTATAGAGGATCTTTATTATCCCTGGTGTGCGTCTCCACCTCGGCCAGGTCGCGCTGCCGGCCTTCCTCGGCGTGCAGCTCCCGGCACCGTCGCGAGCACCCCCTCGTCTGCCTTCGCCGCTGCCGCCTCTCCGCCTGTGGACTCTCCACCCTGGACTCTTCTTTGGGCTCTCCTCGTTCGACTCTCTTTAGCTTCTCCCGCTACTGCAGGCTTCGGGCTCCAGACTTCCACTCTCCGACTCTCCACCCTCCGACTCCTTCTTTGGGCTCTCCTCGTTCGACTCTCTTCAGCTTCTCCCGCTACTGCAGGCTTCGGGCTCCAGACTTCCACACCGCTGACTGACGAACACCGTCCTTTTATCCCCCCGTAGCTTCGCCTTTGACCCCCTCCCTTTGACCTTTCACCTCGCTCCCCATTGGCCCGAGAAAAAGTGGGCGTGAAGGCTTTTTGATCCACAAATTTGCATATATCGATCGTTCTGGAGGCGGGGCCAAATCGCCCCTCGCTCACCGATTGGACGGCAAAAAGTGGGCGTGTGTCGTTTTTGATCCGTTTTTGAAGCACAAAATCCGTGATTTTGTACACGCTGTTCGACGTGCGCCCTGCACGAGTCCAACACCGGTACCCACAGCGGGGCAAGAACGGTGGCGATGCTACGGTTGCGAGGTGTGACGTGAAGGTCGTGGCGGTTGTGGCGAAGCGGTGGTTGTGGTCGGTGGTTGATGTTGTGGTTGTGATCATGGCGGTTGGTCCAAATTAAAGATAGTAAAAGAAAAACGGCTATCCTGAAGAGTCGCAGCACGCATAGATGACATGTATTCCCACTAGACAACGGGTTTGGGCCGAACTACACATATACTTGCCGAGATACCTCACCTAAGGGACCTGAATGGTGGTTTGCGAATTTGGGAACCACAACAAATACATATATATATATATATATATATATATATATATATATATATATATATATGTATATATCGAGGCATATTATGTGATACCGGTTGTCTGTCCATCCGTCCGTCTGTCTGTCCATCCGTCCGTTCCTGTCCGCGCTCTAACTCCCAAAGTTTTCAACTTTCACTTACATATTTGGTACATCGGTACAGACTTTGGAGACGGTGTGTCGCGACATAGGTTCGTCATCTAAAGTGGTTGCCATGGCAACAGGATGCTGTTTTCCATGTCGTAGCACAATTCTGTATATACCTTCTTGTTCAGGCATATATTACAGATAAAACGCATCGATCTTATCCAATGAACACGAAACTTCACACACCTATTCCACAATGCACGATTGGAGGCAGCAAAGAATCTCAATTTATCATGTCATAGGTCACATGCTACGTCGGCAGCCATGTTGGATTGAAAATTGATGAATTTTTTTTTAATATTTTCTTGTCCACGATTTCACGATTTCAGCTTCCTACACCTTTTCTCTCAGGCTATTTTTGTCTATTTTGCGGCAGGCTCATAAAATTCTAACATGACACAGGGTCCACTTATCAACTTGAAAAGTATTCATTCATCATTGCAGCATTTCCCTCTGTGCAGATATGAGTGAAAATTTTCCCATTTTAGGTGCACCCAGATCTAACTTATGGCCCATCTATGCAAGGAGCCCATCTTGAAATTGAAGGCCCAATCGGCAAGACGTTCGCATATGTCCATCTACATGTGTATTCGGGCTGGCATGCAAAGTTTTAGCATCTGATATCATTCCTAACACATTTGGCGGCCTGTTGAAAGAGGCCAAAAACTTGCAAATGACAGGCTGACTGAAAATACTAACTTTTTCTCCTTATTTTTATCTATTTTGCGGCAGGCTCATAAAATTCTAACGCATGACACAGGGCCCACTTATCAAGTTGAAAAGTATTCACTCATCATTGCAGCATTTCCCTGTGTGCAGATATGAGTGAAAATATGCCCAATTTAAGTGCACCCAGATCTAACTTATGGCCCATCTATGCAAGGAGCCTATCTTGAAATTGAAGGCCCAATCGTCAAGACGTTCGCATATGTCCATCTACATGTGTATTCGGGCTGGCATGCAAAGTTTTAGCATCTGATATCATTCCTAACACATTTGGCGGCCTGTTGAAAGAGGCCAAACACTTGCAAATGACAGGCTGACTGAAAATACTGACTTTTTCTCCTCATTTTTGCATCTATTTTGCGGCAGGCTCATAAAATTCTAACACATGATATAGGGCCCACTTATCAACTTGAAAAGTATTCACTCATCATTGCAGCATTTCCCTGTGTGCAGATATGAGTGTAAATATGCCCATTTTAGGGGCATCCAGATCTAATTTATGGCCCATCTATGCAAGGAGCCTATCTTGACATTGAAGGCCCAATCGTCAAGACATTCGCATATGTCCATCTGCATGTGTATTCGGGCTGGCATGCAAAGTTTTAGCATCTGATATCATTCCTAACACATTTGGCGGCCTGTTGAAAGAGGCCAAAAACTTGCAAATGACAGGCTGACTGAAAATACTAACTTTTTATCCTTATTTTTTTATCTATTTTGCGGAAGGCTCATAAAATTCTAACACATGACACAGCGCCCACTTATCAACTTAAAAAGTAGTCTCTCATCATTGCAGCATTTCCCTGTGTGCAGATATGAGTGAAAATATGCCCAATTTAGGTGCACCCAGATCTAACTTATGGCCCATCTATGCAAGGAGCCTATCTTGAAATTGAAGGCCCAATTGTCAAGACGTTCACATATGTCCATCTACATGTGTATTCGGGCTGGCATGCAAAGTTTTAGCATCTGATATCATTCCTAACACATTTGGCGGCCTGTTGAAAGAGGCCAAACACTTGCAAATGACAGGCTGACTGAAAATACTGACTTTTTCTCCTCATTTTTGCATCTATTTTGCGGCAGGCTCATAAAATTCTAACACATGACACAGGGCCCACTTATCAACTTAAAAAGTAGTCTCTCATCATTGCAGCATTTCCCTGTGTGCAGATATGAGTGAAAATATGCCCATTTTAGGTGCACCCAGATCTAACTTATGGCCTATCTATGCTAGGAGCCCATCTTGAAATTGAAGGCCCAATCGTCAAGACGTTCGCATATGTCCATCTACATGTGTATTCGGGCTGGCATGCAAAGTTTTAGCATCTGATATCATTCCGAACACATTTGGCGGCCTGTTGAAAAAGGTCAAAAACTTGCAAATGACAGGCTGACTGAAAATACTAACTTTTTCTCCTTATTTTTTTATCTATTTTGCGGAAGGCTCATAAAATTCTAACACATGACACAGCGCCCACTTATCAACTTAAAAAGTAGTCTCTCATCATTGCAGCATTTCCCTGTGTGCAGATATGAGTGAAAATATGCCCATTTTAGGTGCACCCAGATCTAACTTATGGCCTATCTATGCTAGGAGCCCATCTTGAAATTGAAGGCCCAATCGTCAAGACGTTCGCATATGTCCATCTACATGTGCATTCGGACTGGCATGCAAAGTTTTAGCATCTGATGTCATTCCTAACACATTTGGCGGCCTGTTGTATGTGGCCAAAAACTTGCATATGACAGGCTGACTGAAAATACGAACTTTTTTCTCCTTATTTTTATCTATTTTGCGGCAGGCTCAAAAAATTCTAACGCATGACACAGGGCCCACTTATCAACTTGAAAAGTATTCCCTCATCATTGCAGCATTTCCCTGTGTGCAGATATGAGTGAAAATATGCCCAATTTAGGTGCACCCAGATCTAACTTATGGCCCATCTATGCAAGGAGCCTATCTTGAAATTGAAGGCCCAATCGTCAAGACGTTCGCATATGTCCATCTACATGTGTATTCGGGCTGGCATGCAAAGTTTTAGCATCTGATATCATTCCTAACACATTTGGCGGCCTGTTGAAAGAGGCCAAACACTTGCAAATGACAGGCTGACTGAAAATACTGACTTTTTCTCCTCATTTTTGCATCTATTTTGCGGCAGGCTCATAAAATTCTAACACATGATATAGGGCCCACTTATCAACTTGAAAAGTATTCACTCATCATTGCAGCATTTCCCTGTGTGCAGATATGAGTGTAAATATGCCCATTTTAGGGGCATCCAGATCTAATTTATGGCCCATCTATGCAAGGAGCCTATCTTGACATTGAAGGCCCAATCGTCAAGACATTCGCATATGTCCATCTACATGTGTATTCGGGCTGGCATGCAAAGTTTTAGCATCTGATATCATTCCTAACACATTTGGCGGCCTGTTGAAAGAGGCCAAAAACTTGCAAATGACAGGCTGACTGAAAATACTAACTTTTTATCCTTATTTTTTTATCTATTTTGCGGAAGGCTCATAAAATTCTAACACATGACACAGCGCCCACTTATCAACTTAAAAAGTAGTCTCTCATCATTGCAGCATTTCCCTGTGTGCAGATATGAGTGAAAATATGCCCAATTTAGGTGCACCCAGATCTAACTTATGGCCCATCTATGCAAGGAGCCTATCTTGAAATTGAAGGCCCAATTGTCAAGACGTTCACATATGTCCATCTACATGTGTATTCGGGCTGGCATGCAAAGTTTTAGCATCTGATATCATTCCTAACACATTTGGCGGCCTGTTGAAAGAGGCCAAACACTTGCAAATGACAGGCTGACTGAAAATACTGACTTTTTCTCCTCATTTTTGCATCTATTTTGCGGCAGGCTCATAAAATTCTAACACATGACACAGGGCCCACTTATCAACTTAAAAAGTAGTCTCTCATCATTGCAGCATTTCCCTGTGTGCAGATATGAGTGAAAATATGCCCATTTTAGGTGCACCCAGATCTAACTTATGGCCTATCTATGCTAGGAGCCCATCTTGAAATTGAAGGCCCAATCGTCAAGACGTTCGCATATGTCCATCTACATGTGTATTCGGGCTGGCATGCAAAGTTTTAGCATCTGATATCATTCCGAACACATTTGGCGGCCTGTTGAAAAAGGTCAAAAACTTGCAAATGACAGGCTGACTGAAAATACTAACTTTTTCTCCTTATTTTTATCTATTTTGCGGAAGGCTCATAAAATTCTAACACATGACACAGCGCCCACTTATCAACTTAAAAAGTAGTCTCTCATCATTGCAGCATTTCCCTGTGTGCAGATATGAGTGAAAATATGCCCATTTTAGGTGCACCCAGATCTAACTTATGGCCTATCTATGCTAGGAGCCCATCTTGAAATTGAAGGCCCAATCGTCAAGACGTTCGCATATGTCCATCTACATGTGCATTCGGACTGGCATGCAAAGTTTTAGCATCTGATGTCATTCCTAACACATTTGGCGGCCTGTTGTATGTGGCCAAAAACTTGCATATGACAGGCTGACTGAAAATACGAACTTTTTTCTCCTTATTTTTATCTATTTTGCGGCAGGCTCAAAAAATTCTAACGCATGACACAGGGCCCACTTATCAACTTGAAAAGTATTCCCTCATCATTGCAGCATTTCCCTGTGTGCAGATATGAGTGAAAATATGCCCAATTTAGGTGCACCCAGATCTAACTTATGGCCCATCTATGCAAGGAGCCTATCTTGAAATTGAAGGCCCAATCGTCAAGACGTTCGCATATGTCCATCTACATGTGTATTCGGGCTGGCATGCAAAGTTTTAGCATCTGATATCATTGCTAACACATTTGGCGGCCTGTTGAAAGAGGCCAAACACTTGCAAATGACAGGCTGACTGAAAATACTGACTTTTTCTCCTCATTTTTGCATCTATTTTGCGGAAGGCTCATAAAATTCTAACACATGACACAGCGCCCACTTATCAACTTAAAAAGTAGTCTCTCATCATTGCAGCATTTCCCTGTGTGCAGATATGAGTGAAAATATGCCCAATTTAGGTGCACCCAGATCTAACTTATGGCCCATCTATGCAAGGAGCCTATCTTGAAATTGAAGGCCCAATCGTCAAGACGTTCGCATATGTCCATCTACATGTGTATTCGGGCTGGCATGCAAAGTTTTAGCATCTGATATCATTCCTAACACATTTGGCGGCCTGTTGAAAGAGGCCAAAAACTTGCAAATGACAGGCTGACTGAAAATACTAACTTTTTCTCCTCATTTTTGCATCTATTTTGCGGCAGGCTCATAAAATTCTAACACATGACACAGGGCCCACTTATCAACTTAAAAAGTAGTCTCTCATCATTGCAGCATTTCCCTGTGTGCAGATATGAGTGAAAATATGCCCATTTTAGGTGCACCCAGATCTAACTTATGGCCCATCTATGCTAGGAGCCCATCTTGAAATTGAAGGCCCAATCGTCAAGACGTTCGCATATGTCCATCTACATGTGTATTCGGGCTGGCATGCAAAGTTTTAGCATCTGATATCATTCCTAACACATTTGGCGGCCTGTTGAAAGAGGCCAAAAACTTGCAAATGACAGGCTGACTGAAAATACTAACTTTTTATCCTTATTTTTGCATCTATTTTGCGGCAGGCTCATAAAATTCTAACACATGATACAGGGCCCACTTATCAACTTGAAAAGTATTCACTCATCATTGCAGCATTTCCCTGTGTGCAGATATGAGTGTAAATATGCCCATTTTAGGTGCATCCAGATCTAATTTATGGCCCATCTATGCAAGGAGCCTATCTTGAAATTGAAGGCCCAATCGTCAAGACGTTCGCATATGTCCATCTACATGTGTATTCGGGCTGGCATGCAAAGTTTTAGCATCTGATATCATTCCTAACACATTTGGCGGCCTGTTGAAAGAGGCCAAAAACTTGCAAATGACAGGCTGACTGAAAATACTAACTTTTTCTCCTTATTTTTTATCTATTTTGCGGCAGGCTCATAAAATTCTAACGCATGACACAGGGCCCACTTATCAACTTGAAAAGTATTCTCTCATCATTGCAGCATTTCCCTGTGTGCAGATATGAGTGAAAATATGCCCAATTTAGGTGCACCCAGATCTAACTTATGGCCCATCTATGCAAGGAGCCTATCTTGAAATTGAAGGCCCAATCGTCAAGACGTTCGCATATGTCCATCTACATGTGTATTCGGGCTGGCATGCAAAGTTTTAGCATCTGATATCATTCCTAACACATTTGGCGGCCTGTTGAAAGAGGCCAAACACTTGCAAATGACAGGCTGACTGAAAATACTGACTTTTTCTCCTCATTTTTGCATCTATTTTGCGGCAGGCTCATAAAATTCTAACACATGACACAGGGCCCACTTATCAACTTGAAAAGTATTCCCTCATCATTGCAGCATTTCCCTGTGTGCAGATATGAGTGAAAATATGCCCAATTTAGGTGCACCCAGATCTAATTTATGGCCCATCTATGCAAGGAGCCTATCTTGAAATTGAAGGCCCAATCGTCAAGACGTTCGCATATGTCCATCTACATGTGTATTCGGGCTGGCATGCAAAGTTTTAGCATCTGATATCATTCCTAACACATTTGGCGGCCTGTTGAAAGAGGCCAAAAACTTGCAAATGACAGGCTGACTGAAAATACTAACTTTTTCTCCTTATTTTTTTATCTATTTTGCGGAAGGCTCATAAAATTCTAACACATGACACAGCGCCCACTTATCAACTTAAAAAGTAGTCTCTCATCATTGCAGCATTTCCCTGTGTGCAGATATGAGTGAAAATATGCCCATTTTAGGTGCACCCAGATCTAACTTATGGCCTATCTATGCTAGGAGCCCATCTTGAAATTGAAGGCCCAATCGTCAAGACGTTCGCATATGTCCATCTACATGTGCATTCGGACTGGCATGCAAAGTTTTAGCATCTGATGTCATTCCTAACACATTTGGCGGCCTGTTGTATGTGGCCAAAAACTTGCAAATGACAGGCTGACTGAAAATACGAACTTTTTCTCCTTATTTTTATCTATTTTGCGGCAGGCTCATAAAATTCTAACACATGACACAGGGCCCACTTATCAACTTGAAAAGTATTCCCTCATCATTGCAGCATTTCCCTGTGTGCAGATATGAGTGAAAATATGCCCAATTTAGGTGCACCCAGATCTAACTTATGGCCCATCTATGCAAGGAGCCTATCTTGAAATTGAAGGCCCAATCGTCAAGACGTTCGCATATGTCCATCTACATGTGTATTCGGGCTGGCATGCAAAGTTTTAGCATCTGATATCATTCCTAACACATTTGGCGGCCTGTTGAAAGAGGCCAAACACTTGCAAATGACAGGCTGACTGAAAATACTGACTTTTTCTCCTCATTTTTGCATCTATTTTGCGGCAGGCTCATAAAATTCTAACACATGATACAGGGCCCACTTATCAACTTGAAAAGTATTCACTCATCATTGCAGCATTTCCCTGTGTGCAGATATGAGTGTAAATATGCCCATTTTAGGGGCATCCAGATCTAATTTATGGCCCATCTATGCAAGGAGCCTATCTTGAAATTGAAGGCCCAATCGTCAAGACGTTCGCATATGTCCATCTACATGTGTATTCGGGCTGGCATGCAAAGTTTTAGCATCTGATATCATTCCTAACACATTTGGCGGCCTGTTGAAAGAGGCCAAAAACTTGCAAATGACAGGCTGACTGAAAATACTAACTTTTTCTCCTTATTTTTTATCTATTTTGCGGAAGGCTCATAAAATTCTAACACATGACACAGCGCCCACTTATCAACTTAAAAAGTAGTCTCTCATCATTGCAGCATTTCCCTGTGTGCAGATATGAGTGAAAATATGCCCATTTTAGGTGCACCCAGATCTAACTTATGGCCTATCTATGCTAGGAGCCCATCTTGAAATTGAAGGCCCAATCGTCAAGACGTTCGCATATGTCCATCTACATGTGTATTCGGGCTGGCATGCAAAGTTTTAGCATCTGATATCATTCCGAACACATTTGGCGGCCTGTTGAAAGAGGCCAAAAACTTGCAAATGACAGGCTGACTGAAAATACTAACTTTTTCTCCTTATTTTTATCTATTTTGCGGAAGGCTCATAAAATTCTAACACATGACACAGGGCCCACTTATCAACTTGAAAAGTATTCCCTCATCATTGCAGCATTTCCCTGTGTGCAGATATGAGTGAAAATATGCCCATTTTAGGTGCACCCAGATCTAATTTATGGCCCATCTATGCAAGGAGCCTATCTTGAAATTGAAGGCCCAATCGTCAAGACGTTCGCATATGTCCATCTACATGTGTATTCGGGCTGGCATGCAAAGTTTTAGCATCTGATATCATTCCTAACACATTTGGCGGCCTGTTGAAAGAGGCCAAACACTTGCAAATGACAGGCTGACTGAAAATACTGAATTTTTCTCCTCATTTTTGCATCTATTTTGCGGCAGGCTCATAAAATTCTAACACATGACACAGGGCCCACTTATCAACTTGAAAAGTATTCACTCATCATTGCAGCATTTCCCTGTGTGCAGATATGAGTGTAAATATGCCCATTTTAGGTGCACCCAGATCTAATTTATGGCCCATCTATGCAAGGAGCCTATCTTGAAATTGAAGGCCCAATCGTCAAGACGTTCGCATATGTCCATCTACATGTGTATTCGAGCTGGCATGCAAAGTTTTAGCATCTGATATCATTCCTAACACATTTGGCGGCCTGTTGAAAGAGGCCAAAAACTTGCAAATGACAGGCTGACTGAAAATACTAACTTTTTATCCTTTTTTTTTTCTATTTTGCGGAAGGCTCATAAAATTCTAACACATGACACAGCGCCCACTTATCAACTTAAAAAGTAGTCTCTCATCATTGCAGCATTTCCCTGTGTGCAGATATGAGTGAAAATATGCCCATTTTAGGTGCACCCAGATCTAACTTATGGCCTATCTATGCAAGGAGCCCATCTTGAAATTGAAGGCCCAATCGTCAAGACGTTCGCATATGTCCATCTACATGTGTATTCGGGCTGGCATGCAAAGTTTTAGCATCTGATATCATTCCTAACACATTTGGCGGCCTGTTGAAAGAGGCCAAAAACTTGCAAATGACAGGCTGACTGAAAATACGAACTTTTTCTCCTTATTTTTATCTATTTTGCGGCAGGCTCATAAAATTCTAACACATGACACAGGGCCCACTTATCAACTTGAAAAGTATTCCCTCATCATTGCAGCATTTCCCTGTGTGCAGATATGAGTGAAAATATGCCCAATTTAGGTGCACCCAGATCTAACTTATGGCCCATCTATGCAAGGAGCCTATCTTGAAATTGAAGGCCCAATCGTCAAGACGTTCGCATATGTCCATCTACATGTGTATTCGGGCTGGCATGCAAAGTTTTAGCATCTGATATCATTCCTAACACATTTGGCGGCCTGTTGAAAGAGGCCAAACACTTGCAAATGACAGGCTGACTGAAAATACTGACTTTTTCTCCTCATTTTTGCATCTATTTTGCGGCAGGCTCATAAAATTCTAACACATGATACAGGGCCCACTTATCAACTTGAAAAGTATTCACTCATCATTGCAGCATTTCCCTGTGTGCAGATATGAGTGTAAATATGCCCATTTTAGGGGCATCCAGATCTAATTTATGGCCCATCTATGCAAGGAGCCTATCTTGAAATTGAAGGCCCAATCGTCAAGACGTTCGCATATGTCCATCTACATGTGTATTCGGGCTGGCATGCAAAGTTTTAGCATCTGATATCATTCCTAACACATTTGGCGGCCTGTTGAAAGAGGCCAAAAACTTGCAAATGACAGGCTGACTGAAAATACTAACTTTTTATCCTTTTTTTTTTTCTATTTTGCGGAAGGCTCATAAAATTCTAACACATGACACAGCGCCCACTTATCAACTTAAAAAGTAGTCTCTCATCATTGCAGCATTTCCCTGTGTGCAGATATGAGTGAAAATATGCCCATTTTAGGTGCACCCAGATCTAACTTATGGCCTATCTATGCAAGGAGCCCATCTTGAAATTGAAGGCCCAATCGTCAAGACGTTCGCATATGTCCATCTACATGTGTATTCGGGCTGGCATGCAAAGTTTTAGCATCTGATATCATTCCTAACACATTTGGCGGCCTGTTGAAAGAGGCCAAAAACTTGCAAATGACAGGCTGACTGAAAATACTAACTTTTTCTCCTTATTTTTTTATCTATTTTGCGGAAGGCTCATAAAATTCTAACACATGACACAGCGCCCACTTATCAACTTAAAAAGTAGTCTCTCATCATTGCAGCATTTCCCTGTGTGCAGATATGAGTGAAAATATGCCCATTTTAGGTGCACCCAGATCTAACTTATGGCCTATCTATGCTAGGAGCCCATCTTGAAATTGAAGGCCCAATCGTCAAGACGTTCGCATATGTCCATCTACATGTGCATTCGGACTGGCATGCAAAGTTTTAGCATCTGATGTCATTCCTAACACATTTGGCGGCCTGTTGTATGTGGCCAAAAACTTGCATGTGACAGGCTGACTGAAAATACGAACTTTTTCTCCTTATTTTTATCTATTTTGCGGCAGGCTCATAAAATTCTAACGCATGACACAGGGCCCACTTATCAACTTGAAAAGTATTCCCTCATCATTGCAGCATTTCCCTGTGTGCAGATATGAGTGAAAATATGCCCATTTTAGGGGCATCCAGATCTAACTTATGGCCCATCTATGCAAGGAGCCTATCTTGAAATTGAAGGCCCAATCGTCAAGACGTTCGCATATGTCCATCTACATGTGTATTCGGGCTGGCATGCAAAGTTTTAGCATCTGATATCATTCCTAACACATTTGGCGGCCTGTTGAAAGAGGCCAAAAACTTGCAAATGACAGGCTGACTGAAAATACTAACTTTTTCTCCTCATTTTTGCATCTATTTTGCGGCAGGCTCATAAAATTCTAACACATGATACAGGGCCCACTTATCAACTTGAAAAGTATTCACTCATCATTGCAGCATTTCCCTGTGTGCAGATATGAGTGAAAATATGCCCATTTTAGGTGCACCCAGATCTAACTTATGGCCTATCTATGCTAGGAGCCCATCTTGAAATTGAAGGCCCAATCGTCAAGACGTTCGCATATGTCCATCTACATGTGTATTCGGGCTGGCATGCAAAGTTTTAGCATCTGATATCATTCCTAACACATTTGGCGGCCTGTTGAAAGAGGCCAAACACTTGCAAATGACAGGCTGACTGAAAATACTGACTTTTTCTCCTCATTTTTGCATCTATTTTGCGGCAGGCTCATAAAATTCTAACACATGATACAGGGCCCACTTATCAACTTGAAAAGTATTCACTCATCATTGCAGCATTTCCCTGTGTGCAGATATGAGTGTAAATATGCCCATTTTAGGTGCATCCAGATCTAATTTATGGCCCATCTATGCAAGGAGCCTATCTTGAAATTGAAGGCCCAATCGTCAAGACGTTCGCATATGTCCATCTACATGTGTATTCGGGCTGGCATGCAAAGTTTTAGCATCTGATATCATTCCTAACACATTTGGCGGCCTGTTGAAAGAGGCCAAAAACTTGCAAATGACAGGCTGACTGAAAATACTAACTTTTTCTCCTTATTTTTTTATCTATTTTGCGGAAGGCTCATAAAATTCTAACACATGACACAGCGCCCACTTATCAACTTAAAAAGTAGTCTCTCATCATTGCAGCATTTCCCTGTGTGCAGATATGAGTGAAAATATGCCCATTTTAGGTGCACCCAGATCTAACTTATGGCCTATCTATGCTAGGAGCCCATCTTGAAATTGAAGGCCCAATCGTCAAGACGTTCGCATATGTCCATCTACATGTGCATTCGGACTGGCATGCAAAGTTTTAGCATCTGATGTCATTCCTAACACATTTGGCGGCCTGTTGTATGTGGCCAAAAACTTGCATGTGACAGGCTGACTGAAAATACGAACTTTTTCTCCTTATTTTTATCTATTTTGCGGCAGGCTCATAAAATTCTAACGCATGACACAGGGCCCACTTATCAACTTGAAAAGTATTCCCTCATCATTGCAGCATTTCCCTGTGTGCAGATATGAGTGTAAATATGCCCATTTTAGGTGCATCCAGATCTAATTTATGGCCCATCTATGCAAGGAGCCTATCTTGAAATTGAAGGCCCAATCGTCAAGACGTTCGCATATGTCCATCTACATGTGTATTCGGGCTGGCATGCAAAGTTTTAGCATCTGATATCATTCCTAACACATTTGGCGGCCTGTTGAAAGAGGCCAAAAACTTGCAAATGACAGGCTGACTGAAAATACTAACTTTTTCTCCTTATTTTTTATCTATTTTGCGGAAGGCTCATAAAATTCTAACACATGACACAGCGCCCACTTATCAACTTAAAAAGTAGTCTCTCATCATTGCAGCATTTCCCTGTGTGCAGATATGAGTGAAAATATGCCCATTTTAGGTGCACCCAGATCTAACTTATGGCCTATCTATGCTAGGAGCCCATCTTGAAATTGAAGGCCCAATCGTCAAGACGTTCGCATATGTCCATCTACATGTGTATTCGGGCTGGCATGCAAAGTTTTAGCATCTGATATCATTCCTAACACATTTGGCGGCCTGTTGAAAGAGGCCAAAAACTTGCAAATGACAGGCTGACTGAAAATACTAACTTTTTCTCCTTATTTTTATCTATTTTGCGGAAGGCTCATAAAATTCTAACACATGACACAGGGCCCACTTATCAACCTGAAAAGTAGTCTCTCATCATTGCAGCATTTCCCTGTGTGCAGATATGAGTGAAAATATGCCCATTTTAGGTGCACCCAGATCTAACTTATGGCCCATCTATGCAAGGAGCCTATCTTGAAATTGAAGGCCCAATCGTCAAGACGTTCGCATATGTCCATCTACATGTGTATTCGGGCTGGCATGCAAAGTTTTAGCATCTGATATCATTCCTAACACATTTGGCGGCCTGTTGAAAGAGGCCAAAAACTTGCAAATGACAGGCTGACTGAAAATACGAACTTTTTCTCCTTATTTTTATCTATTTTGCGGCAGGCTCATAAAATTCTAACACATGACACAGGGCCCACTTATCAACTTGAAAAGTATTCCCTCATCATTGCAGCATTTCCCTGTGTGCAGATATGAGTGAAAATATGCCCAATTTAGGTGCACCCAGATCTAACTTATGGCCCATCTATGCAAGGAGCCTATCTTGAAATTGAAGGCCCAATCGTCAAGACGTTCGCATATGTCCATCTACATGTGTATTCGGGCTGGCATGCAAAGTTTTAGCATCTGATATCATTCCTAACACATTTGGCGGCCTGTTGAAAGAGGCCAAACACTTGCAAATGACAGGCTGACTGAAAATACTAACTTTTTCTCCTTATTTTTGCATCTATTTTGCGGCAGGCTCATAAAATTCTAACACATGATACAGGGCCCACTTATCAACTTGAAAAGTATTCACTCATCATTGCAGCATTTCCCTGTGTGCAGATATGAGTGTAAATATGCCCATTTTAGGGGCATCCAGATCTAATTTATGGCCCATCTATGCAAGGAGCCTATCTTGAAATTGAAGGCCCAATCGTCAAGACGTTCGCATATGTCCATCTACATGTGTATTCGGGCTGGCATGCAAAGTTTTAGCATCTGATATCATTCCTAACACATTTGGCGGCCTGTTGAAAGAGGCCAAAAACTTGCAAATGACAGGCTGACTGAAAATACTAACTTTTTCTCCTTATTTTTTTATCTATTTTGCGGAAGGCTCATAAAATTCTAACACATGACACAGCGCCCACTTATCAACTTAAAAAGTAGTCTCTCATCATTGCAGCATTTCCCTGTGTGCAGATATGAGTGAAAATATGCCCATTTTAGGTGCACCCAGATCTAACTTATGGCCTATCTATGCTAGGAGCCCATCTTGAAATTGAAGGCCCAATCGTCAAGATGTTCGCATATGTCCATCTACATGTGCATTCGGACTGGCATGCAAAGTTTTAGCATCTGATGTCATTCCTAACACATTTGGCGGCCTGTTGTAAGTGGCCAAAAATTTGCATATGACAGGCTTAATGAAAATACTAACTTTTTGTCCTTATTTTTATCTATTTTGCGGAAGGCTCATAAAATTCTAACGCATGACACAGGGCCTACTTATCAACTTGAAAAGTATTCACTCATCATTGCAGCATTTCCCTGTGTGCAGATATGAGTGTAAATATGCCCATTTTAGGGGCATCCAGATCTAATTTATGGCCCATCTATGCAAGGAGCCTATCTTGAAATTGAAGGCCCAATCGTCAAGACGTTCGCATATGTCCATCTACATGTGTATTCGGGCTGGCATGCAAAGTTTTAGCATCTGATATCATTCCTAACACATTTGGCGGCCTGTTGAAAGAGGCCAAAAACTTGCAAATGACAGGCTGACTGAAAATACTAACTTTTTCTCCTTATTTTTTAATCTATTTTGCGGCAGGCTCATAAAATTCTAACACATGATACAGGGCCCACTTATCAACTTGAAAAGTATTCACTCATCATTGCAGCATTTCCCTGTGTGCAGATATGAGTGAAAATATGCCCATTTTAGGTGCACCCAGATCTAACTTATGGCCCATCTATGCAAGGAGCCTATCTTGAAATTGAAGGCCCAATCGTCAAGACGTTCGCATATGTCCATCTACATGTGCATTCGGACTGCCATGCAAAGTTTTAGCATCTGTTGTCATTCCTAACACATTTGGCGGCCTGTTGAAAGAGGCCAAAAACTTGCATATGACAGGCTTACTGAAAATACGAACTTTTTCTCCTTATTTTTATCTATTTTGCGGCAGGCTCATAAAATTCTAACGCATGACACAGGGCCCACTTATCAACTTGAAAAGTATTCACTCATCATTGCAGCATTTCCCTGTGTGCAGATATGAGTGAAAATATGCCCAATTTAGGTGCACCCAGATGTAACTTATGGCCCATCTATGCAAGGAGCCTATCTTGAAATTGAAGGCCCAATCGTCAAGACGTTCGCATATGTCCATCTACATGTGTATTCGGGCTGGCATGCAAAGTTTTAGCATCTGATATCATTCCGAACACATTTGGCGGCCTGTTGTAAGAGGCCAAAAACTTGCAAATGACAGGCTTAATGAAAATACTAACTTTTTCTCATTATTTTTTGGCCTTCGAAATCGGACTGAAGAATGGGACCTCACCCGAGAGAAGCCGATCACGCATGAATTGCACGACAGCATTCTTTCCCTTGACATACGCATTCATCAAGTCCGCGGAAGTGACTGGCGGTGCGATGACACCTGAACTAATATTGACGAGTTCAAGGTGAGCGCCAGAGAAAGGGTAAATCATTTGAAGTACTGTGTCCATCACTTATTCCACCGCTGCTTCGTTCTTCTTCAAGCTCGACACATCCAAATCCTTTCTCGTTCGGGGCTCGTCGTGGATACCCGCCATGGACTCACATTTCCTTGCGATTTCCGCACGTGCTGGTTGGGACAGGATCCACTTCTTCACAGCTGTTCTTTTCTGAGTGTAACAATGATGCCTCCACTGGTCTTGCTGTCCCTATTTAAAGTCTGCTCTATGATCTGATCACACGCAACACTACTAAATCCATAACGAGTATGCCGTTGGGCAGTCCCTTTGCCATCCATGCAGGCTTGATAGGTGTCTGGGTGGGAGTGTTCTCGCCATTAAACCAGCCAGTAAACGGGTTAGTACCTTACATAGTTTAGGTGATCGTACGCAAAGTACCAGGGCATTGACGCTCTCGTGATCGCAAGGTGTTTCAGCCAGTTCGAAGTACGAGTTGCCTGTATAAGCTCTAGTGCAAGCTCCACCATTTCCAAGTAGGGCCATGTAATGTCCACACTTTGCTGTTTGTTCAGGTCATCCCTCATCATGAGTGCTCCCGAGTATAGAACATGTAAATTGAGGCCTGAGTCACCCTGCTGTGGACCCTGGCTGGCTTCATCCTCTGTAGTTGACTCTGTTTCTGTTGTAGAGCAACTGTCTACAACAGCAGCCTGAGCAGTGGAACCAATATCAATGTCCTTCATGTACACTACTTCTCTCTCAGACATTTTTGGTGGACAATAGAAAATCATGTCTGGGTACTGTTCCTGCAGTCTTTTCTTCAGTCTTGTTGCCTGGTAGTTGGCCTTATCCTGACCTTCGCATACTCTGAGTCGGTCATTGAACATTTTACACAACTTCTTCATATGTATAGATTGCTTTCCATCAATGAGTCTTACCTGGATTACTTTATCACAGAAAATGTCAAATGTTGAGTCATAGTTCACTTTCTTAGTTTGGAGTTAACTTTCAACAGTCTGTGGTATGTGTCATTCACATACTCGTAATAACATTTTCGGTGATAACAAACTGCCAGCGTCACACAGTCTTTATCATTTATAGTTGTCATTATTCTCACATCACGTTCATCTCTCCTCTGCTCAGCAGTTTCCCTCAGCTTTCCTCCATCCTGTGTTTCTGCCAGGGACAACTGATCACGTTGAGATTTTCCTTTGACACGGATGATTTTGTCTTTTTTCTGGCATATGACACAAATTCTTGGCAGTACACCAGCTGATTTGCCAGCCACCCTTTCTCCAGAGGTTCTGAGGGATTTTCTACGTATTTTGTGGTATGATTGCCCCTCTTCTTCGAGTCTGCCCACCACCTCACTGGCTCCAGCAGAAACTGCAGTAGTGCTGGCTTCTGATTTCCTTTTCCTGGCTTTAGCTC